>NW_027175887.1:4712507-4847507 GCF_023055335.1 Clinocottus analis | reverse complement strand
TTAAGGCAGATGGAGTTTGCCTGAACAAGTCAGGGGTAAAACTGTTTACCTCTAACCTATTTTTCTTCCTGCGTCCCCCATCTGTTCCCACTGCCAAGGACAGCAGACACGAGGAGTCTAAACAAGAGATAATCACAGAGCATCGCTGTGGAGACCTCATGGGAAGGATGCCTCAGGAGAGCCAAGAGGAGGAGTCTCCACCCTCATCCTGAGGGATTGATACCCCCCACCGAGAGGAGGAGTTTTTACTCTCCTGACCAGCACATACTTCCACTCTGCATACTCCATCCAGGCCCCGGTCCTCTCTTTTTGGCGGTGTCTGTCAGGAAAAACATTTTTAATCAATGATTTCATTGTTGACTTGATTTTTTGTTTTTCACCGAAACTTGGTAAGACCAAGATAACGGTGCATCTGTTCTTTTTGAATCAACACCTCGCAACTTAAGTTTCATGAGTGAAACAAGAGCGCATAAGAAAGGAGGTGGAGTTGCTATTTTATTTAATGAGTCTCTTCAATGCAAGCAGATGTCTTTTGGTCATTTTACTTGTTCTCCAAGGCTCAATACTGGGGCCTCTTCTGTTCAACATCAGGGCCTGAATACGTTTGTGATCTGCTGCTACTTTATGAACTATCCTGACTGCTCAGGTCGTCTGGTTCTGGTCTACTTTCTGTTCCAAGAGTCAGAACTAAACATGGAGAGGCAGCGTTCATCTTTTCTGCTTTACATATCCGGAATAATGTTTATGTAAGCTGAGACACTCCTTTAAATCCAGATTGAAGACTTTTATGTTTGCTGTTGCCTTTAATTGAGCCAGATTATTTTTTGCATCTCACTACTGCATTTCATTTCTTACACTGCACTGCAACTTTTTTTCTATTATTGCTTTCTAAGTGTTTTAAAAGGAATGTTTTTTTAATTTTTTAAAAATCTTGTTTTCCTCTGCATTATGTTTTGATTTAATGGTTTCACGTGAAGCACTTTGAATCGCCTTGTTGTTGAAATGTGCAATACAAATAAACTTGCCTTACCTTATATATCCATATTTAAATGTATTCATGCAGCATACATCCATCCCCTACCTCACAGTGTTTCTATGTCTGCAGGCATCATATAAATAGTTGTGTTTGTGCATGATGCAGCAGCTGGGGAATACATCCAGCTGTAAACAGAGAACAGAGTGCTCCCTCTCTCTCTCTCTTTATCCCTCTCTCTACCTCCCCCCTCCTCTTTCTCTCTCTCTCTGTCTATCCATCTTGCTATCTGTCCTCTTGACTGCAGTCTGCATTCATTGCCACGCTGCTGCTGCTGCTGCTGCTGCTGTGTGATACAAGCAAGTGGGAGGAACAGCTTCCTCTGTTTTTGCCTGAGAAAGAAAATGACGAGACATCTTTCTGGAGCTGCTGCTGCAGCGGAGGATTTGGCTTCCAGTCTCCTGCATTGCACAATCCGTCCCCTCTGCTCAGGCAGATAAATAAGACAAGAGACGGAGCCGGAAAAGGAGCTACAGAGGGAAGGACGGTGAAGAGCCATAGTGGAGTGAGGGGGTGTGGAGGGATAATAGATTTGAAAAAAAAAGAAGGGGAGAGGTTGAATGGCAGAGGAGGTATGAGGAGAGGAAGGGAGGCAGGGGGTAGACACGGGAACAGAGGGTAGAGTGAGCTACACTGCAGTAGAATGAGGGTGAGAGTGAAAGGGAGAGCAAAGAAGCATTCGAGCTGCGAGCCGTCCGCACGCCACTCAGGATCCGCCGCTTTCTGAAGAGGCAAGAAGAGGAATCCACCGTGGAGGCGAGAAGGAGAAGGAGGAGGGGGGCTGAGGAGGAGGAAGCCAGAGGTTCTACACACAAGATGGCTGCTGTGTCCTCTGCCTCTGACACTGGTAAGTGGGCTTTCATCCTTTGCTGCACACCTCGCTGCAGGTCCTCTCCCTCACCCCCACCCCCCTCCCCACCACCACCACCACCATTCATTCAGTCACAGCATCCGGGGTAAAAAAAAAACAGCCGAGCCGTTTGGAACAAAACATACTCGGAAACTGTTGCTCGTGTCAACTTCCTGTGTTTAGCAGCTCACATGGAAAGTGTCAGTAGTGGTGAATGAATAAACCTCCCTCTACTCCTCTTCTACCCTCTCGTCAGACAGAGCAAGCCTCCTTCCTGTTGCCATCCTCCGAATGTTCATGTTCATCTGTGGAGCCGTGTATCCAAGCATTTATCCTCTTCATTCAACTTTCCCTGAATCACGTTCACTCCACACGCCATTCTTTCTGGAAGGAGTCCAAGGTTCCTCCGACCCAATTATTTTCCAAAGGCTAAAGACAGAGGAAAACAAAGAGGAGGAATGCTGGGAGGGAGGTTAGGGTGGAGGAGGACGCGAGTGAAAGAGGAGGCAGCTATAAGGAGACTAGGAATAAGATAACAAGGAGCTCAGATAAGAGGGACACACAGAGGAAATGAAAGGAGCGAGGACAGAAAGGAGTGCATTGGTAGGAGAGGGATAAGGAAACAATGCAGACGCTTCATCTCCAAAAAGCACTTTGTGGCTAAACCGTAACAAGAGATTGAAACAAAATAAAGGATGCAGGTCATTAGAAATTAAGAATGAACAACCTCCTTCTCGCGAGGAACCTCCAATCTAATCGTTCTGTGTTTCAACAGGGGACCCCAGGGGCCGACACCCCCCAGAGCGCAGACTGCTGATCCTGGGGGGGCCACAGTCTGGTAAGACCTCCACCGCCAACAGCATCCTGGGGGACGAGGTCTTCGACATCGGGACAGAGACCACTCACAGCAACGTCGGCCAGACGGAGATCTACGGCCGACGGGTCACCGTGGTGGACACCCCGCCGTGGGCCGTCCCGGGTGACCCGGAGGACACCGCCGAAGCCGACGACAACACCGACAACGCCGGCGCGGAGTCGGACAACCCGACGCGGCCCCCGGCGAGCCTGGACAGCGAGGGCCCGTGCATGGGGGCCATCCTCTGCCCTCCGGGACCCCACGCCATCCTGCTTGTGGTGTCGATCGCCCAGCCTTTCACCGACACGGAGAGGAGGGCCGCGGAGGAGCAGCTGGGGGCCCTGGGTGGAGGGACCTGGAGGTACTCCATGGTGGTCTTCACCGGGGTGGACAAGCTGCCCAAAGGCGTCTTCATCGAGGAGCACATAGAGAACACAGGAGAGGCCCTGCAGTGGCTGGTGGAGAGATGTGGGAGCAGGTACAGTGTTTCTCTTCTCTCTGTGAGTTCACAAACAATCGATCTCTGACCGGTGGAGCCTGTCTGTCAAGTCTCCGTTAGTGCAAGCAAAACAATCACAAACGATTACAGTATCTCGTGGTTAGAGAGGCAGCTTAAGGGGAAACAGTATGCACAGCAAGCTACTCCTGCATTTTGGTGCCTCCTGCGGCTCCACAAGTAAATCTAATCGGGTGTGGAGCAACATCAGCTGCTACAAGCACAACATACCGGTCATGTTGCATTGTGGGTAATGTAGGTAAAGTACTCTCTTCAAGGACTGACTTTTGCATCTGTACACATCAGATGTTTTAAATCCATCAAATCTGATTTTCCGCATTGATTAAATGGGCACTCTGGTGATTTGTTGTTGAAATTTTGAGGGATTCAAAAAAGAACAATGCGGTGAGAGGCCGAGATATCCTGAATTACTAACCCCGATGACACCACTGTGACATCACCAGTGTTATTTTTTATTACGCAACTTGTTTTCACAAGCTGAAGCAGGACTCCTTCACTGCCCCTTTTTAAAAAGATTGTTTTTTTCGTCCACCCGCAGGTACCATGCCTTCGATAACACTCGGAAAGACACAGAGGACAACACACAAGTACCTGAGCTCATGGAAAAGGTGGAGGAAATGATCACTGACAATCAAGGTCTGTTTTTCACATCACACAATACTAATGGTTTTGCATTATTAATGAATGCATTTTAAAAAAAAAACATGGTTTTCTTTTCTTTGCTCTCCGGCAGGCTGGTACTTTGAGGTGAACGAGTTGATTTTACTGGAGGAGGAGCAGGCCAGGAGAGCTCTGGAGGAGGAGAGGATGAGGATGGAGGAGCATGCTCGACAGAGGGAGCAGATGATCGGAGGACCTCCCAGAGGTACAGGGGCCGAGGGCGGCTGGCTGTGTGTCAGTGTGTGTCAGTGTGTATTAGTGAGTGGGTCAAAAGGTACAGGAGAGAGATGAGTGTCGTCACGCTTCTCCAGAGAACACAAATCTTCATATTGATTTTCTATGGAAAAGCTTCCTCCTTCTAGTCAATCGTCTTTGGCCAAAACGATGATTAATGAACTAAAGAGATCGTAGCTGTCTCAGACCAAAACAAGGATCAACTGAAGAGGTTCTTAGTTGAGACCCAAAGGATGATTGATTAAGACCGGCCACCCACCCTCCAAATGGCTTCTCATTCTCTCCCACTGTTTCTCTCACCATCTTCCTCTCCACATCTCACTCTGTCTGGGTTTAGAGTTGAGACTGCTCTTGTTAGGCTGGAAGGGGGTCGGAAAGAGCTCGGTGGGGAACACCATTCTGGGCCGCCGGTACTTCGAGTCGGGCCAGGAGACGGAGCTGTGCCTCCGGAGGCAGGCGCTCGTGTCCGGCCGGCGGATCACGATCGTGGACACCCCGGGCTGGGATTGGTTCTCGGTGAGGCGAACCCCGAAGCGCATCCGCCAAGAGTCCCAGCGCGGCGCCGCCCTCCTTCGACCTGGACCCCACACCCTGCTGCTGGTCCTCCCGGTCGTCTCGTCCCTCACCGCCAGGAAGAGGCGGACGCTCCTGGCTCACATAGAGACTCTGTTTGGCGACAGTGCGTGCCTCCACACCATGGTGCTGTTCAGCTGTGGTGATTGGCTGGGCCGCACGCCCATCGAGGAGCACATTCTCAGAGGCGGGAGGGAGCTGCAAAGACTACTGGAATTCTGCGGGAACTATTACCACGTCCTGGACAGTAAGATCCCTGGCAAGGATAGGAGCGTGTCAGTCCTGCTGGATAAGATGGAGGAGATGATCAGAGAGAACGGGGACAAGGCCTTCCTGCCCATACAGACCGAGTGGTGTAAGTCACACAAGTTTGTTTGCGTTACATTCATAAACGCGTACGTGTCATATTATACATCTGTCTAACATACCTGTGTTGCGTTTGACAGTGAGCGAGGAGAGCTCTTACTCTTCAGACAACACCGAGCCTGAGGACGACTGTCGAGGATGCCAGCTACAGTGACACGATCACACTTTGAGGAAAGTGGTCCGGTTTTCTGTTCCTGTTCTTTGTCTTCAACAGGCCCAAACACCACCTCACCTAACTCAAACCTCATCTAGATACCCCCCGCTCCGACTCCAAAGAGCTTCTCGGGAAAACAAACCGGGGGGGGAGTCCCGTCACGAGTCGCTTTGTTAGAACCAAACCGACCGCTGAGCAACAGCTCGACCCGGACTGGACTGAAAGCGCAAACTCTCCTCCGAACCCCGAGAGGAGGAGAAAAAAATCTGCCTCTGCTTTAAGGGGGCCGGAGCTCGAGCCCCTGTCCATGAGCATGTACACAGATATCAACTGCTGCTAAAGAGACCCCGTTTCAACACTGCAGAGTAAAGCATTGCTCGTCATTGTAACTATGTCTCGTCCGACTGCACTGATACAAGTTGAGAGCATAAAATCGAAGCCAAAAGAAGCCAATGTTATCGTGACTGGTCCGATTTGCCTGCAGGTAGTTTGTCACTCTTGGTCGTTGGAGGACCAAGAGTGAGGACTCGTGTCGGGCATTCGGACTTCACAACGCAGTCATCCCACTTCCACATTAAGTGCCATTTCTGTCATCCGCTTGGAATTAGTTTGAATCCATAAAAGGGATTCAAAGGAAATGGTTTGAGTGAAAGCGACCGAGTAGCAAACCAAAACATGGACGGTGTGGCAAACGATAATCGTGTGTGTGCGCACAAATGTAAAAGAAACAACAACAAAAAAGAGAAGGAGTTTGTTTGTGCAGCTCAGTCTCATAAAAGTACACATTGAGACACAAGCGAGAGCTACATTCTCGGCACTAACATGTGATTAGTTTCTGCTCAGGGAGTCGGGGTTGAATCGCTTCCTTCAGGGCAAAAATCTGGTACATTTACAGAAACGCTGATTAATGCTGATTGCTAAACTGCAGACGTAAGTCACATATTAATTCAGAGTGGAGCTGTCCCGTGAGTAGTTGCTCTAGTTTGCTGGAAGTAGAAGAGAGAAGTCCGTGTTTGCACTTTTTCAGCTGCAATTGGTTCCTTTGGATCTTGCGTGCTGAACAAAAAAAATATATATATAATTGAATCCGTCCACAGAAGTAAATCCAGTCGTTCTGAGCCCACCTCGGCGGTCATTCATGCGTACGAGGAGCTCGGGACAGTTGCAGGAAATTGGCTGTATTGAAACTGTGCGCAGCCTCAGATCCCCGCGACTCCGGTCCGCGGTCACGCATCCCGGTGCATTTATTGACAAGGTAGATTCAGCTACGTGCCTCAGCCTCAGCACCAGAGCGTGAGAGTGGGAGTGCTGTGCAGCCCTGCGGCAGGGCAGTATCCTATAGGCTACATCAAGCTTACGCATGCTACTGAAACGACATAACCTCATGAACCATTCGAGCTCACATAGGGCTTTTACTACCTTTTTCTACATCAGTGAGACATCTGACAAAAAAAATTATATATATATATATATATATATATATATATATATATATATATATATATATATATATATGTATATGTATATGTATGTATACATTCAGCTCTCAGAGGCATGTTAAGACAATGCATGCAGATTGAGATCGAGTGCCTATGGAGTTGAAGGCAACCTCACTTCTTATTCCTCTGACTCTTGCTTGAGCAGGTCCATGTGGATTTCTGGTATGACATCACACTTTTACGATGGCAAAAAAATAGAAAAGAAAAAAAAAATGGACAAAAGAAAAATTCACACCCTGAAAGGTACAAATAAAAGCATATATAATATGTGACCGATACCACTGCCATGCTGTAAAACCTTATTTTCTACAAATGATGTAGCCTATAAAAGAAACCCTGACACTGCTTCCCTACGCTTTACTGACTCTGTGCTCCATCTAGTGACGTAGGCCCCCGCAGCACTTTATGTGACAAGCATGACTTTACAGTTTGATATGAGAATGTTAAAACATTCATTTGGAGTCTTAGAGTCCCACCCCAGCTGTGAATATATTGTATAAGCCGTGTATATTTACAGTGTAAAACATGTCACGTCGTATGCTTTTAGCGAAGCGTTTTGCACTGTGCAACTTCTCCCACTTTTCTGTGGCCAAAGTGATGTTAGCTCCCGTGTGGTCCTTCCTCAGTGGTGATTGCGTCATCGGTACTTTGCTCATCAGACAACAATAAAAGATATGGATATATTCTCGTGTATTTGTGGCGTTTCATCTTATTATTTAACTAATGATTGTTGTTTTTAATCTGCCAAGTGCTTTGTTCCCACTGATGTGCAAAAGAAAATACTACACTCACATACACTGCATGCTTTGTGGTGGAAGTAGTGTCTGCTCGGTCTCGCCACTGAGTGTCACTGTAGCAAGCAGATCATACCCACAGAATAATCACACTGGTATGATGCATACTGTGGTATAATACATCTTGAGTATTATCTTTCCATGACAAACATGTAGTTTCAGGCAGTTCAAAGTAACCTTTTAACATTTTAAATAAAAGGTTCTTCTGCCAAATAAAAGTTATACAGTAGGTACACTGTGCTGGACTCTGCAGGGCCCTCATACTGTCTTAACCAGCTCAAACTGAGGATAAGAAAGTCTGGCCTTTTGCAAATATGCAAAGATGAATTATTGTGTCTGCCATGTTTCCTAATATAGCCCTCTGGTTTACTATACTCGTTTATTATCACTCTTATAGTTGCAATTACAATGTTCTAGGTCAACTGAAACTAAATATGTCTCTTGAAAAATTAGGCATTTGCAGAGGTGGGATCTATGCTTAACCAAGTCTGTTTCTCTAGAGGAAATGTTTGTCCTATTGTAAGTAGCTCTGCACCATCTTGACTTTGGCGTGCCTCCAGACAAAGATCATCCCTAAGCTATCTGGACGAAAGCCTGGACCAATTACAGCGCGCTCAGCCAGGGACAGTTGTAGGCTCAACGCACGCATTTCTGTTAGTAATATTATTCAAGCTGTGCCGAGGTCAGCGCTCTCTTTATCCTTCTCTCACACGCTCTGCGATTCACACACAGACTCCCATCACGAATACATGAGTATTTTATAAACTCTGTACCCTTCAGCAAGCGTCCTAATTCCATCAGTAGACAGGCAAAACGCATGAGAAGTCAGTTTTATCCGACATCGATTTCCCTTGGACTTAAAAAAAAGTTCACATGACTGTCAGTTGATCAAATGTGTGCATCACGCTGCTAGTCAGGCGGCTTCATTATCCTCTTCCCAGTTTGTTTGTGTGAGAGGCGCCAGTCAGCTGGGCGACCACAGGCTCATCGCAGCGTATCATCAGGCCGGGAACAAAGCCTCTTTATGCGCGACCTGGCTCCAGTCTGACCTGACGGAAAACTCTCAGAATCAGGTGATGAACTTGAGCTTTACTGATGTAAACCTGCAATATGATCAGTAGTGTCCATATGCCTTATTAACAAGCATTTATGAAGCTGAATGATTATGTACACTGTAACCTTTAACAGTCTGATGACACTCATGTGTCAAGTGATGCTAATAATATACATCACTGATGGCCCACAAGGACTCACGAAATGACTCACTCCATTTTAAGACTCTTTATTAAGAGATTCATAATACAGATGGCGCAGTTATACTACAATACACAAATCTTAAAATACATCCTACTGGCAGATTACTGAGGTCCAGAGATGGAAAACATTTACATACATAGGAAAAAAATACAAGTTTATATACTGAATGGAAAATACTTCCATATAACCACTCTAAACATGACAAACATTCTATAGTTAATACCAGTGTTTTATATATAAAAGAGGTATTCTGAAAAACATCAGTTTTACTGGATTGTGGATCCAAGACTTGCTGTGTGGACAGAACACATACTTTACTGATACTTGTTTGCATTAAATAAATAAAATCTGCTGAGCCTACTTTCTTCTGCTTTCACACAAGTTTGACCACTAGGGGTCAGCACCGAGACTTTTGCTGGTCCTGGCCTGACACACCTCCTCCATCAGCTCTTTCAGGTACTCGATCTCCCTGGCCAAGGACTCAGCCTTCTCATTGAGCTCCAGGTTCTTCCTCTCCAGCAGACCATGCTCGTCAAGAAGCGTATTCTGCTCGACTCTCTTCTTCTGCCTGTAACGCGTGGCGGCCGTCTTGTTCTGCGCCATCTTCTTCAGTTTCTTAGCCTTCGGAGCCTTCAAAGTAGACCTTGCGTCTCCATCTGCATTTCGGGGGGACTCGACATTGACAGTGGAGGCACTGTGAGATGGTGGGCTAGCTTTGCATGTGGGGTCGGGGTATGATCTGCTTCTGGAGGACTTTGAAGGGGGGGACTGAACGACATGCGACGTGGTGGATACAGTGGTGGTGGTGATCCCGATTTCATCTTTGGGAGCCAGCACAAAGACAATGCTGGTCGGCGAGAGGGAGAGTACAAGCCTCGGGACTTTGGAGACGACAGAAGCTACCACTGGCTTCATCTCACTCTCTGTGACGTCCACTTCACTGCCCAGGTCCAGGGTGTAGGCTGGGGAGGAGGGAGAATCAACCAAAGGGGATGGGGGGTCTGGAGAAGCGGGCTCAGATTTGATTTCCAGCTCCTGTTGCGGCTCAGGGACACACAGGGGAAAGCCGTTATCATCCTGTACCTCAATGCAGGAGTCAGGCTCATCTACCGTGATGACAGAAGGATCTGAGCAGACCAGAGGAGGAGTAGGGGGAGATATACTTAGAGAAGCAGAGGGGAGATTCGAGAGAGTAGGAGTTAAGAGGGAGGGCATTGGGAGGGAGTCGAGCTCCATGGGGCAATCCAGGGAGGCTAGGAGGTCTTCTGGGCAGCTGGGGGACTCCTCAGTAGGACTGCAGGAGCCAATCAGTGAGTCCAGATCAAACTCTGACAGGTCCACCCGCTCGGCCATCCAGTCCAGGTCACCAAACATATCCTCTGTGGAGGAAAATGAGGCAGTTATTAATAAGTTGTCTGTTTCACTGTTTGTCTACACTAAGAGATGGTGCTCAAGTTTCAAATGTGTTACTAGGTGTGCTTCAAAAATTGCTGTTAGATTAGTATTTTACACAGGCATTACCTTTGCTGTCATCTGAGACGGCCGGTCTCAGCTGAGCAGGGTGGCCCAACCAGGGGAGGGAGAGCAGGTCAGACTCCATCCCAGCTTTGTCCCCCTGGAGGACGGCCGGCGGCGAGGGAGGTGGAGAGTAGAAGGGAGGAGGCGAGGAGGAGGAGGACAGTGATGAGGTGAGGGGCGACGCAGGGGAAGCGTCGCCCTCCAGTAAGGTTCCTCCTCCTTTCTGTTGTTCTTCTTGGTCAGGGCGTGAAGTTAAGAAGCTCATGGCGTCAGCCATGGGAGAGGAAGGTCCCCAGAGAAGGGCCTCCATGTCTTCCAGGCCAAACTGTGAGTTTGTCATCATCGTGGTCATAGTGGCTGTTGTTGGTCACAAACAGGGTGTGCGAAGAGGATAGGACAGTTTCGAACTCGTTTATGCTGTATGCAGCAGCAGTGAGGGTTTCCAGGAAGGACCTAAAGATAAGAAAGGGGTAAGAAATGAGAAAGTTTAGGTGAAACTCTAAACATTAGTCTTGTATAAACAGAATTACATTAATAAAGCCTATGAACATATTGATGGTTTAGCCTTTAATTGGTAATGCATACGTAATAACACGTGTGGGTAAATAATAATATAGCCCAGAGCTACAATTAATTGGGTTGCAAGAATTAAAATTGGCCACATCTTAATAGTTTAAACAAGTCAGTCGATTCCAACTAAATTAACATGTGCAGGTTTCTTTCCTTCTTTGACATCACACTGAATATATTTTAGAAGTGGACAAAATGTTTTTATTGACGACAACTATTCAAATTTAGTCAGAAAATAATGGACAGATTAATCCACAATGACGACGAGAGTTACTCGGCACTAATACAACGTCAGTATGAAAATAAGGATTCCGGTCGAGAAAGGCAGCGAAACACTGCCCCCATCACTGCAGTGCACCTCCCAGACGTCACGGTCTCCACCCAGATGCCAGCCTTGTGACTCTGACGTGAGTCTGCGTTCAGACCGGGTCACGGCCCACGTGACGCAGCCGTCCTCCCTCACCATTAACAGACACGCGCTCTGTTCTCAATGCACCGACACGAAGCCGCCATTTTGACACAAAGGAGGAAACTAGCCATTTTCTGACCGCCACGCAAGCACTCATGACACCAACACTGACGGTTAATACAGATGTGGAAACGCGGTCTTGACCAATGAGATTGTCTTTAATTGTCTCGGCACATGTCCAAATGGCACATTGGGTATTGACGGCACGTCAAACCCTGATTTTATAATACAACCCCACGTCATTATATCAAACTAGACGACGTTTCAAAATAAGTAATAATAATAATAATAATAATAATAATAATAATAATAATAATAGTAATGTAAATGTCAAACTAATTCAAAATGTGACGTAAAATGATACAGCTTCGTGCTCTCGGCTTAGGGGCGCGCGCCACAGCAGGCCGCGCGCTGTCATTGACAAAATGTGATAAAATAAATAATACTTACGACATGTTTCTGATTTGGAAGTGACTCAGTGCACTGGCTGGATGCACTGTTTTGTTGGCGGCTGGGTCGCGGCGCACTTTTACACTGCCATTTCGACCAACAGAGCGATGTTAGTCAATGATGTTACTTCGTTTGTTGTTCCGCGGAAAAGAAGATGGCGCATGTTATGGCACGGTCTTGATATAGTACAAGCAAGGACCGGACCGGAGGTATCCTTCCGCACTGCCCACAATATCACTCCGCCATTGTTTGTGTTCCGCATTCAGTGCATGCTACTGTTCACTGGTACGAGCACTATTATTTTAATGAAGGGATATTTTCATTAACTCTGTGGCTTTATTCATCACATTCACTTTAGGAGAACTATAATCTTGAACTTTCTTTAAATAGTAGATCCAAATATAAAAATATATATCATAATATCAAATACAAGTTGTAAATACGGCATATATTCTCCAGTCTCTTTCTCTCCCTCACACACACAAAGCAAGACAAAGTTATTTGTTCTCTTCTTTTCAACCAAACATTTCCCACATATGATTCAGCTGATGCAGTTCTTCCTGCAGATTCTGCGCCAGAAGGCGAACTCGACCCGAAAACTTGCTTTTACTCGACTTCTTCAGCTTCTGCTCATCCTTCTCCTTAAAATACACATCCATTTCCTTCACAAAAGCCAGAAGCAGTCTCTCCGACGACATCCCACGTGTGTGCCCAAGAGAAGTCCCGCTGTTCTTTTTTATGTTATTCTGAAACACAAACTGTGACAGGTGAGCCATCTTCACTGAATCCGGCTGTGCTCCCGCCCTCTGTAACCTGGCAATGTCGTGCCTTTGAAGTTCATTCATCCCATCGAGGATAAAGCCCAGGCAGTGTTCCAGATCGACAATGTTTGCCTTGTAATCATATATAAGTTTCTCAACTGTCATCCTATTCACAAGCTTCTTGTTGGCCTTGGCAGTGTGGGCGCCCATGCCCCCAGCGGACGCCATCATACCAGCACCGATCACTGTCGCAATCAGCGAGGCGCCCAAGGTCGCCGGAGCAAAGGCGATACCCAGGACGGCGGTCATCCCTCCGACAGCACCTGTGGTGCCCCCAGCAATGTCCATGGTTTTGCCCTTCTTCTTCATCTTGTCCAGGCTGTCAGAGATGGAGGCCAACTCTGTGATGATGTTCCGCAGGCTTTCATTGCGTTTCATCATGAGGAGGTTGTAGAGACGCAGGGCCTTTCTCACGTTCATCGCCCTCTCGCTGAACAATCTGCAAAGGTGACAATAAAAACAGGTTATTTATTGGGCGCATACTATTCTGGAATAGTAAAGCCAATTAATGCAATTCAGGTTTCTGTAAAATATATATATATATATATATATATATATATATATATATATATATATATATATATATATATATAAAACAGAAAACTGTAGCTATTTGGTTTTTTTTCCCCTCAAGAAAAATTGTAACAGATTTAACGGCACCAAAAGGGCACAGTTTGTGCAGATGGATTTTCTGTGTGGTTACCTGATTTCCTCCTCTATTCTGAGGCCATACATTGATAAAGCCATGAAATCAGATTCTGTTGGAGGGACAGCAAAGAGATGGATTAGCTAAAGGACACTTCGATCCTGCTCTTTATTATTTGGGATGCTCCCTTTTTGCATTATTTATTCATTGCACTTTTTTTTTCAAATCAATGAGTACAAATTATTTGGCAGTCAATACAAGAACTTTAAATGCTTCTTTAGGCTTTAAGAAAAAGACACAATATCTATCGAGAAAACAAAATGCTGCACTTACTTGATACTTTTTTCAACCATCTCAACATCCCATTAATGTCCTGAGGAAAACAGGTTATTCTTATCAGAAATCCATCGCATCCGTTTGTTTTTATTCTTTTTATTCTTTTTCAACTTTCATTGCTTAATTTTTTTCTTAGACGATGCACTCTTCTGCAAACTCTACATTTGTATTATGCAGCAATTGGTTATCATAAATGTATGATTATAATTGGTATACTTCGCCTGGCCTCCCATGGGGAGTTTTTGTCGTAGAGAGATAATACATTTAATTCATGAAACTTTCTTAAACTTAGTATGAAACTGAAAAACAGCTGTACCTCTGCATCCTCACTGGTCTGTAGCTGAGGGGAGTAGTACCCCGTCTGGTAGCGGATTGTTGACTTCCCGAGCGACTGCGAGTGTTTCACAGACACACATTAATGGACCAGAATAGAATTAGAGCAAACCATTGTCTGTGTCGTGATCGACGTCTCACCATCTTATCTCCGTCCTCCGGCAGGACGTCCAGGTAGGGACGATGCTCGATCTCACTGTACACTGTATCCAACAGTTCCTCTGATGAAGGAGGGGGCGGCGGGGTGAAGCACGGTGGTGGCGGCCTGGTCTGTAATAAACAAAGAAAATGTTGTTGCTCATCTACTCCACTGCACAAAGATACAAACACTGCATTTCCCCAGAGTATACTGTTGATACATCAATTATATGTTCTATGACAGAATAACAAAAGCACAATTGTCTCTGTACCTTCTGTGTCTGTTTTTTGGCCCCTGCTGTGGCTCTCATACATACCTGTGTAGGCGAGGTCCCAGACAAAGAGGCAGCACCGCAGAGGGAGGACCGCCCGGATCGAGGCGGAACCGCAGGTCTCTCTGTGCCGTCTGCGGCCTGAAAACCAAAGACGTTCACACGGTGGTTGCACAATGCAGTTGAACAGGACCAAAACGTTGCACGCATTCCAACACGGTTGCTGAGCTTTTGTGCTGTCGATTGGAGATGATTTGACCCCAACTCACAGAAAACACTGAGTCCATAATGCATAACCTTTACCCTGAAATTTACCGTTGTATTACAAGACCCGCAGAGGTCCATCTCTTCTTCAGAGAGAGCTGGTGGGACTGGAGATTGTGACGTTAAGCTGAAGTAGGAATAACTGGATTGCTCACTTTCCTCACTTGAGCTCTAGCCAAGACATTAACAAGACAGAAAAAAAACACACAGCAGGTGATGAACACCATATCATATCACATATATGTATAGTTTATATGAGGGGAATGTCAATCCCATTTAGATGTGCCTCAAAAAAAGTCGGGATGAGGTGAAACCCGTCAGCCCTTACCTCCGATTTTAGCCTCACGTTAGGGCCTCTATTGTAAGAGATGGAGGAGGGAGGGGGGCGTTCAGGCCGCGGTGGTGGAAGAGACTGTGTTGTCTCAGTAGGACTCTAGCGGAGAAATTAAGGAGGACGTAAGCTGCATCTCTAGTTATTTCTCGTAATAACACACTTGCAGAAGTCTTTTAAACGAAGAAAATGAAGCTTTTTATTTTGTTTCAAATGTGCCCTCACAGTTGGAAGAGAAATTGCAGCCATGTATTGACTGCCTGCATCAATTGTGGGTTTCCTGGAGAGCATAGCTTTGCTTAGTGGTGGTCTCGGAGGCCGAGACTTCTTATAGTCTGACGAATGTTTCCCGAGTTCGACGCTCTGACGACAGAGAGGAATGAAAACAATTAATGCATGCCAATTATTAGACATTATTATGACTTAATCGTCATGACAGTATCCACACTCACCTCCACATTGGCTGTACTGCCAAGTGTGTCTGCATCGTAAACAGTGTTGTTGTCGTTGGCGTTACACTGGGACTTTGGTTGTATTCTCGACCTGGGACGAGGCACAGGCTTCTTTTTAACCTCTGACGGGCTTTCATCTGTGACAGCCGGCTGAAGAAAAGAAAAAAAACATCAGGGAGGCATCATTTCTAGTAGTGCATGAGAACATAGCTCAATAAAGAGCTCAAAGGAAAAGCGTTAAGTCTCTTACAAGAAGATCAAGCTCAAGGATTTCATTTTTTCTACACATTGAGTATTGCATTCAGAGGAACAGCTTAGAAGAGAAACTGGTGTTTACCACGGGTTCCTCTGGGTCTTCGCAGGCCGACTGTGCGACATCAAAGGAGTTGGTGATAGCGGACTGCATCGGGCCCTGTGTCCTGGCTGGTTCGGGCAGCTACATGGGGTTTAATATTGGTATAAATAAATTGTCTGATAGTTAAACTGTATAATAGAAAAGTCTGCCAGACATTCAATCATCGGTTTAAGATGGCTACGCATGCACTGTATTGCTGTGATGTCCTTTTCTTCAACTCAAACCTCTCAACACATTAGGATGAATGATTTCAACATATATCCCATTATCATTATATTTATGGTTTTTGATTTCTGTAATAATGAAGAGATAGATAGATAGATAGATAGATAGATAGATAGATATACATATATATATATATGTATATATATATATATGTATATATATATATATATATATATATATATATATATATATATATATATATATATATATATGTATATATATATATATATGTATATATATAATTACACCTTTCAAGCCTTTAAGGAAGTAATCATATTCACTGTGACCTTTTTTAATTAGTACTGTGTAAGTATGTGATGAGATCCAAGCTCTGTCTATCGGCCAAATAGAGAAATATGTTTGCGATGCATTGTAAAAACAACCGCTGAGTGGAAATCTGTGCCCACACCCACACGGTAACTCCACCTGCATTGTAATGGTTGCTTCTCTTTGTTGACTATGAACCTTTCAATCGACACAAAGTCTGTTTGAAACATTTGGGCTTTTCTGACTAAAAGCGTCTTATTAGTACGACTGTTGGACAGTTGTTTGAGCAGCAGGACTGCAGCGCTGTCATGTTTTCATAAATTCATACCATCCAGTCATTTAATGTCACTGGATAATAATTTGCAGTCTATTATTGTAACATCAATAGAAGCATGATTAATGTGTCACTAATGTTGCAGCTGGTAAATATGGGGCTCATTTCAACTACTTTATACAGTGCCGGGTAATTTAATCCTTAAAAATACATCAGAACTGACAAGTGGATTAATATTTTAAAAATATTATACAATACCTCAAAGTTGAACTTAGTTACATTCCACCACTGCATGCATCTCACATTCACGATATTACTTACTTAGATGTTTCTGAAGCTCCGTACTGAATGAACCCTCCTAAGTTTGCGTCTGTCCTTTTGGCACAGCCCTTTAATAAAAGACATATATGACGATTCCTAAACAACAGAAAGAGCTGATTCTTACCATCATGTTTATCAGTTACCGGGTCTCTTCATTTCACTGTTGCGTTTGATCCTTTAGCTACGGATCCCTTAAGAAATGACCAAACGATTGCTCCATGGCTGTCGTCCTGTCGAAAGCTGTGATTTTCCTGCAGCGTCAAAGCAGAGAAAAGCACAGGTGGTTTACCCCCTTTTTTTTTTGCAAAAACTTCTCTACGGACACAAACTCGTCAGATGTGAGGATATGCCTAGACTTACAGCCATGACCTGGCTCATCCTCACGATGCCTATTACCACTAAATGCAAACACCACCCGTAGCTCAAAGATAACCCTGAAGTTTACCTTCTGGGGAACTTGCCTTTCTGAACGGCTCAAAGTCTGGTTGATGAGGATAGCCGACGTGTGTCGATTAATTCTGCATATGCCAGTCTTAATGTCAAAGTGTTTGTGGTTTCTCTGTAGGAAAACTTTTAAACTTGTTCAACAGGCAAAGGGAGTGTCTGTTTTGTGACCTGCTCTGCGAATGCTTGCAGGTTTTGTCACAAGCCTCTGTCACACAGACCAGCGTGTTGAGTGGTGCCGTGGATGACTCATCCTGAATCGGTATTTGCTGTCATAACTGCATGTTACAGAGTGACATATTTAGTTTGATCTCAAATAAAGAAATTTTAACCCTCTGGCCCCTAGAAGTAGTTTTTAGTCGTAGACACTGTGGGAATTTTGCCCCCCCCCCCCCCCCCGCCCCCCCGAAAGTTAGATGAGGAGATTGATACCACTCTTGTGGCTGCATGGTGAATGTGCAGTTGGAGCCAGCAGAGGGTTAGCTTAGCTTAGCATGAAGAAAGGCAATACAAGCCCCTTGCACACTTGCACTATGTTTATATATATATATATATATATATATATATATATATATATATATATATATATATATATATATATATATATATATACACTGCACCTTAAGTGCTTCTTTTGCGCTCTGGACAGATGCAAACTACATTTTGTTGTCACAGTACTTGTACTATGTGCAATGACAATAAAGTTGAATCTGAATCTTTTGGCATGCACCAATGGTCACCTGCCAGATTGAACCATGCACCAAAAAACAGTGTTTTTCAAACTGGTGACATGAAGGTTGTCTAACAAGTTTCAACAAAATATGCCATTGGGTTGCATAGGATCTGTAATTTGTATGTTTTTTTCATGTTATATACTGAAAGTGTAAACCACAATTGTATAATCTGTTTATTCCAAGGTCCACTTGTAATGGAATTACAATCCTAAACCACTGAAGTGCTTCTTTCATTAAATTAGCAGCGGTGGCATTGTCATTCATTAGGCTTCTCAAACCCAAGAAATTCTTCACCAGAACAATTTAGCAGAGGCCAACAGCAGAAACTTCTTTACTTATCTGTATAGGATTTAGTCTGTGTGGTGAGAGGTTTATCGATTCTCTGTGGAAAGGTGTTCAGTGAACTGTTGGAACCTTTTCTATGATATTTCCTCAGCTGCAGTTTCTAACACAATGTGCCAGTATGTGCCCTATCCGTCTTTTCACCGTCAACTCGTGACCCCTCGAGCCCCGGCAGGCCGGCTTCTAATGCAGCATGATGGCCATCTTCTTCCGCCAATAGGAGCGCCTCACTGATTATTTTCCTCCAATCATTGCGCCACATACAGAAGGGGCGGGGCCAATTAAACGCAGACGTTGCCGGGGCGCGTTCACATAGCGTCCCGCCTCGGTTGAAACGGCCGCCTGCGTGTGTGCGCCCGTTAGTTTTAGAAACGTTACAAAAGTTTACTCTTCCTCCGAGGACAGACATGACACGGCTGGGGATAATAAGTATCATCGCGGCGCTGCTCATAGCACACAGCGCCGCCATATTCAGGTAAATACTTCTTAACCAGCAACAATTAAGTGCAGCTAATATTAATGTTACATTACAGCGTGTAGGTTACATTATAGCGACAGGCAGGTGGTCCTTGTTGAATGAGAGTTAACGTATGTGCGCGCGCGCGTGATAACTTCCTTGTTTTGTTCTCTGGTAGCTTTTGCCCAACGTGTTTCCAATTAGCGTTATGTTATGTAAGTATTTACTATTTACTTGCGACAATGAGTTCCCGGTGCACGTAAAAACGACGTCGGCTCGACAGACTTACAAACTTCGCATGAAAGTAAACGCGCGCGCTCTAGCAGGAAGTCGTCTTTTGGGCCGCGCGTGAGAACACTTTATTAAATACCTGCGTTATCTCGCTGCAGAGTGCCGCTGCACAGGACCAGAAGCCTGCGCCGCCTGATGAGCGACAACGGGATGTCCGTGGAGGAGCTGCGGGCTTTAGCGAGGAGCTCCGGGGCGCCGGACAGCTCCCCGCCCGTCCAACTGCCCGTGGAGAGCCTGACCAACTTCATGGATGTACGCATGACACTTCAACTAGCAGTTAAAGCCCGAAACAAAAGCCACCTTCCCCCGCTGATGTCAGCGTAAAACTCCCCGAGGTTGATAGTGAGCGAGGGGGAATGATGACGTAGTTATTAGATGTGGACATTCAAGGTGTCAAAGGTTGCTGTTTTGTTGCCTCTGACTAACAATAACAGAGTGGACAACAGATCAAATACTTATTGTAGTCACACCTGTGCACTTAATCTGTCTTCTGATGCCGATGTTGTGGTGCATGGTCTCACAGCAGGTGTGTGTGTGTGTGTGTGTGTGTGTGTGTGTGTGTGTGTGTGTGTGTGTGTGTGTGTGTGTGTGTGTGTGTGTGTGTCCCAGGCCCAGTACTATGGGAGGATCAGCATTGGCACCCCTCCGCAGGACTTCACAGTGCTGTTTGACACCGGCTCCTCCAACCTCTGGGTGCCCTCCATCCACTGCTCTGTCTTTGACGTGGCCTGCTGTGAGTGACTCGTCTATATGCGTATCTGTTGGCCACTTTCTGGGACTAAAAGTGGCAGGAAGTGGCTTTTTATTCGTTTTTTTGAATTTGCTTTTAAAATTGGAAGTTTCCGTGTAACATTTTAGCTGTATCTTGCGGCTGTCGTCTCTGTTACCTGTTACGGTTATCCTCAGAAATGTAAAACTAACTTGACTCAGCACATCAGCGTTCTGGCACAAATGTGGTCTCGGTGCAATGCAGTGTGTAACATTACAAAGTACAGTCTATTGACTGGTTCACAAACATAACTTAGTTTCCCTAAAATGAAAACAGGATGTAAAACCAAACCTTGACCTTTTGGAATGAAATGTCTTTTAACAATATGAAAGAAAATACTTTCATTGTTGCAGATCACTTTAATTTATCATTGGCGCTGTTCAAGGTATGTAGATAAACTTTTGAATGCGGGGCGTGATAGGGGACAGAATCAATGAAGGGGACATGTGTAGGAAGTGAGTAAAAATTGTTGAGTCTCCTAATTATAATTAACGGCATAGCTTATAGCTAAATTGATTATTTGGTGTAAGAAGTAGATGTCCAGTAAACCACTTTAAACACTCTAATATTGATAAATCACTGTAACAACAAATAAAAGTAAAAGGCCCCCACTCCTTCCCTAGGGCCCCCAAAGACACTCTCTCTTTGTAGTTTTTTTTTTCTTTGCAGTAGTTTTGCATCTCCTTGTCGTCATTTGATGTCTTTTTCTGATACTACCAAGCAGACTACCTTGCATGGTTCAGTCAGGTGGGGGAGAGGGAGGCTGGTGTCGCCCCTCTGGTTCTGCTTTCTAACTGTTAACAGCGTACTATCAAACTTTGTGTAGCAAATCCATAAGCGCGGTATGATATCATTTTGATGGGTTGTCCTCTCTCGTTAGGGCTCCATCATCGCTACAACTCGAAAAAGTCGAGCACATTCGTGAAGAACGGCACGGCCTTCTCCATCCGGTATGGCCGAGGCAGCTTGTCTGGCTTCATCAGCGGAGACACTGTCTCCGTGAGTTAGAAAGACACATGAGCTTGTTTAACTGCATTCCTCAATTTTGGTGGTCATGCCATTCCTATTATTTCCTAATATATTTTTTCTCTGTTCCCATCGATGCCTCTCCTTGCAGATTGCAGGCTTGCCGGTTGCTGGGCAGCAGTTTGGGGAAGCAGTGAAGCAGCCTGGCATCACGTTTGCAGTGGCCCGGTTCGACGGGGTCTTGGGCATGGCCTACCCCTCCATATCAGTAGCAAACGTCACCCCGGTGTTCGACACGGCCATGGCTGCCAAGCTGCTGCCCCAGAACATTTTCTCTTTCTACATAAGCAGGTTGGTGTCTTGACTTGAAGCAGCATAGAAGAACCAGCGGGAATGATATTCATAATAAAAATGATTCTAATCAGTCAGCCGGAGAATCGCTGCCTTCTGATTTTGGTTGAACTGTTGGTCAGAGGAACCTTTGTGTTATGTCTGTCCACCGTCTCTTAGAGACACAACAGCAGCTGTTGGAGGAGAGCTGATGCTGGGAGGGACCGACCCTCAGTACTACACCGGAGACCTGCACTATGTCAATGTGACACGAAAGGCCTACTGGCAGATCAAGATGAGCGGGTGAGAAAGAACCCTGATGGCTATTATTATCTTTATTAGTATTATTTCTGGTGGGAAGTGGAATAAAGAAGTCAAGGTCAGCTCACTTCCTGTTCTGTGTTGGTCATTACCTCAGTACCTTGTAACTGAAATGGTTTTCTAACTGGGAGCCTCCTCACTTAAAGCATGACTTGTGAATGAGTCAGAGGGCTCTCAAAACACTGAACCATTCCAGGACACATATCTCACAATCCTTAATGTCCTAATACTTTTCTCTTGCAGTCATGAAGTGGGGCTTGCATAAGTTTGTTTATTTATCGTTAAAACTAAATTGGATCTTTTTGGATGGTGTCAAATCCTACTCTAGTTTAAACGAGTCCTAAAAGCTACACAGCAGCATATTTCTTGGCGGGTGTCTGAAATAACTGATACTTCATGTCCCCTCTGCCCCACCCTGCAGAGTTAATGTTGGCAACCAGCTGACTCTCTGCAAAGCCGGTTGCCAGGCTATTGTCGACACGGGAACGTCCTTAATTGTAGGGCCCGTGGAGGAAGTCAGGGCGCTGCACAAAGCCATCGGAGCGCTGCCCCTGCTGATGGGAGAGGTAGAGTTGCGACACATGTGAAAACAAAGATATTTGCTAGAGCACGTGGTGCCCTGAAGGTGCACTCTGCTATCCCAGCAGTAACTTTTGAAACCTTCCAATGAGCACTGGCTCACTTTGGGTCTGTCCCTTTCGGTCTTTTGAGATCCTTACAGCACGTTCTTCTCCCTCTGCTCTAGTACTGGATCGACTGCAAGAAGATCCCATCCCTCCCCACCGTCTCCTTCAACATTGGAGGGAAGATGTTCAACCTGACCGGAGAGGATTATATCATGAAGGTAGAGTCACACACAAGCTTTGGGGTGGAATATAGTTTCATTCCCAGTTGTCCAATGACAGACATAACTGGGGCTGTTTGTGTACACTGATGGTATCTCGGCTGTGTGATTTGTATACAAAATCTGACTGAATAAAACTTGAAGGGTTTTGTCAAATTTGGAATAGTTTTGTCACTCAATCCGTCTGAATATTTTTTATTTTTGTCAACAAATTCCAAAGCCAACAATGTGTTCATTGATCCTTTATTTTACAACAAGCAAAGGCCTAGTGCTTAGTCATCTGTGCCATAGACCGCCTCTGTTATTGTATTATAAAATACATTGATGAGTCACAGCACGGTGGTCCTTACGTGGTGAACATGGGCGTTAGACTTTATTACGAGTAAATTCAACAGACGCTGCTCTGGCGGTGTCGATGCTAGCGCACAAATCTGGCGCTAAAATGAGTGTTTTAAGGCATGGGCTTGAAGTATTGGTCTGCATTATCTCCTCTGTATTGAAATGTTCAGACAAAACCTCACATTTAGATTGTACAAGTGTACTATATAACTTGAGTTTGTCTTGACTAGGTTGGCATCTAAATCCTAAGGAGAATTTGTCCATGTGAAGATTTAAAAAAACTAATTGTCCCGACTACATGCTGAAGTGACCCCTTAGTGTTAGTTCAGCCAAAGCTACTTCTATATGGCCAGTGTGAAGAGGAGCAACAACTCTCTCAGTGCACACATGAACATGAGAGTACTGTATTGACTTAGGTTAAACATGCGGCCTAATCTTTTTAAAATAATTTTTGTAAACCTGAATCCAAACTTGCTTTATTAATCTTCTGCTGAAAATGTCTCTCTCCTATTTGATGCAGGAGTCTCAGAAGGGTGTATCAATCTGCCTGTCGGGCTTCATGGCCATGGATATCCCGCCTCCGGCCGGGCCCCTGTGGATCCTGGGGGATGTATTCATCGGGAAGTACTACACAGTGTTCGACAGGGCCGCAGACCGCGTGGGGTTCGCCCCGGCCAAGTAGACGGCGGAGCGCTGTGTGAAATATGACACATTTCTCGCGGTATTTGCTTTTTAGAGGTCGCAACCAAGCAAAGCTAAAATTCATTATAGTTGTCCCGTTATTTTCATTTGCAGCGATAAAAAGCCATTGTGTGTCACCGCAGGACCTGGCTTGCCACATAAATATCTCACATGTGCTTGCAATAATGAGGTTATCATGACAATATGGCTTCTGATGACCAAGTATGGATGCTCCATTAATATCCATCTGCACACATTTAGTGAGGAGGCCAGATGTTTTGTTCAACTGAACGCTGATTGCTAAACTGTTTATTTCACTCTGTGAAGCCGCTTTACAGTTTGAGCTTCATCCAGATGGCAGTTTTTATTTAGAACTTTGCATTTGTGTCGTTTACTTTTTGTAATGTAGATGCTTGGAAAGAAGAAGTGCAACTTAAGCGTTGGGGTGGAATTTAGTTTCATTTGACAAATGTTATAACTGGGGCTGTCTGTGTACACTGATGGTATCTCAGCTGTGTGAATGGTTTACCAAATCAGACTGAATAAAACTTGAAGGGTTTTTTCAAATTTGGAATATTTTTGTCACTCAATCCATAGAAGAAAAACAAGCACAGATAAACCTACAGAATGTAACTTTAAACATTTAATGAAGTATACAAAGTGCTGCAAGGTTCAACTCCAGAGCTGAACTAAAATTTAAAAAAAGCTGGGGGGAAATACATAACATGCAACAAAGAATATGGCTAGTATGAACTCCACAAGGTAGAGGTAGTGATCTACTTTGGGTTTTACAATATTACAAATGTGGCACAGTCGATCTCCATTCAGCCCCAGCAGCGATTTGTAGCATAAACAAAGACCTACTGCGGCTTCACTTTGAATCATTACATCCAGAACAAAGCACTTAATGAATCACATGAAGTGATGCTTTACACAAAGAATTGATGCAAATAAATAGTCTGCTCTTATTTTTGGTTACAAATGTACAATTAATACAAAAATAGTCAACAGTTTGTCCGTTATTATCTGGATGATTATCGTTCACGATGGGACTATAAACGACCCAGAATCCTCCGTATCGTACGCTATACAAACTAGGGACCGGGGGGATGGACACACTTGCTCCATATCTCTGCATTTAATTTATCATTCTAAGGCTAAAAGTGAGATCAAAAAGCAACCATGTGGTTATATCTTGGACAACATGTTTCAGGGCATTCATTTGAACAGACAAACTGACCCAGCATCAGAAACCTCGGCCATCAAAGCTGCTTTTATGTAACCGTGGATCTGAGAGTCGATCCCTCAATCAGATCATGATCACCGAGAGGGTTAGCACCTGTAATCTATTAATAATACACTTAGACCCGCTGGTTGTGATCTTCACCACAGCTCATACTGTTGGTGCTAAACACTTCCTGTTCAGGGCCACAACTGACGAGGAGCACGTCCTGTGTTTCCTGGTGTTCGCTTACTGCTCTAATCCAGCTCTAGCTACCTGCTCCAGACAGACTGGGCACCTGTACATTAATCATTGAAATGTGAACGGAGAGATAGAAAACTACCGGGTACAAGGCTCTTACTGCAACCAGGCCAGGGAGTTAATGAGAGGAATTCACCAAATGATGAACGTCATTACTGCGTTTACAGCTGTGCGCCGTTGGTCTCAAACTGCAGAGAGACAGACGCTGAAACACTGAAGTGAGGATCTGAACTCAAATTTGAATTAAAGCAAAAACCGTTAGAAGCACTTTCAGAATGTCCTGAGACATATTTGACAAAAGTACTAATATTTGACAGTGCAAAACAACCTATGATGAATGTTGCTTTTTTCCTTAAGATAAAGCATATTAGACCCGTGCACCAACGCACATGTGAGACTGAAGAAGAAACCTCCTTTTCATAACAAAGAGCAGCTCTGTATTAGACGGACAGTCACACAAAAACCTTTTCTGTTCTCGCCAAAATAAGTGAGCGAGAAGCCGAAGCCACTGTGCTGCTCAAATTTTATGACCACCGACGCATCAGACGTTTGACATTTAAATAAATAAGACGTTCCGAATTTTGCATCCGATTCATAGTTGAATGGTGGAAAATGGTACAAATAGACAAAGCTCATTGTATATTCAATGGTTTGAGTTCTAGATTAGGTCGATAACACATGCAAGCCGCACACAATCCAATTCAAAGGTTTCTGGAAACATAGAAAGAACACATTTTGAACACAGCCACTGTATTAATGAAGTTATTCAAACACCTTCATTTCAAACCGAACTCAGACCATGAGCGGTATTTCATATTATGTGTGGCAACAAAAAGGAGCATGAAAAGACGGTGTACTTCTCTCTTTGGGCTTCAATTTATTAGCTTTTTGGGTTGGCATACACACAATCAACGTCACACTCCATCCCTCGACATAGTGGCTTAGACCCGTCTCAAAATGGAGTAAACGACATTTAACTGCATTGGGCAATGGACCCGTCTGTCCTCCAGACCCTCTCCAACAGGTTCAAAAGAGCTCAAACATTTTGCTATGGACCGACCAATGCAGCGTGCCATACCTCCATCCCAATTCATTAGAACCCAACCGTCTACTCTGAACTTCATTAATACAACGGCTATAGTGAGAGCCATGAACTCCAATGGGCCTTCACGTTCAGAAAGATTAAAATAGTATTTGCATGATCACCCCACAGACAGCTTTTATGTCAAGAATCTCAAGACGAAGTAACTGCTACGCTGTGTCGAACCTTCTCGCTGATGGCAGACTGAAGAGACCATGGCTGAGTCCATGCTGTTGTTTTTTTCTCCCAGGAACCTTATTATGGCTTGAGGTCCCCATTGCCCACAAAACAGCGGTTGACGAGTCGAGGCCCCGTTGCTGTGTCGAGACGTTCTTGTACGAGGCCGTCAGGGATGGGGCGGCTGGGCCGCAGCAGTTCTCAGCAGCTCCTCGGGTTCTGAGAGGGCGCTGTAGAGCGTGTACCCCAGCTCGTCCACTTCCAGTTCAGTCAGCTCACAGAATAAGTTGACTTTAGGGCTGAGGGCACACGGCAGCCTCCCTGCCTCTAAATGTCCCACTAGTGATCGCTGCAGCTGCAGGAACCGGTCGGCCAGTGCCTCGTGGGTCCAGTCGCCTTCTTTTTCGCAAAGCAACAAGATGGAGTTGGTGAGCTGGCTGGCGTTGAGGCGGTTTAGTGCAGGGTTGAGCTTGCACACGGCCTTTGCCAGCTTCAGGCAGGTGCATCGGCAGCCTCCGTCCTCCTGGTCCAGAGCCCTGAGTCGTGCCGTCTCAGCCACGCGGAAGCTCTGCCGCCACAGGTTTTCATGCCGCTCTGCGGCAAGTCGGTGTGGTTTAGCGATCAGCGAGGTTCCGTCCTCCATCACAAGCAGCGGTAGGAAGTCTACGTACAATTTCCGGTCCGTCTCATACTGCACCTCCAGGGTCAGTGTTTCTGAGGGAACCACAGGACGAATGATGTAGTCGAGGACACTCCCGATAGCTGGCCAGTTGATAGAGCCAGCCACGAGCTTGTCAAAGACCTCAAGGACTGATTTAGGGGAGAGGTAGCCTCCGACCATGCAGCGGTCCCAGTAGCTGCTGTTCCGTGGGAAATACTCCAAATTCTCCCTGCGGATGAGCCAGAAACCTGGAACATTCATGATGGTGTCCTCCCCGGGGATGGACGACCACAGGTTCTTCTCCAAGATGAGAGGCACCATGAGCTGGGCGTGGTCTGCTGTTACCACCTAAATAATAGAAGGTGATAAAATGAAGAAAAGCATGGCTGGCCGAAGACGTTCACAAACCAAATACTTTCTCAAATTAATGGTGATTGACGTGAGACGGTGATGGTTAAAATGAAGACTACTTTTGTCTAAAAGTAGGTCAAATGTGAGTAACCTCTTACCTGCAGGTCATCATACAGACTCCCACTCAGGTACATCTCTCTGAGAGGCATGTCAGGCAGCTTGGCATGAAGGAACACTCTGAGCTCGGCACAGATGTCCAGCGCTGCTCTCCTTGCCAAAGCCTGCTCCGCAGAAGGGATGTTAACATTATTTTGGTAGAACTCCCACAGATGTTCCTGCAGGGACAGACGCATTCGGGCCCGCTGCAGGTCTGACTGAGTGGCGCCACTGCCTCCAACAGCAGCTCGACCCACGGCCATACGCAGACAGTCTGAAGAGAATAGAAACAATTAAAGGTTTGAAAAAAAAGAGGTTGTGAGCAAAGACACAAGGCACGGGTTTGCTTTAAAATTATGAATCTAGAAATACTACATTTTACTTCTACAGTATAACAATAAAAAAGGTTCAACTACATCCAATCAAACTAACATAAAACAGCTGACTGACTAACAACTGCACTACAGGGAGCAAACACCCACTGTAAAGGAAGAGCAAGAATCCTCCAGATAGGCTGACTGTCAACAAATAAAAGGCCAGCCGGCTGAAAGTCTAAACCACAAAATAGGCAGATCAATCCTGCAGAATACAACATGGAAAGAAAAAGAAAAAAAAGTTCCTTACCTGGTTCAAAAGCATGTGAGGAAGTAGGCAGAGTCTGCAGAGACCTGCTAACTGTGGACTTCATGTCATGGTTCAGTACCCGTGGTGACGAACCCATCCAGGCAGGCTCCTCCCAGCTTCTCTTTCCCGTCGGCTCGATATTTGTGGGGCTGGTGGGAGCACTTATGGCACGGTCGTACATCTGCACAACAGAGAGATACGAGCACACCGTTCACGTTGGTTTGGATGCTGACGCGAGAGCATTGTATGCCCTTCATTAGACATGCTAGTGAAAGGATGGAAAGAAATAAAGACTGGGAATAAATCGCCTCTCACTTACTCTTTTGACAGCAAGCGTTGCAATGCCGAGCATAGCTGCTCCTCCCACTCCCAGCACTAGCTTGGCATTGGAAAGCATGAAGTCAATGGCTGTGCCAATCCCATTGTCATCTTTCTTCCCTTTGCGGTCTCCATTCACCCCCGCCATCCTACCGCTGAAAGCAAAGGAGACAAAGACTGAGAGTGAGACAGAAGGGCTTTTTTTCTCTCTTGTCAACATGTTTTTACTCATGACCTGTGATCTTTGTCCTATCCTACAAAACAGAACTGTCCAGCATCCTCCACAACAAATGACTAAATATTAACAATGTCTCTGCTCCCATGAAGAGTATTTTCTTATCTGGAAACCCACCTGGGCGATGCACCTCCAGATGACCTTGAACCCACCCGCAGATGACCCCCACAGCCTTTTCCCCCCTACATAAGCCCACCCAATCGACTGTTGAGGAAGAACTGGCCCCTCCTCAGTGCGTCCTCCTTGTCTTCGGGTATCGTCAGGGGTTGGCAGCGGCGAAACTCTCGAGCCACGGCACGGCGATAGTAATTGCGGTCAGTGTGCTGAAGTTGACGCCCTGCGCGGAGCAGCGCCCGGTACAGCTCCAGCACAGCACTGCGAGACCAGCCGCCCATTAGAGACTACACCCTGGCTCCTGGGGAAAGGGAAGAAGACGTTACGGATGGAGGAAAGTTAGCAAAGCTTCATTAGGATGACGCAGCTACCTTATCTACAAGGTTTCAAAAGGTCACATGGGCCATAGATTCTGGTCTTCGTGCTGAAACCATCATCATCAAAGGTCGGGTTCAAAGTGAACGTGGACTCACAGAAGTGTCAATACAGAGAGGAGTTTGCTGCTGGAGAGATTCATTTGCTAACGGTTTACGCATTGCACTAAGAAATCTTTTTTTATTTAAAGATGTTAACTTTCACTCTTGATTGTTATCACTCTGTTCTCAATAATAGTATTTTAGGAGACAAAAAGCAATACATTATCCTAAAGTTCATTCATGACTAATGCAGCAAATATTTGTGTTCAATCCGCCTCTGCCTTGGAGGAAGCAGGTAAAATATTAAAATACACATTTAGGAGCAAGCCTCCTCTTAATGGGTAAACACCACCTGCGTCCAGCTGGTCTGTTGGACGCAGGCTGTGACGCTGGGTCGCGTTATAAAAACCACGTAGCTTCTCACCGTGGCTCTCCGTCTTATTACCAACGCGACCATGAGCTCTGCCCACCGGGAAACGGCGGCGTGTGTAATCTCCCGAGGTTACTGTGTCTTCAGAAAATGTCAGTCTGGACGGAGAGTCACACGTCAGGCTCGCTCTTGATTCGCATGTTAGCTTAACAGGCTAACTAGCCGCTAGGCTAGGGAGGCGCTGACCTTACCGTCAGCCCGCCCGAGACACGAGACAGGATCCCGGGACACGCGCGGGCGATGAAGAGGGAAGCAGTAACACGAAGCACGCGAAGCAAAACACACTCACCTTTCAGGAATGAGAGCTAAGAGGAAGTATGTAGCTTCAGACAGAGGTAGGGCTAATCTCAAGCCGGGGGTCAGATTCGACAGTGACAACCGGAAACAAATAGCTACCACTCAAGTACTACATCCGGGTTGTTTCAATGCGTCGCTATACATTTTAGAATGAGATATAATTGATGAATTATTACTATATTCTTGATGAATTATCCGTTTGCTGAATATGATAGATTTTACATAAAGCATTTAATAATTAGGAATTTTAAAAAATCATGTCTGTGTGTCTCCATGTATCATTGACCTTAAATGACATAATAATTACTATTATTAAAGCAAGTAAATTACAACAGATTAACACTCTATGACAGATGGATGGATGTGTATAAACTTTATTTATCCCCAAAGGGAAATTTGTTGTTAAAGTAGCAACTTACAGACACACAAATAAAATAACAGGGATAAAAGATATACAGCGGACATACATCTTAGAGATCGGAGAGAGTATTAATTTAGGAAATTCCATTTAAACAATAGAGAAAGTGCAAAAATGCAAAGTATGTGTAGTGTATTGTATATGAAGTGTATATAAACATGAATATGTACAATGGATAACAAACAGCAAAAGCGAATTGATATTGATTAATTAATTTACAGAGGATCTGGCCTGAGGTGACTTATTGTAAAGTCTTATTGTCGTGGGCAGGATTGTTTTCCTGTAATGGTCCTTGTGACGTGTGAGCTACACAACTGAGCATCCTGCACAGTTGTTCTATTTTAACCACACAAATGTTGCCAGATGGCGTGACTGTTCGGATGTCATAGATGGTTTCTACTATGCCACGACTCCACAACTTTGAAGATTGATACAGAGTTCTACCACGTTCATCTTATTGTTCAGACATGCAACTGTGACTTGTAGAATGATAATGACCAATTAGATCTGTAGTCATTTTAAAGAATTACTTTGAAATGCAATTGTTTAATCTCTGACAGACCAGCATCCATTAGTTTGTGTGTGGTCAGTGATTAGTGAAAGATTAACTTGTTGTCTTTGAAATCTGGTGTCAAGAAACAATTATGTTTTTTTTTTTAGAAATGTAACACAAACCTGTCATTCATTATCATCAAATTAAGGAAACAGGTCCTATTGACCATGTAAGTAATACATCCAGATGGTAGATGCAAAAGTCATCATTAAAAAGAGGAATGAAACATGATCCATATGATTTTCACATAAATTCTTTATATACAAAGACTGTTATAAATCAATACAAATAAACGGATTGCATTAACAATGGTACATAATTTAAGGACTGAAACAAAAGAACGTCTTTTGTGTTATCGATATATAGTTATATGCTTATTTACTTACTACAACCCCAAATTCAATTCCACTAATACATCAATTTTCTTAAACATTTAATGTTGAAGGATACAAAGTTTAAATAGGATGAAGGACTGTTGGAAGTTTTTCTAAGGAATGGACAACACAAGAAATATCACTGGTGATGATTAGACACTCAAAGCTGGATGAAAGTCTTCAAAAATGGTTATTTAGACATTTCATGATTAAAATCCACATTGTATATTGGTCGTGGTCAAGTGTATAACATCGAAGGGCCTGTAGACTTACTTTAACAGAGTATTTTTGATCAGGGCATGTACTTCATTCCTTTCATTCTAGGAATGATATGTAGATCCCTGACGTCATCATGCTGAAGCAGCCAACACAGGTAGCGCTCAGTCCCCATGCCCCATCCACTGGTGTGAAGCGGTTTCACTTGCCGCATGTTAATGTACCATTTGTAGGACTGCTCTGCCACTGCATGGTGCCTGAGGGCCTCCTTTACCATGTCAGCGGTGGTATGACGTTCGCCGAGACCCAAAGTCTCACCGAGTCCCAGGAGAAGGTCAGCGGCTTTGGCTTTGCGCTGCCCAGTGCCCTCCACGTAGGCCTGGTAGAAGGGAACCCCTAGATGGTCCATCTCAGTCAGCCAAACGGCACCCCCATATTTCTCTATCAAGACCCGCTCTCCTTTGCGTGTCAGCTTTCTGCCAAACTGTGGCTGGCCATCTTGTACCCACTCCAAGCAGTCAGCAGAGGGCATCATGGGAATGGCCTGGTCCAAAGGGACTCTCGGGAGAGGACTTTTTCCATCCAGCTTACTCAGCATGGCTTTGACATGTGCAAGGGTCCCGGCAGTGTTGAGGATCACGTCAGAGTGTTTCTTCAGCATGGACTTGGTGAGATGAGCCAAGTATCCTTCTGCTGTAGCTATAGCTTTGTCCATGTCACCCAACAGTTCACACTCCACATGGTAGAACTGGTTCAAGTGAGAGGCATCGGGATCTTCCCCTCGAAAGCTGGAAGATATGTAGTACGTCCCCGGGAGGTTCTCCTGGAAGCGAAGGAAGTATTCAAGTACAAATTGCATCGAGTCAGCCAAGTAGATGTCCTGGCCCATCAGGTTAACAGAAACTGGTTCCGAGTCAGAGCCCAAGCCCATTGGTGAGGAGATGCAGTCTGTGGTGAGAGGGGTTAGAGCGTAGGAGTACTGGCAGGAAGTGTGGAAATAATCCACTGTGCTGTGGAAAAGAGTGTTTTGAATCTGGAACAGGTTGCGATACCACTGGCTCTTGATGGCAAGTGTGGGGTGCGACTGAGGGTCTTGCCATGATTGAGAAGGCCTGCAGTGGGTGATTTTTGAGTGGATACCTTTGAGGGCCCCAGGGTCAGCAGCTGGGCCATCCAGTGATGACACATATCCAGGGTAGCTTTGGAAGAACTCTGCTTGCAGATCAGCTGGTTTTGTGCCATCTGCTGAGGGCAACAGAGGAATCAGCTTGGTGTGAGCATAATCAATCTCAAGGCCCTCAAAGATGAGTGCAACTCCTCGAGCTCCCATCCCCTCTTCCAGTAGTCTGGCGACTTTATAAGTGGCCAAGATCAGTGCTTGGTAGTCAGCTTCTTCCAGTTTGAAGATGTCACTGGTCAGATGTTTGCGTGGCACCACAACGGTTAGTCCAGGAGCGTTTGGGTACGGCGTCAGGAAGGCAACATGCTCACTGTCCTCCCACACTCTCCACTGTTGCTGCTCTCCACGTACAATACGACAGAACAGGCCATCGTTGGAAGGGTCTCCGTGGAAGTCAAAGCAAGAAGGTGCATTTGGTGTTGGAAGTCCGTTTCTAATCTTTGCTTGAACCTGGGCCAGTGCCTCATCGTCCCAGCGGGGGGCACTTTTTGAGGTGCAGTAGCCAGGATCTTGAGTGTGGAATTCCTCTTCATTTGCAAGATGTGGCTGCCAGTTTGGCTCTAGGCCATGAAGAGGAAGCAGTCGGATTTGTGCTGGCTGATTAGGGGTTGGTTTGAAAACTAAGGCACAGCGCTGCACTGCCAATCTCTCACATAACAAGCTTGACACAACTCTTGCTCCTTGGAGCATAGCCAAAAAATCTGGTGTTGCCAACTGGAAGATGCTTCTTGCCCCGCTAAGAGTTTTTCTAGTCAGAACGGTTGACCCAGGAATCCAGGGTTTGGGATCCAGGTAGGCAACCAGCTCATCCGTTTCCCAGATCACATGAGAGAAGCTCTTGAGGGGCCTGAGGACTTCCACACGAGAAATGCCTTCTCTCATTGAGGCCACAAACATCACTCCAGAAGGAATTTCAATGATGGCATCACCTTTACTGTCGACAGCAATAATCCCAGCACAGATCCCATCTAGATGTTCAGCCATTACTTCTCGACATGCCTGTCTAAGGCTATATCCAGTGTGGTGGTAGAGACTGGCTACTTTTTGTGCAACTGTGTGCCTCAAAAATACATCTCCATCCCCAGAGCAGGTAAGAGCCAACTTGTCGTCAGCATATAATCCTGCCCCAACTACTGCTGTATCCCCAACTCGTCCTTTCAGCTTTCCGACTAACCCACCTGTGGAAGATGCCGCAGCCAACCCTTTCCAGCGATCCAAGGCCACAGCTCCAACTGTCTGAGGGTGATTGTTTTGAGAGGCTTTTCCAGCAGCTTGCGTTGCAATTAACTGTCTGTGGCGTGTATCAGTGTAGAAATACTCTGCCCCAACAGGCTTCTCTTTCTCCTCCAAGCCTTGCAGAAACTCCTCCGCCCCTTCTCCCACAATGAGTGAATGTGAGCTTTTCTCCATGACACACCTGGCTGCTTTGATGGGGTTCTTCACACATTGCACACAAGCAACTGATCCCGACCTTTTTGTATTGCCATCCACAATGGTTGCTTCCATTTCAATTTTTCCATCTTTGTTAAATACTGAACCTTTACCTGCATTGAACAAGAAGCAGTCTTCAAGAGCTTCTACGGACTTCTGAACTGCATCCAGACTCCTTCCACCTTGTTGAAGCACTTTAGAGCCAAGAGTTAAAGCCGTCTGAAGAGCAAACTCTATAACCCCAATCACATCCGTGTTCAGCATCATCTCCTCTCCAGCACCACCATGAATCACCAGAGTGTAGTCTGTGCTCATGCCAGAGGTGGAGTCAGCACAGGTTTTGCCCTCGTCTTGGCTCTCTGGCCAGTTGTTTGACTCTCCATTCATATTCTCAGTTGAATTCACTGGATGCTCCATGGCTCCCATTTGATATGCAATGGCGCATCTAACAGCTAGAAGCATCACTAACTTTAGGTTGATCTTCAGGCTCTCTTGAAGCTTGTCCAATGCCAAAGCAAAGCTCCCTTTTCCATTAAGCACAACGCGAACCTTGTCCCTCTTCCCAAGGTAGGTGACAGCCAGCTGATCCTGGGCATAAACATTCCCTACTGCACACTCCACACCCTCCACCAGATCTGTACCTGTGAGGTAGACAGATGGACATCCAAAGGGGTCCAGGTACTTCTTCAGTGGGTTGTCAGATGGCAATGATTGACGCAAAGCAGCTAGGTGGGGACCAACGCCTTTACCACTTTTGGTACTTTTGATGAGGTTTTTATGCTCCAGAAATGCAACATGGAACAATTTTAAGAGTTCAGGTGTGTATTGGATCGTGTTATCTGAGCCAATGCAAGACGCCAAAGCACTTACTAACTTGTGGGAATGCTTGGTGATGGAGTACGTGGGATCACAACGGCCATGGTTGTAGTGACGCATATGGGTAGGTGTGACAAGTATATGCTTGGGAGTAGAGTCTCCAACAGTCTTCCTCAGGGAAAGCTGCAAAGAGAAGTTGATCCAAGCGTCATAGAGGCCTCTCTGCCCTCTGAGAGTAGAAAAGACATCAGGATAGGCAGACACATCAAAAGTGAGAACTGGGTGTGCTGCTTTTAAGTCATTACTAATCTTGGGTGTATTGACTTCTTGCAAGGGGAATGGGAGGGAAGTTGGACAAACATAATTTACATTGTTTACCATGACAGACCCATTCACATTTTCTTTGTCCTTATGGACAATATTTAAGTCCACAGTCTCAGACAGATTGTACACATGCTCAGTTACAAGCCCTGCCACCACCCCGTCCACAGCACTGTGCTCAAACACCATCCCAGCTGTGCAGTCCTTGAACACCACCAGATTCACCACCTGTCAAGAAATATATAAATGAAGATTGATTGACTGTTTTAGTCTATTGAAAACCATTGAGCACTATAACCTCTGACCATATTTAGTTATATTGTTGAATTTGTATATTTCTTTATTTTAACGTTTTTGCACTTGTGAACTTGGTGAATGAATATCTAAGTAGTAGATTTGCTGACCTGTATACATTTTTAATGAGCTGAAATTACAAATTTGGTTGTAAAAATTTGACAACCCCTAATGTAGTTCCTCTCTTCAATAAAGGCAATGAAAACATGTATTTCTTAGCAGAAATAAAATTCACACTTACTGCCACTCTGTGGCCTTTTTTATTAAATGCAAAGTTCAATGGTATAAGAGAGTGTGAAAAACATGAATTTAATATTAGCCTGGTTGAAAATTGTTTTTCAGAGTCTACCCAATACCTTATCATAGTATCTCAGGCATGGGCGGTCTCCTCCTCCCAGCCTCACTGCATTGAGGACATCAGCCAGGTCAGAGGGTGCGTTGCAGTCTTCCAGACAGAGCGTCAGCACGGCGCTCTCCATCAGCCCCAGTGACGCCGCTGCAGCTCCTCCTTGCCCCAGGATCTCTTCCCTGGTGGCAGCCCAGACTTTGCGCTGTAGAGCCGAGAGGCCGCAAATGATGGCGGGGTCATTCTGTTTTCCTGCACTGGGTTGCGCCATCACCTGAACCAGCTGGTCGTAGATGTCAATGAACTGCCGAGCAGAAACCGGCCCACCGCTGCCGGAACACGCCAGAATGTCAACAGGGAACACGCCCCCGACACAGGTGACGATGGCGTGGAGGCTATCTGGGTAGATCTGGAGATAGCAAGGATTCAGCTTAGAATTAGAGCCGAACGGGCACATTTATAATTCATAACTTTTTCATTTCGTTTAAATCTTCAAGGTTATTTGACCAGTAATTTTACCTTAATCTCATCTTGACTTCTTCCAGGAATCCGGCTGGCAGCGAATACCTCAGACTGCTGTGTGCGCTCCATGGGCACATTGCTCTCCAGTAACATGGGCTCACTGTACAGCTTTGCAGCTGCCCAAAGCAGAGCGGCTGCCCTCCCCAGCTGGGTACATGCCTTTGCTTTTGAAGGCAGAAGCACTACAGGGAGGGCAGTGGAGGTGGGCAGGGGTTCAGTGCAAGACAGCAGACCTCTTTTGAACTGTTCAGTCACCCAATTCTCTTTGCCTGAAGCAACAGTTGACAATTTTTCCTGGGCCTCTTGAAGGAGCGCCCTCTGCTGTTCCAGCGTAGCCTTGAACTCTGGGTAAAGGTCAGGACCTAAAGTGAGCTGCAGCACACGACTCAGTTCTTCCAAGGTGACGTCCAACTCTGGAACAGGGTAGTTGAGAAGGGTCATCCTGTTGATATGGTGCAGGCTTAATAGAGAAGGAGAAAAAGCGAGAAATAATGAATGGTGCATGTTAAGCATATAACATATGGAGTGCTGCAGGGATGATGTCTTTTTGGACACCAGGAACTTAGCATTGTATTGATTCCCTTTACAAAAAGACAGCAGGATTTTTTCAATTGGATTTTGGATTCCTGCAGAAAATAACCCATGTGGCCAACACAAGTTTATTATACGTAGAAGTTTTGTTGAGAAAGATTATCTTTTATCTTAGTTTTTGAAGCTTGAATACAGTCGGCAGTTTTAATCTACAAACAAACTACACATCGCGGTCGAATGAACGGGAGTATTCAAGGAGGCTTCATGATGTTTAGTATTGTCATTTTAAGTTTTATAAGACATTTAAAAGCTTTGAAATTCACATAAGGGATGTTTATGGACGTATTTTATATTGCAGAACAAAACTTAGAAAACTCTGAAGCATCTAACCAAAAACCTTTAACAATCTTCTGTTCACACACACACACACACACACACACACACACACACACACACACACACACACACACACACACACACACACACACACACAGTGGTCCTCCCAGCATGTCACCAGCTATGACTGTTTCAAGTGTGTGCCTACAACAACACGGGATTCTAATTGACTTTCCATTGGCATTGTTTTTGTGCTTTGTGACACACACACACAAATGTCCCATGAACACAAATCAAACGTTAACATTTTGTGACTATTTCTAGATCTGTCTGAAGACCGGGCTGGCTGCAGAGCGACAGGAGGAGAGTCTATCAGTCAGTCTGGTGGACGGTCCACTGGGGACTGTAGTGACGCCTTGATATGTCCTCTAGCGCCACTGTCAGGTTGACTTCAGGATACTCTAATTTATTTTTTTTATTTTTTTAAATATGTACAATTAGCATGAATGACAAAATCCTTTCCAAATAGTTATGTAAAAAATATTCAATAAAAAAGTGTCCACAGGAGGTACATCACTGAAAACAATTGAGAACCACTGGCTGAGAGGTTACCTGTGCCTACAGAGCTGCTGTAGTAAAGCTACATTCAGGCTTACTGTTACGCAACACACACACACACACACACACACACACACACACACACACACACACACACACACACACACACACACACAGGCACGTGTGACTTCTCATTTCCCTTTTCATTCCCTTCACATGATGTCCAACCTTTTCCACATTACTGGAACCTGTAATTAAATTATTAAATTGTTTGTAAGGACCAGCTGAGTCTAACAGAGGTCTCTTTGTGTGTTAATAGCATAAACACAAACTGTTTCTATCCAGATTTGACTTCTATAAGAGACAATACCCCCTGGACGCAGTTGCTACGGACTTAAGCATCTGCTTTCTCGTGAAAGCACTTACTTCCTTTTCGCCAGCATTTTTGGTTGCCGGTTGTCAAGGGAATGCATCCCTTGACAAAGTATGACTGTTGGGAAATTAGATTTCTCCTGGTTTGCCTCATCAGTTCAAGTCTTCCACACAATGCTGTCTGTCTGTGTTTTATCTGATTGTGGATTCAGGTTCTGCAAGGACACAGGTCTTATGACTCCAATAGCTATTTACTGAATGCAAGCAGCAAGACCACTTATTACATCATATATGTTTTCAATGTAACACTAATGGACCTTTAACATTCATTCCATACGTTATCTGATGTTATGGACTTTATTCATTCTTTCGAATTCTCTTTCTTCTTTTTACTTTCTTTAAAGGGCCAGTTAACCCAAGTTTCATAAACTGATTTTTTTCATTTAACATCAGCTCATTTCTATTTTATCTGCAATAATAACTGTTACAGAAAAGAAAATCATACCAAGGAAATAGTCCCAATGAAGACTGTTGCCTCTCATCTGCGTTGATTACCAGGTCTGGAAAGACATTGTACTCTTCAAAATGTCAATATGCTATATTATTACATCAGGTCTGGTCTCCTTTTTATCTCAATCTTAAAGAAACTAATTATATGTGTTGCGCCTTTTTGTATTTAAGGACTTCTATTCTTTCAATTTAAAACTATTCTATGAACAATAAATAGCCCAAAAAGACAGGTGAGAGACGATAACTTGTGTTTTTGTTCTTTAACCTAGTAACATATCCCAAGAAGGTATTTCCTAAGTTTTTTTCTTTTTTTAAAAACTTTTGTACAGACTAATACTGATACACATACTGAGTATATCATTATAAATGTATTTTCTACATTATTTACATATTTCTTTATTTAAGAGTGAAAATCTGCTTACCTCAATTTCTCCGAGGTCTGGCCAGCTGGTAGGGTGGAGGAACAGTCAGTGGGAAAACTTGGTTGGACTACAAAAACAAGAGTTTGCCTCTAATACAGAAGCAGTGACTCCAATTAAGCAATTCAGTTTATTACCTCCCCTCGCTCCCTCTCTCTCTCTCATACACACACAATCTGACTAACACAGCGCCATTATCATATTTAACCTCAACATTTTAGACATATGAAGACATGGAAAAAGCAACAATCCTCTTTCGAAAACATCTTGGGGCCAGAAATCTTCAGGACATGGTCTGCTACATTGTGAAGGTTTGTCAACAATGCTTTGATCTGCAGGCATTAATGGACCAAAGGCCAGCAACCAACAAAGCACAACAAAGTGATTACGGCGTCTTCTGTTTGGGTAAATTCATTTTAGACCTTTGAGATTCCCACTCTCAAAACATATCTGAGGTGTTCCTGGCACCTGCAAATTAGGTCTGATATGCTGCTTGTTCTTCTGGGTTGATTTATGTACGTTCTATGTATCTCTTTTTTAGCCCTATTTTTTGTTTCTAGCCCTATTTTTTTGTTGTGGTCGGTGAACCACCACAATCAAACATGGAGCTAAGAACCACAGCAGAGAAAGATGGGGTCAAGTATTTGACTTAATTTGTTTATATTTACAGTTAGTTTTTCTTTATTTAATCCCTTAATTACACATGTATCGATTGTCTGTGTCCTCAAACCAAGATTTATTGTCCACAACAGAGATTAAAATAATGTATTTGAATAAAAAAACCTTCTCATCGACACAAAAAAACATGAGAAAATAGAATCCAGGTTGAAAAATACCATATTTACCAATTGAATTGTTCGTGTGATTTCTCAGGTGGAGGAGAGGAAACAGTCTTACTTGGACTCATATGACACTGTGTTGGTAAAAGATGAGACGTTGGAAGTCCCCAATGCTTTACTGCTCTACCAATAAGTGAAGAAAGAATATCACAGGCCCTTTTGTATTAAACACTCCGGTCCATCAGCTGAGGGAGGCCTCTCCTCAAAGCACCAGTAAAAAGCTTATTTACAGCCAACTGAGAATGTTTCATGATCATTTTACAAGATTATTCACCTGACCAGTCATTCACATCCCTTTTATTTCTATGTTTGCATCGTCGACCGACTCTGCAGCATGTAAAGTGTGTGTGTGTGTGTTTGTTTGTGTGTGTGTGTGTGTGTGTGTGTGTGTGTGTGTGTGTGTGTGTGTGTGTGTGTGTGTGTGTGTGCGTGCGTGCGTGCGTGCGTGCGTGTGCGTGCGTGTGCGTGTGCGTGTGTGTGCGTTTGTTTGGGGATGAAATTAGTTTGCGTTTTGGTCTTCATATACGCTGTAATGAAATGAAATAAAAACAACCAACTTAAAGTGCAGCAATTAAACATACGTAAACATCAATGTACCAACATACATTTATAACAAACACTGCATCTCTTCCTAGAGAACAAAGGAAACTGATCATTTTTACACGGGGATGCCTATTGTAGTTTTGTCCAACTATGAATACAATGGTATACACAGTTTAAGTTAATTCAGTTTTAACACACATGCAACTTACAGTTTGTCCTCCATTCAAAAAATACCAAAGTAAACCTAACTGTCGTCACACTGACAAATGATCATTTAAGATTATTTTAGATTATACTTTTGGATTATAATTAGGCTACTGACGCATCAATGTGCTCGTTATTTCAGTGTCAGCTAGGTTGATAATATAGTAATGTATTGTAGTATATGTTGTATTGAAAATCTACATATTAATTTTGCTTAGTAAGTTAATATGCAAAGTAACTAAAACCGTTTCATAAAGTTAGTGGAGCACAATAATCCTCTCTAAAATGTAGTAAAGTACAAAATAAAGTAGCAGAAACTGCAGTTATTCAAGTAAAGTACCTCAAAAATGTAAATGTACTTATTTTCCACCCCTGAATCAATGAGAACACTACCACACCACCAAGGAGGGACCCAGACGTCACTGGCAGGAATAGCCCTCAACTCTGTCCCAACAAAAGGTCATTTATATATAAGATACGGGTATAAATAACAAAAAGATGAGTCGAGGAGAGGTGATCATTTCTCATTCCTGAAGACGCAGCAACTCCCCACGACCTCATGGAAAAGGATTAGCTCAGACGCTCTCTGGGACAATGAGGCCTCAGACTTCTTCCACATCTACCAACCACACCAAAATCCACCTTCCATATGGATATTAAGCCTGAGCTTTTGATGATGATTCTTCGGGACTTCTACATTTTAAAGTCACCGGAAAAATCAACAGTTTATGTGGTTACAGAACATATAGCATAATAGAAATAAAGCACACTCTAAAAACTTTTACTCTCAAGGGCAACTTTGGGAGTAATACTTTTTTTTTTTTTTTTTACTAAGTGTGAATAAAATTCCTCAATCATCAAAGGTTATGTGTTTACATGTGTGAAATATTGAATGATTTCAGTAGCAAGTAAGTAGCCTCTGACCATATAAATGAGTATAACATCACAGAAAGTTGACTAAAATTGAAGCTAAAAGAAAAGCAAAAGTGCTGCTACTTACAGGGAGAAAATATGAAAGACATGCAGTCAAAAAAAAAACAGACACAAAAGTGATGAAAAATGTATTCTTATTAAGTATATATTACGTAAAGGACAAATTAACTGAAGGACGTCATATGTTAAAGCTGAAAGCTAATATAATCTAAATACTTTTGGCTTTTTCCTATTTTCATTGATGCAATATTGTTGCATTTTGTGAATATGCATCACATAAGTCCCACTTTCACAATGTCAAGAAATGGACCAAAATACAATTTAAAAAAGCTAAATTCTCCAGTAATGAGTGTATCAAATGTAAATGTACATCATGAAAAAGATAAAAGAGAAACTTAACTTGAAAATGTCCCATTTCTTTGCTGACATCATTGAAGGCCTTTTCTGAAAGTACATTTATTTGAAGAGTAATTTAAATGTAGAAAACCATATGAATAGAATATTATCAAGAGTAAAAGTGCCAGTTGTAGAAACGCTGTGTAACGGTTACTAGCAGAGGAACCTAAAGAGCACGACACAGAGACAGATTGACCAGGACAGTTCGGTTTACTTAAGATGAGGCAGGGTCAACACATGTGAGATGAGGAATGATGCTGACGTGGTCAGCTGTAACACACAAGACAATCTGGCAGGAAAGACGTGGAAGTGGAAGAGCTTAACTAGTGAGGGACTGACGAGGGGATGTGCTGCAGGTGAGATGAGCGTGGAGAACCAGGTGAGGGGAATGAGAGCTGACACAGAGTGGGAGGAGCTGAAATGACAGGAGAGTTATAAAACAGGCAGGTGAGTGTGAAAACAGTTGCTGATGTGGTGAACTGCATCATACTGTGGAAAGTGCTTGCTGAGACTACACTGAGTGTGGAAGAAGAGCAGGGGGCTGACTAACTGGTAAGAAAAACTAAACATCACATCATTGAGGTAAATTAAAGCTTTTTCTGTTTGACTTTTCTTCACTGAATGTGTGTAATGCTGAAATTTGAGATTGCATTTGGACAATCAACCGTGTTTGGAAGTATTGGTATTGTCAAAGCAGATTTTTAAACTAATTAAATGGGAATTATGGAATATCTCTCCCGAAGTCTACAAACGCAAAAGAAGCATTTGATTCATGTTCCCCTTCATAATGCACAAAGACCTGTATTGACTCGTAACTCACAAATCTGACAACCAGTTGAACTTGCTGTCTTTAAAAAAAAAGATGGAGACAAAAGGTCTATCGTGTCACGACTCTAAAATAAGTGGATTGTGTTGCAATGTGTTTTGTGATGGCATGGTGGCTATCCAAGACGCTTAAATGTAACATGGTACACTGACTCAGAAATCCATCATTTACAAGTGGATATATTTGTGTTAGTTTTTATTTAATTATATCATACTCTTGTTTTCCCAGGTGGTGTCAAAGTTTTTGGTGATTAGTCTACTGAGTAGCTATTGTCAAGCTAAACACCAAGTAAGTAATTAATTGCAAAATGATCCCACTGCTTAGCTAATAGCAACGAGGCAGCACTTGTGTGACTGGCTCCACATTGTTCTTGTGCTGCTGTGAGAAACATTACTTGCACTGTAGTGAAATAAGACAGCATACATTTTGTAATGTGAAACTCATTCAAAACTCTTTTTACTGACTCGATGAGTTAGTGGAGCTCGGAACTTTATTCCAGACAACTTGCTCCTTCTACCTGCTAAACTAGCACCGTTGTGAGAAAAGCCTCTCCAGACTTGTTAAATGCTGTACTTGGTCAAACCTCCATCTTTATTCGGTGAAGTCTATTGCTGAGCACTTCAATTACATTCAAACCCAGGTAATAAAAGTGGATACCTCTTGAGTCATACTCGTTCTCTTACTCGCAGGATGACCCTTCTCAACTACCCTGTTCCAGAGTTGGACGTCACCTTGGGAGAACTGAGTCGTGTGCTGCAGCTCACTTTAGGTCCTGACCTTTACCCAGAGTTCAAGGCTACGCTGGAACAGCAGAGGGCGCTCCTTCAAGAGGCCCAGGAAAAATTGTCAACTGTTGCTTCAGGCAAAGAGAATTGGGTGACTGAACAGTTCAAAAAAGGTCTGCTGTCTTGCACTGAACCACTGCCCACTTCCACTGCCCTCCCTGTAGTGCTTCTGCCTTCAAAAGCAAAGGCATGCACCCAGCTGGGGAGGGCAGCCGCTCTGCTTTGGGCAGCTGCAAAGCTGTACAGTGAGCCCATGTTACTGGAGAGCAATGTGCCCATGGAGCGCACACAGCAGTCTGAGGTATTCGCTGCCAGCCGGATTCCTGGAAGAAGTCAAGATGATATTAAGGTAAAACTACTGGTCAAATAACCTTTAAGATTTGAACAAAATGAAAAGGGTAACCATTATAAATGTGCCCGTTCAGCTCTAATTCTAAGCTGAATCCTTGCTATCTCCAGATCTACCCAGATAGCCTCCACGCCATCGTCACCTGTGTCGGGGGCGTGTTCCCTGTTGACATTCTGGCGTGTTCCGGCAGCGGTGGGCCGGTTTCTGCTCGGCAGTTCATTGACATCTACGACCAGCTGGTTCAGGTGATGGCGCAACCCAGTGCAGGAAAACAGAATGACCCCTCCATCATTTGCGGCCTCTCAGCTCTGCAGCGCAAAGTCTGGGCTGCCACCAGGGAAGAGATCCTGGGGCAAGGAGGAGCTGCAGCGGCGTCACTGGGGCTGATGGAGAGCGCCGTGCTGACGCTCTGTCTGGAAGACTGCAACGCACCCTCTGACCTGGCTGATGTCCTCAATGCAGTGAGGCTGGGAGGGGGCGACCGCCCATACCTGAGATACTATGATAAGGTATTTGATTACCAGCATGTGTGCACCATTACCTTAATACTAATGTGTGTAGTTATCTGTGTTCACTTGACAGCAACTAAATTACTGGTTTGAGATAGAAATACCATACGAACTTAAAAAAAATCAACTAAATTTATCAGCAATACCACTCCGACTGAAATATTGGATTTTTAAAGTGAAATTATAACAGACTGGTGTGATGACTTCTTTCCCTTTTTTGAGGTTACTTTTAGCCAGTTAAAACTCAAAGCAGGCTGTATACTAACTGAACCAGTACAATGTTTTAAATTGTGATTTAAATCTGAAGTGAAGACTAATGAAAATCACTTAGTGATATACAAAGAATATTGATCACTATCAAATTAAAATTTTGTTTTCTAACAGGTGGTGAACCTGGTGGTGTTCAAGGACTGCACAGCTGGGATGGTGTTTGAGCACAGTGCTGTGGACGGGATGGTGGGAGGGCTTGTAGCTGGACTACTGTACAATCTGTCTGAGACTGCTGACTTGAATATAGTCTGTACTGGTACAAATGTGAATGGATCCAATACTGCAAATGGCAATTCTGTTTGTCCAAATTCCTTAACCTTCCCCTTAGCAGTATTTACTCCAAAGTTGAGCACTTCCTTGCAAGCAACTAATTCACTTATCAAATTTGATGTGTCTGCCTATCCTGATGTCTTTTCTGCGCTCCGAGGGCAAAGAGGCCTGTCTGACGCTTGGATCAACTTTTCTTTGCAGCTTTCCCTGAGGAAAACTTTTGGGGACTCTGCTGCCAATCTATTGCTTGTCACACCTACCCATGTCCGTCACTACAAACATGGCCGTTGCGATCCCACGTACTCCATCACCAAGCATTCCAACAAGTTAGTAAGCGCTTTGGCATCTTGCATTGGCTCAGATGACTCAATCCAATACACTGATGAACTCCTGCGCTTGTTTAACGTTGCCTTTTTGGCACATAAGGGCCTCATCAAAAGCACCAAAAGTGGTAAAGGAGTTGGTCCCCATGTAGCGGTCCTGCGTCAATCGTTGCCATCTGACAACCCACTGAAGAAGTACCTGGACCCCTTTGGCTGTCCATCTGTCTACCTCTCAGGTATAGATTTGCTGGAGGGCCTAGAGTGTGCAGTAGGGAATATTTATGCCCAGGATCAGCTGGTTGTCACCTACCTTGGGAAGAGGGACAAGGTTTGCATTGTGCTTAATGGAAAAGGGAGCTTTGCTTTGGCATTGGACAAGCTTCAAGAGAGCCTGAAGATCAACCTGTCGTTAGTGATGCTTCTAGCTGTTAGATGCGCCATTGCATATCAAATGGGAGCCATAGAGCATCCATTGAATGCAACTGAGAATATGAATGGAGAGTCAAACAACTGGCCAGAGAGCCAAGTCCAGAGCAAAACCTGTGCTGACTCCACCTCTGGCATGAGCACAGACTACACTCTGGTGATTCATGGTGGTGCTGGAGAGGAGATGATGCTGAACACAGATGTGATTGGGGTTATAGAGTTTGCTCTTCAGACAGCTTTAACTCTTGGCTCTAAAGTGCTTCAACAAGGTGGAAGGAGTCTGGATGCAGTTCAGAAGTCCATAGAAGCTCTTGAAGACTGCTTTTTCTTCAATGCAGGTAAAGGTTCAGTATTTAACAAAGATGGAAAAATTGAAATGGAAGCAACCATTGTGGATGGCAATACAAAGAGGTCAGGATCAGTTGCTTGTGTGCAATGTGTGAAGAACCCCATCAAAGCAGCCAGGTGTGTCATGGAGAAAAGCTCACATTCACTCATTGTGGGAGATGGGGCTGAGGAGTTTCTGCAAGGCTTGGAGGAGAAAGAGAAGCCTGTTGGGGCAGAGTATTTCTACACTGATATGTGTCACAGACAGTTAATTGAAATGCAAGCTGCTGGAAAAGCCTCTCAAAACAATCACCCTCAGACAGTTGGAGCTGTGGCCTTGGATCGCTGGAAAGGGTTGGCTGCGGCATCTTCCACAGGTGGGTTAGTCGGAAAGCTGAAAGGACGAGTTGGGGATACAGCAGTAGTTGGGGCAGGATTATATGCTGACGACAAGTTGGCTCTTACCTGTTCTGGGGATGGAGATGTATTTTTGAGGCACACAGTTGCACAGCAAATAGCCAGTCTCTACCACCACACTGGATATAGCCTTAGACAGGCATGTAGAGAAGTAATGGCTGAACATCTAGATGGGATCTGTGCTGGGATCATTGCTGTGGACAGTAAAGGTGATGCCATCATTGAAATTCCTTCTGGAGTGATGTTTGTGGCCTCAATGAGAGACGGCATTTCTCGTGTGGAAGTCCTCAGACCCCTCAAGAGCTTCGCTCATGTGATCTGGGAAACGGATGATCTGGTTGCCTACCTGGATCCCAAACCCTGGATTCCTGGGGCAACCGTTCTGACTGGAAAAACTCTTAGCGGGGCAAGAAGCATCTTCCAGTTGGCAACACCAGATTTTTTGGCTATGCTACAAGGAGCAAGAGTTGTGTCCAGCTTGCTATGTGAGAGACTGGCAGTGCAGCGCTGTGCCTTAGTTTTCAAACCAACCCCTAATCACCCAGCACAAATCCGACTGCTTCCTCTTCATGGCCTAGAGCCAAACTGGCAGCCACTTCTTGCAAATGAAGAGGAATTCCACACTCATGATCCTGGCTACTGCACCTCAAAAAGTGGCCCCCGCTGGGACGATGAGGCACTGGCCCAGGTTCAAGCAAAGATTAGAAACGGACTGCCAACACCAAATGCACCTTCTTGCTTTGACTTCTACGGAGACCCTTCCAACGATGGCCTGTTCTGTCGTATTGTACGTGGCGAGCAGCAACAGTGGAGAGTGTGGGAGGACAGTGAGCATGTTGCCTTCCTGACACCGTACCCAAACACTCCTGGACTAACCGTTGTGGTGCCACGCAAACATCTGTCCAGTGACATCTTCAAACTGGAAGAAGCTGACTACCAAGCACTGATCTTGGCCACTTATAAAGTCGCCAGACTACTGGATGAGGGGATGGAAGCTCGAGGAGTTGCACTCATCTTTGAGGGCCTTGAGATTGATTATGCGCATGCCAAGCTGATTCCACTGTTGCCCTCACCAGATGGCACAAAACCAGCTGATCTGCAAGCAGAGTTCTTCCAAAGCTACCCTGGATATGTGTCATCACTGGATGGCCCAGCTGCTGACCCTGGGGCCCTCAAAGGTATCCACTCAAAAATCACCCACTGCAGGCCTTCTCACTCATGGCAAGACCCTCAGTCGCACCCCACACTTGCCATCAAGAGCCAGTGGTATCGCAACCTGTTCCAGATTCAAAACACTCTTTTCCACAGCACAGTGGATTATTTCCACACTTCCTGCCAGTACTCCTACGCTCTAACCCCTCTCACCACAGACTGCATCTCCTCACCAATGGGCTTGGGCTCTGACTCGGAACCAGTTTCTGTTAACCTGATGGGCCAGGACACCTACCTGGCTGACTCGATGCAATTTGTGCTTGAATACTTCCTTCGCTTCCAGGAGAACCTCCCGGGCACGTACTACATATCTTCCAGCTTTCGAGGGGAAGATCCTGATGCCTCTCACTTGAACCAGTTCTACCATGTAGAGTGTGAACTGTTGGGTGACATGGACAAAGCTATAGCTACAGCAGAAGGATACTTGGCTCATCTCACCAAGTCCATGCTGAAGAAACACTCTGACGTGATCCTCAACACTGCCGGGACCCTTGCACATGTCAAAGCCATCCTGAGTAAGCTGGATGGAAAAAGTCATCTCCCGAGAGTCCCTTTGGACCAGGCCATTCCCATGATGCCCTCTGCCGACTGCTGGGAGTGGGTACAAGATGGCCAGCCACAGTTTGGCAGAAAGCTGACACGCAAAGGAGAGCGGGTCTTGATGGCAAATTATGGTGATGCAGTTTGGCTGACTGAGATGGACCATCTAGGGGTTCCCTTCTATCAGGCCTATGTGGAGGGCACTGGGCAGCGCAAAGCCAAAGCCGCTGACCTTCTCCTGGGACTCGGTGAGACTTTGGGTCTCGGTGAACGTCATACCACCGCTGACATGGTAAAGGAGGCCCTCAGGCACCATGAAGTGCCAGAGCAGTCCTACAAATGGTACACTGACATGCGGCAAGTAAAACCACTTCACACCAGTGGATGGGGCATGGGGACTGAGCGCTACCTGTGTTGGCTGCTTCAGCATGATGACGTCAGGGATCTACATATCATTCCTAGGATGAAAGGCATAAAATACATGCCCTGAGCAGGCCCTAGGATGTGATGCATAATACTAGTTTGAAGTTGAGAGCAGACTGTTCAATCACAAAGGCTATGGCTTGCATCAATGTTTACTCAACAATTGATGGGAATCTCTGATCCACGTTCAGATGTATGCCTTTGGTCATTTTTGTGGATAAAGTGTAGTTGCTGTTTGTATACCAATCAAATATACCTTGTCTTGCAATGATTACAATGCATATTTAATGTAACCTATTTTGTACAAAGAGTTAAATATTGATTCCTGTTCATGGATTAATATTGTTCACGTCATGGTCACCCTGCAATGAATTCGGCAAATAAAACAAAATGAACTAATCCCATTTTTGTTACTCAAGCCTATTTAAGAGGGTAAGATTCTGGGTAACTTTGGTGTTTTTTTTTTTTGTTTTTTTTTAGTTCACGTTGTTAGAATAATTAAGGTTTACAAATTTTGAGTATTAGATGACCCATTCGTGAAACTGAACTTACTAATGCTTTAATTGTTTCAAGGTCACAAATATGGTTTGGGCTCCCTAAGGATCTGACATTTGCAGGAGTTTATGTACTCGTGAGTCTTAGTCTAAATTTCATCTTCCATTGCGCTCATGTTGGCGCAGTCTGAGCTTCTGTGTAAATATCGTAACAGACATCAACTAATGCAATCTATTGTTATAGGGATCTCATAATGTTCTAGCCATTTAAAAAATTTTCACAGATGCATGTGGTGGTTTCCCTATTAGTGTTTCTCATTGCTCAGCTCCTGTCCCTCAGCTTATGCTGCTACAGTGCTTTCTGCTTAGGAAGGTTGCTAAGTAGTGGCGCTTCCTTTTTAGCTCCTTTAGCATAGGAAACCCTGACTCTCACTTAAAGGAGGCAATGAGTCCATGGGGCGACAACATTTAAAGCTGAGAACTATCATGACCGAGAAACAAAGATCATGTAAGTAACTATTGCATAACTTGGAAATCTTTAATGTGACCTTTCAGTAATCTGTTTAAACCTGGTGGGGGATACAAATGTGGCTCAACGCTGAAAACTAATTTGTCTCTTTGGCTTTTTACTGCAGCCTCAGCCCTCATTCCTGGAGTTCAACACTAAGAATATTCAAGGTGAGCTTTTTTTGTCTTTAATCTTCAGAACATTGTCGTTTTACTGCAGCAGACCCACATCAATCACACCCACATGCAATCGCTGCCTATGTGGGCTGACATTGAGCACCCCTTTCACCTGTATGACTGTGCTTTTCTTGCCTTACAGGTTTACATGGATCCTGGTTATATCTGGGCCTGCCCAACACCTACTGCTGTTATAATTAGTTGCATTGGTATTGCTTTTCATATTCTACAGGAGCCCCTATTTTGAAGTCCCATGTGTCTCCTGATTGGTCACTCATCTGCATTCAATCCCCTGCCCTTGGTTTTCCCCTCTGCCAAACCCACGCATTCAAACACTCCCCTGTTCCAGTGACAGATTGTCTTTGTCGTACACAGTGTGTTCTTCGCTCCAACATTATCATCCCTGCTTCTACAGTTTTTGACCCCACATGACTGTTTTGGCTCATTGCCTGCTCCCTGTCTGACTAGTTTGCTTTTTGTACTCTAAACACATGTTTTGTTTTTTTTTGTCTGTGCCTAGGAAAAAATAAATTGCCGTCTACCTGACCTTGTCTTCCTCTGCATCTTAGTCTAGAAACTGTCACTTTTTGATAGCTCTAACATTTCAACACGCCTACTACTCGTTTCTTGAGTCGTTTCTGTGATCTGCATTGAATGTGTTGCGACTCTGTATACAACATCTATTGTACTTCTGTCCATCCTGGCAGAGGGATCCTGTTGCCCTCCCAAAGCTTTTTTGTTTAAAAGTATAATGGAACATTTTCAGTAGCACTTAAGTATCCTGATAAATCAGTTTACTCAAATTGAAGCTAAAAGCAAAAGTGCTGCTCAAAGGGGGAAAATGAGAATATTGTATTTCTGTGGACATCTAATTGTCAAAGTAGAAACACTCAGAACTTGTTGAAGCAGTGTGCAGCCATCTTATCTGAACTCTACACCTAGATGACATCACTCAGGGATGCTTCCTTAACATGATGTCCAGATACCATAACCCTGACGAGCAGAAACTGTGCTGTTAAATAGTCCTTTTCGGTTGGGAACCTTTCATCACTGACGGAAATGGTCGCCATGATAAATCCTGGTTGAGTTCTCTAAACTCAAAGGAAAGGACTGTCATACCTGATTACGTGGCTATTTTAGTGAAGGACCCACTGGAACTTCATTAAGCAAAGGTGATAATGCTGACCCACAATCCTTTGCAGCAGCAACATTTCAAGTGACTTTGCATTTGGCCATTCACCGGCACAAACTATCATGAGCAACACATGCAGATCATGTAAATGATAATTAGCCTGACTTAAATACTTTCAATCTGTTAAACCGTCTGGCAACTTATGAACATGTTGCTAAACACCACTGTAAAGTGAAACTGCTGTATTTGATATTATCTCTCTGGTGTTGAACTGCAGCCTCAGCCGTAATTCTTTTATTTTACTTTAGTTACAGAAGCTTTAATGGGTTAAATTGTATGAACTCTTCAGTCTGACTCATGTTTTTGATTATCTTTGGAATCGTGTTACATTACAATAAAACACTATCAAGTTGTGTTACATAAACTGTGTTCTGCATCTTTTTACGATCTGATTATAGTTTGCATGTAAACCATAACAAAGGGTATGAGACACACATTAGTGGGATAAAGTATTTAATTCAGGTTTGAAACTGAATAGTTTAGTAGCGTTGTACTCTGGGAAAAATCCCTTGGTTTCACTTTTATATTCCTTTGTTAATTTATATTCCAACCTCGTTAAAGTAAAACCATGAACCTGGTTGTTAAATTTGTCTGCATGACTCAACACTGTAAGAAGACAGATGAAGTATTTAAGATGCTTTATTGTGGTCCGAGATGGACTACAACGTTGTAGTTTCACTGCTGCAGACAAACTAGCGTCACTAACATCGCCTGCCGTCACATAACTACGTCGCTTAGTGAAAGTGGAGTCGTATTCTCGAGGAGAGTAGCAGGAAAAGCAGATATTTGGCACAGATATCCTATTTTACAAGTAATACTGGGTATATTCCATAGCTCAACAACACAAATAGTGACAATTTGTATTATATATATATATATATATATATGGTGGCTTAAGGTAGGGGCTAAGCCCCGTTGCTCTCTATGGGCCGGCCGCCACTGTGAATAGATTACAGAGCCACCAACTCTCACGGTTTCGCCGTGTGACACGCGCTTTTTCATGTTTTCACACGCCACGCAACCAATATCTCACGGCAAAAGAGATGCGGTCGTTACTTTTCAAACTCCCCGACGATAGATGGCGCTAAGGAGCGCATCTATAAACCTATTCGCTGCATAGACATCTTATTTACCCCAAACAGACACAGTTGGGGGACACGATTGGGGGACCGCCGGCAGAGAGGAGCAAAGAGACGGAGGTATCAGGGCTCCCACGTGTCACGCATTGAACGTGACTGTCACTCATTTCGGTTTACTTAAGATGAGGCAGGGTCAACACATAGGAGAGGAGGAATGATGCTGACGTGGTCAGCTGTAACACACAAGACAATCTGGCAGGAAAGACGTGGAAGTGGAAGAGGGGATGTGCTGCAGGTGGGATGAGCTGGAGAACCAGGTGAGGGGAATGAGAGCTGATGCAGAGTGGGAGGAGCTGGAATGACAGGAGAGTTATAAAACAGGCAGGTGAGTGTGAAAACAGTTGCTGATGTGGTGAACTGCATCATACTGTGGAAAGCGCTTGCTGAGACTACACTGAGTGTGGAGGAAGAGCAGGGGGCTGACTAACTGGTAAGAAAAACTAAACATCACATGATTGAGGCAGTGGCGTCCCTAGTCTAAAACATTCGGGGCTAAAGCCCCGAATATTAATTCCCCCCCTCCCAAAAAAAGTTTTTTGTTTTTTTTTAACGATCACATCCTCAAACTACTGTTATGTCATGTGGATGCTTCGATGAAACAGTGTTTCTGGACAGGTTTGAGTAACAATAATACATTATTTTTTAAAAAGCCACTACTTTGGCTTTGGCACTAACACCTCCGGGTCACACGAGACGTCATTCACCCAAAACAGTGGCGTCAAGAAGCAGACGCACTTGACAACAGCTATCTGCTGTCTTTAGGTAGTAGCACAACAAGATGTCACAAAAAAAGATCTCGAGGTTTTCCCCTCAAAGGTGGTCAGGAATAAAAGAGGTAATGGGAATAGAAATTATTTTAAAATGTATAATTTCGAAAGAGTGTTGCAGCTGGAGCTACAAGAGGGATGCAGCTGCTAGTTGAGATTACATGGAAAAAACTTTCTGTTATTATTAGCATCTGTCTGTAAATGCAATTGTAGTGTGTGAGAATTGTGTCCCTACAAATAATTAAGTTGGGCTTCTTCTGGAGGGGAAAGTAGCAAAAGTTAATGTGAGGGTATAACGTCGAACCATCTTGTTTTTTCTTTTTCATGAAATGCCTCACTTCAATTCAGTCCAGAAGAGCAGGCACCTGTAGGGTATGTGGAGAGTGTTCTTATGCCTAAAAATCTGTTAACTTTTCAAGGCTAAGCCCCGGCTGTGTCAAAATCCTAGAGATGCCTATGGTCATGACCAAAGTTTGTAAAAGACACACTTGTCCCCACCAATATGGAAAAATCATTTTACACAATATATTTCAAAACCTATTCATTTCCATGTTTTCCAACTATTTGTTTTACTAAAATGTGCATCTCATTCTATTATGTAACTTTAAAGCACTTTTCCCTGCAGCTGGTTACTCGTGATTCACAGACTTCCACCCTCGGTAAACTATCAATGGTGAATAATTATTCCAAATAATTCGGCTCCCGGTCTGGATGGGGTTTGGATACTGGTCTGGCATCTTCTTCTGCCAGTGGAGTTTGCATGTTCTCCTCGTGTCAGCGTGGGTTCTCTCCGGGTTCTCCAGCTTCCTCAAGCGACTTGTCCAGGGTGTACCCTGCCTCCGTCCACTGACAGCTGGGATCGGCTTCAGCGCCCTCCGACCCCAACGAGGATAAGCGTTTTGGAGAATGGATGGAATAATCAAAAAAGAGTAGTCACAGAGAAAAGTAGAGTTATGTTCTGCGTTGACATATTAGAGTTCACTGCCAACGTAACTGCTGACTTGTGTGCTTGATAAATTAGCAAACAAAACATTTGATGTTGAAAGACTCTTCCAGAACAAATGCACAGCATCTGCTGAAAAGTATCAAGCTGCAGATGAACAATTCCTCAACTGCTGCAGCCAACTGAGTAAAGCAAATATACTTTCAGGAAGTGGATCACGTCTCAAACGCAACTACTTCTGCTAGTTATGTGGCAGCAATGTCAACAATTGTCTTTATTCTTGTTCTATCATTTCATAAATGCAACAAACTGTATTGTTTTGTATGTATGTATATATGTATGGCTTTATATACAACTTTATAAGCTGTCCCTAGCAATGCTGAGACCAAACCTACGCCCTTGGTTTTAAGTTGTGCTTGTACTGCGATGGGGAAGAGCCTGGGGAAATGAAGGGACTTTTCTTGAGTGGGTGATTGACAGGTGTACTGTATGTGTTTCCATTGAGTCTTGGATGCATTACCTATCTAAAGTATTGGTAATGCATTAGAAGAACACACAATGCAGACAAATCTACCAGCATCAAAGCGACACAGAAATGCAAAAAAAGAGTCAATTTTCTATTGCTTTGACTTTTGTTCCTATATGTTGGAAAAATGAATAAGTATAAGCAATATAATTAAGATGGACTATAAATACTCATGCACCTGCAAATTTGATGTGTTGGTAGTAATTGGTACACACAGGTGTATATTAGAACTGTCTCTAAGAGAAATGTATAGGCCTATGTCTCATTGGCGCTGTGGACCTGCAAATCGCATAGTATTATTATTTTGCGTGGTGATATTGTATCGATACATGGAGGCCAAATTTCGATCATTCATTTAATTCTAAACTTTTTCGTCCTCAAACAAGAACGGCAACACAGTGCTGTTCAAAGATGTTAAACACAGGCGTAAAGTATGACCCCCCCAAATGGTACACTCATAGCGCTGGAAGAGGCCGGTGTTACAGATTAATAGGCGGCCATGGTAACTGGTGACCTTCGGACTGGATAATTCGTAACACTGTTATTCCGACTCAGTTCCTGGAGAAATCTGTGCAATCCAACATACTGTGCCTACAGTTAATATTATGAATCCTGACACGAGGGCGTTTGCTGTTTGAATGTTTTAGGGATTTCCACAAGTATAAAGCAAAATAGGTGGATATTTTCATGGTGGAAATGATAACTGCACGGCGATAAGCCCCAAAGCATTTATGACAGTGATGGTCAGTTTGTCTTCCCAAAAATCCCAATTTGCTGCAAGAGAAGATTGCAGATAAAATGTTGAGTTTTCCTTTGGGTACAATTTGCGGTTGAGATGGGCAATGTATCGGTAGCAGGGTGGCTCTCCAAGACACTTAAGTGTAATATGGTACACTGTCACTCAGACATCCATTATTTCTAAGTGGATATGTTTATTGTTTTTTATTTAATTATATCATACTCTTGTCTTCCCAGGTGGTGTTGCATTGTTTGGTGATTAGTCTACTGAGTAGCTATTGTAAAGCTAAACACAAAGTAAGTAATTAATTGCAAAATGATCCCACTGCTTAGCTAATAGCAACAAGGCAGCGCTTGTGTGACTGGCTCCATTGTTCTTGTGCTGCTGTGAGAAACACTACTTGCACTGTAGTGAAATAAGACAACATATATTTTGTAATGTGAAACTCATTCAAAACTCTTTTTACTGACTCGATGGATGAGTTGGTGGAGCTCGGAACTTTATTCCTGACAACTTGCTCCTTCTACCTGCTAAACTAGCACCATTGTGAGAAAAGCATCTCCAGACTTGTTAAATGCTGTACTTGGTCAAACCTCCATCTTTATTTGGTGAAGTCTATTGCTGAGCACTTCAATTACATTCAAACCCAGGTAATAAAAGTGGATACCTCTTGAGTCATACTCGTTCTCTTACTCGCAGGATGACCCTTCTCAACTACCTTGTTCCAGAGTTGGACGTCACCTTGGAAGAACTGAGTCGTGTGCTGCAGCTCACTTTAGGTCCTGACCTTTACCCAGAGTTCAAGGCTACGCTGGAACAGCAGAGGGCGCTCCTTCAAGAGGCCCAGGAAAAATTGTCAACTGTTGCTTCAGGCAAAGAGAATTGGGTGACTGAACAGTTCAAAAGAGGTCTGCTGTCTTGCACTGACCCACTGCCCACTTCCACTGCCCTCCCTGTAGTCCTTCTGCCTTCAAAAGCAAAGGCATGCACCCAGCTGGGGAGGGCAGCCGCTCTGCTTTGGGCAGCTGCAAAGCTGTACAGTGAGCCCATGTTACTGGAGAGCAATGTGCCCATGGAGCGCACACAGCAGTCTGAGGTATTCGCTGCCAGCCGGATTCCTGGAAGCAGTCAAGATGAGATTAAGGTAAAATTACTGGTCAAATAACCTTGAAGATTTAAACAAAATGAAAAGGGTAACCATTATAAATGTGCCCGTTCGGCTCTAATTCTAATCTGAATCCTTGCTATCTCCAGATCTACCCAGATAGCCTCCACGCCATCGTCACCTGTGTCGGGGGCGTGTTCCCTGTTGACATTCTGGCGTGTTCCGGCAGCGGTGGGCCGGTTTCTGCTCGGCAGTTCATTGACATCTACGACCAGCTGGTTCAGGTGATGGCGCAACCCAGTGCAGGAAAACAGAATGACCCCTCCATCATTTGCAGCCTCTCAGCTCTGCAGCGCAAAGTCTGGGCTGCCACCAGGGAAGAGATCCTGGGGCAAGGAGGAGCTGCAGCGGCGTCACTGGGGCTGATGGAGAGCGCCGTGCTGACGCTCTGTCTGGAAGACTGCAACGCACCCTCTGACCTGGCTGATGTCCTCAATGCAGTGAGGCTGGGAGGAGGAGACCGCCCATACCTGAGATACTATGATAAGGTATTTGATTACCAGCATGTGTGCGCCATTACCTTAATACTAATGTGTGTAGTTATCTGTGTTCACTTGACAGCAACTAAATTACTGGTTTGAGATAAAAATACCATACGAACTTTAAAAAAATCAACTAAATTTATCAGCAATACCACTCCGACTGAAATATTGGATTTTTAAAGTGAAATTATAACAGAATGGTGTGATGACTTCTTTCCCTTTTTTGAGGTTACTTTTAGCCAGTTAAAACTCAAAGCAGGCTGTATACTAACTGAGCCAGTACAATGTTTTAAATTGTGATTTAAATCTTAAGTGAAGACTAATGAAAATCACTTAGTGATATACAAAGAATATTGATCACTATCAAATTAAAATTTTGTTTTCTAACAGGTGGTGAACCTGGTGGTGTTCAAGGACTGCACAGCTGGGATGGTGTTTGAGCACAGTGCTGTGGACGGGATGGTGGGAGGGCTTGTAGCTGGACTAGTGTACAATCTGTCTGAGACTGCTGACTTGAATATAGTCTGTACTGGTACAAATGTGAATGGGTCTAACACTGCAAATTATGTTGGGCCAACTTCCCTAATGTTCCCCTTGGAAGTATATATCCAAAAGTTAAGCACTTCCTTGAAAGCCTCTCATTCAGTTCTCACATTTGATGTGTCTGCCTATCCTGATGTCTTTTCTGCTCTCAGAGGGCAGAGAGGCCTCTATGACGCTTGGATCAACTTTTCTTTGCAGCTTTCCCTGAGGAAGACTTTTGGGGACTCTGCTGCCAATCTATTGCTTGTCACACCTACCCATGTCCGTCACTACAAACATGGCCGTTGCGATCCCACGTACTCAATCACCAAGCATTCCAACAAGTTAGTAAGCGCTTTGGCATCTTGCATTGGCTCAGATGACTCAATCCAATACACTGATGAACTCCTGAGCTTGTTTAACGTTGCCTTTTTGGCACATAAGGGCCTCATCAAAAGCACCAAAAGTGGTAAAGGAGTTGGTCCCCATGTAGCGGTCCTGCGTCAATCGTTGCCATCTGACAACCCACTGAAGAAGTACCTGGACCCCTTTGGCTGTCCATCTGTCTACCTCACAGGTACAGATCTGGTGGAGGGTGTGGAGTGTGCAGTAGGGAATGTTTATGCCCAAGATCAGCTGGTTGTCACCTACCTTGGGAAGAGGGACAAGGTTTCCATTGTGCTTAATGGAAACGGGAGCTTTGCTTTGGCATTGGACAAGCTTCAAGAGAGCCTGAAGATCAACTTGCCATTAGTGATGCTTCTTGCTGTTAGATGCGCCATTGCATATCAAATGGGAGCCATGGAGCATCCAGTGAATTCAACTGAGAATATGAATGGAGAGTCAAACCACTGGCCAGTGAGCCAAACCTGTGATGACTCCACCTCTGGCATGAGCACAGACTACACTCTGGTGATTCATGGTTATGCTGGAGAGGAGACGATGCTGGGCACCGATGTGATTGGGGTTACTGAGTTTGCTCTTCAGACGGCTTTAACTCTTGGCTCTAAAGTGCTTCAACAAGGTGGAAGGAGTCTGGATGCAGTTCAGAAGTCCGTAGAAGCTCTTGAAGACTGCTTCTTGTTCAATGCAGGTAAAGGTTCAGTATTTAACAAAGATGGAAAAATTGAAATGGAAGCAACCATTGTGGATGGCAATACAAAAAGGTCGGGATCAGTTGCTTGTGTGCAATGTGTGAAGAACCCCATCAAAGCAGCCAGGTGTGTCATGGAGAAAAGCTCACATTCACTCATTGTGGGAGAAGGGGCTGAGGAGTTTCTGCAAGGCTTGGAGGAGAAAGAGAAGCCTGTTGGGGCAGAGTATTTCTACACTGATACACGCCACAGACAGTTAATTGCAACGCAAGCTGCTGGAAAAGCCTCTCAAAACAATCACCCTCAGACAGTTGGAGCTGTGGCCTTGGATCGCTGGAAAGGGTTGGCTGCGGCATCTTCCACAGGTGGGTTAGTCGGAAAGCTGAAAGGACGAGTTGGGGATACAGCAGTAGTTGGGGCAGGATTATATGCTGACGACAAGTTGGCTCTTACCTGCTCTGGGGATGGAGATGTATTTTTGAGGCACACGGTTGCACAGAAAATAGCCAGTCTCTACCACCACACTGGATATAGCCTTAGACAGGCATGTAGAGAAGTAATGGCTGAACATCTAGATGGGATCTGTGCTGGGATCATTGCTGTGGACAGTAAAGGTGATGCCATCATTGAAATTCCTGCTGGAGTGATGTTTGTGGCCTCAATGAGAGACGGCATTTCTCGTGTGGAAGTCCTCAGGCCCCTCAAGAGCTTCTCTCATGTGATCTGGGAAACGGATGAGCTGGTAGCCTACCTGGATCCCAAACCCTGGATTCCTGGGTCAACCGTTCTTACTGGAAAAACTCTTAGCGGGGCAAGAAGCATCTTCCAGTTGGCAACACCAGATTTTTTGGCTATGCTCCAAGGAGCAAGAGTTGTGTCAAGCTTGTTATGTGAGAGATTGGCAGTGCAGCGCTGTGCCTTAGTTTTCAATCCAATCCCTAATCAGCCAGCACAAATCCGACTGCTTCCTCTTCATGGCTTAGAGCCAAACTGGCAGCCCCATCTTGTAAATGAAGAGGAATTCCACACTCAAGATCCTGGCTACTGCACCTCAAAAAGTGGCCCCCGCTGGGATGATGAGGCACTGGCCCAGGTTCAAGCAAAGATTAGAAACGGACTTCCAACACCAAATGCACCTTCTTGCTTTGACTTCTACGGAGACCCTTCCAACGATGGCCTGTTCTGTCGTATTGTACGTGGAGAGCAGCAACAGTGGAGAGTGTGGGAGGACAGTGAGCATGTTGCCTTCCTGACGCCGTACCCAAACACTCCTGGACTAACCGTTGTGGTGCCACGCAAACATCTGTCCAGTGACATCTTCAAACTGGAGGAAGCTGACTACCAAGCACTGATCTTGGCCACTTATAAAGTCGCCAGACTACTGGAAGAGGGGATGGAAGCTCGAGGAGTTGCACTCATCTTTGAGGGCCTTGAGATCGATTATGCTCATGCCAAGCTGATTCCTCTGTTGCCCTCACCAGATGGCACAAAGCCTGCTGATCTGCAAGCAGAGTTCTTCCAAAGCTACCCTGGATATGTGTCATCACTGGATGGTCCAGCTGCTGACCCTGGGGCCCTCAAAGGTATCCACTCAAAAATCACCCACTGCAGGCCTTCTCAATCATGGCAAGACCCTCAGTCGCACCCCACACTTGCCATCAAGAGCCAGTGGTATCGCAACCTGTTCCAGATTCAAAACACTCTTTTCCACAGCACAGTGGAATATTTCCACACTTCCTGCCAGTACTCCTACGCTCTAACCCCTCTCACCACAGACTGCATCTCCTCACCAATGGGCTTGGGCTCTGACTCGGAACCAGTTTCTGTTAACCTGATGGGCCAGGACACCTACCTGGCTGACTCGATGCAATTTGTGCTTGAATACTTCCTTCGCTTCCAGGAGAACCTCCCGGGCACGTACTACATATCTTCCAGCTTTCGAGGGGAAGATCCCGATGCCTCTCACTTGAACCAGTTCTACCATGTGGAGTGTGAACTGTTGGGTGACATGGACAAAGCTATAGCTACAGCAGAAGGATACTTGGCTCATCTCACCAAGTCCATGCTGAAGAAACACTCTGACGTGATCCTCAACACTGCCGGGACCCTTGCACATGTCAAAGCCATGCTGAGTAAGCTGGATGGAAAAAGTCGTCTCCCGAGAGTCCCTTTGGACCAGGCCATTCCCATGATGCCCTCTGCTGACTGCTGGGAGTGGGTACAAGATGGCCAGCCACAGTTTGGCAGAAAGCTGACACGCAAAGGAGAGCGGGTCTTGATGGAGAAATATGGGGGTGCCGTTTGGCTGACTGAGATGGACCATCTAGGGGTTCCCTTCTACCAGGCCTATGTGGAGGGCACTGGGCAGCGCAAAGCCAAAGCCGCTGACCTTCTCCTGGGACTCGGTGAGACTTTGGGTCTCGGCGAACGTCATACAACCGCTGACATGGTAAAGGAGGCCCTCAGGCACCATGAAGTGCCAGAGCAGTCCTACAAATGGTACACTGACATGCGGCAAGTGAAACCATTTCACACCAGTGGATGGGGCATGGGGACTGAGCGCTACCTGTGTTGGCTGCTTCAGCATGATGACGTCAGGGATCTACATATCATTCCTAGGATGAAAGGCATAAAGTACATGCCCTGAGCAGGCCCTAGGATGTGATGCATAATACTAGTTTAGTTGTGAAGTTCAGAGCAGAACGTTCTTTAGTCGCAAAAGAAATGTCTTGAATCAATTTTTTAATCTACAATTGATGGCAAATAGGCATTTTCTATCCATTTTAAGATGTATGCCTTTGGTCATTGTGGATGAATTGTAGTTGCTGTTTGTATACGCATCAAATGCTTTGACTAAGGCACCTTGTCTTGCAATGAAACTTATTTAGTGCACACGCTTGTTAAAAATTGATTCTTGTTCATGGCTGAATATTGTACTTGTTATGGTCAACCTGTAATGAAATGGCAAATAAAATCAAAAAACAAGTGTTAATCCCATTTTGTCACTATTGAGTCAATTTTAATAAGGAAAGAAATTCTTGGTAACTTTAAACTTAAGTTCTTAACATTGTTAGAACAGACAGTTCTAAGTTTCACAATGTTGAGTATTGGACAGCCCATTCTTGAAACTAAACTTACTAATGCTTTAATTGTTTCAACGTCAAAGATGGTTTTTGTGCCCATTAAGGATCTGACGTTTGCAGGCTCGTGAGTTTTGTTACTCTAAATTTCATCTTCCATTGCTCTTTTGTGTGCAGTCTGAGCTTCTGTTTAAATCTCTTAAACAAAATAAGCAATATATTTGTCTTTTACAGACCTCTAGCCCCTCAGTTGGCCCACTTACATTGGTTTTAGGAAGCAAATGTCAACTCTGACAGGTTCAAGGTTTATAAAAATATCTTGGTTTAAAATTTCATTTTTGATCATAGGGAGGGAAACATTTGCTTTCCCCCTACTATAAATGTATCTTAGTTTTGCCCTAATACTTATTACATCCATTGTGACATAAATCAGTAACTGGGTTTATTTTATATTTCAAAGTCAAATTGTAAGGGATTTTTTTTTTTTGGTTTCAATTAACCTTGTCACAGCAGATGTTTTCACTTGTCACAGTGTTGTAGTCCACAGGTAAGAACCGTAACATCTCTGCTAAAGTGGACATTTTGACAGTGCGCAAGCAGTTTCAGAGGGCATCATCCCTTTTTAAGCAGTGATGTGCCATCAAGGTCTGCTGGCCTAAATAGAATCACAGTTATAGCGCTCATAATTTATTTATTTATTTTTAAGTTATAGCTATTATCATTTGTTTCTCAAATGCACTACATGTAATATAATTTGCCCTATTGACTTATTTTCTCATTGGTATAGTGCTTTCTGCTTAAGAAGATTCCCTACAGAGTGAAACTATCTGGAAGTATCTTAGTGGCCATTATGATTGATGGTAAAACTTCCGAAATGCTAAGGAGAGGCGCTTCCTTATTGGCTTCCGCAGGGGGACAACATTTAAAGTGATGCACCATCGGAGCGATCATGACCGAAAAACAAAGATTATGTAAGTAACCTTTGCCATAACTTGGAAATGCTTCGATGTGAACTTTCAATAATCTGTTTAAGCCTGTTGGGAAAATACAAATGCTGCTGTCAACTGAAAACTAATTTGTTTTCTCCTTGGCTTTGTACTGCAGCCTCAGCCCTCATTCTTGGAGTTAAACCCTGAGAACACAATATTTGAGGTGAGCTTATTTGTCTTCCATCTTCAGAACATTGTAGTTTTACTGCAGCACACCCACATCAATAACACTCACCTGCAGTCGCAGCCTAACGATGTAGCTTAGTGAAATTATAGTCTGATTCTCTCAACACTACAGTTGTCTTTTTCTAACTCATGAATTCTCCGTATCTTTCCCCGACCCTGACATATTTCACAAAGGAAAAGTAGTTAGGAATAGATGTTATAAAAGGTCATTAGTTTTTACTACGACCACGCCCTAATGCTAGGAGACATCTTAGGATACACTGAGCACCCCTTTCACCTGTATGACTGTGCTTTCCTTGCCTTACAGGTTTACATGGATCCTGGTTATATCTGGGCCTGCCCAACACCTACTGCTGTTATAATTAGTTGCATTAGTATTGCCAATACATTATTGCTTTTCATATTCTACAGGCGCCCATGTGTCTTCTGATTGGTCATTCCTTTCATCTGGGTTCAATTATTGTTTTTTCCCTTCTGCCAACTCGACACATTCAAACACTCCCCTGTTCCAGTGACGGATTGACTTTGTCGTACGGTGTGTTCTTCGCGCTCCAGCATTATCATCCCTGCTTCTACAGTTTTTGACCCCACATGACTGTCTCGGATTGTTGCCTTTTCATACTCTGAACACGTATGTTTTTTTTTGTGCCTAGTAAAAAATACATTTCCTTCTATTTGACCTTGTCTCCTGTGTCTTCCTCTGCATCTTAGTCTAGAAACTGGCACTTTTTGGTAGCTGTAACGTTTTAACACGCCAACTACTTGTTCCTTGAGTCGTTTCTGTGATCTGCATTGAATGTGTTGCAACTCTGTACACAACATCTATTGTACTTCTGTCCATCCTGGCAGAGGGATCCTCTGGGTTTTTTTCTCAACATTTTGAGTTTGTCCTGTGCCAATGTAAAGGTTCAGGGACAGGATGTTGTAAGTGTACATATTGTAAAGCCCTCTGAGGGCTAATCAAATTTGAATTGGGGCTTTACATAATTGAACTGAATCAGAAGACGGTCTGGACACATCTTTAGAGTTATACCATAAGCATTCTCCTATTGGCCGCTTGTTGTGTCTGATTTCCTTCGATTTCAACCCTTCTAAACTTGATGCTGAATGAACTTGAATGTCTCATGACTGCTCGAGGGACGCCACAGGGTCTCACTCTGGACCTCTTTAGTCAAACCATCCACAGAACACTGTTTGGATCAAAGTTCACTCCACACTTGTAACTGTTTACAAACAAAACAAGCTGAACCCAGTATAGTCAGACAACGGTACCCCTCCCATGCATATTCCTTGTGACTCTACTCACCATATAAGCTGGTGACTGTTAAGGAATGTGGCTGCTGACATCTCTCCCTTATCGTTGTTCTGGTCTTCTCGGCTGACTGCTGAGCAGAACAAGGCCAGTGACTGTTTACACTCAATGTTCTCTTTTAATCTCGTCGGGCTGATTTTTACAGTAATACTTTAGGCATTAAACGTTAATCTAAACAATACTTAATATTACGCATTAAACCTTTTCCCTCCACATGCTGCAAAATATACATTTATAGGAAGATTATGGATGGCAGTCTGCAAAGGGCATGCACAAATATATTTAGTTTACAAGACATTTACAACTGAGAACCAAAGAAAGTGTAGGAAGATAAGATGTATAAGAATACATTGACTCAAGAGAAGAAGTAATACTAAAATACTTGATTGTAAAAATAATGTTCGAAAGACTTAAAGTGATCAACCATATCCCAAAACTACAAATCTGAATGTCCATGATATGTTTTAAACTGCTCTGCCACTGGACAACTTTAAAATGTGATTTCTATGATTATTTTGTCTGAACTACTGTAGCAAAGATTTGATTAACCTTTTGAAGGATAATTTAAATCCCTTTTTGCTTTGTGGTAAATGAAATGGATCTTCTGATATTCTATTACATACTAATGAATAAAGAATTCATTGATTTTATTGTAGGACCTCTGACATGTAATCAGTCTTTTCAAAAATGTATTTTTCCTCATAAAATTAACTGCAAAGGTATTACCAATATTTCAAAATTGAAATATTATATAGATAATTATAGAATACTTGATATCCTTTATATTAATGATATATGTAAGAGTATTGTACAAAAAGCCAAAAAGCTAAAATAAATAAATAAATGGGTATTCAAATATGTATAGGAGGTCAATGGTCAACTCATTTTTGTTTTTTAACGAATTGTTTATGAAACAGTTTTTAGTTTATAGAACTTCTTTCTTTATATCTAATTATCTAATAAATTATAAGAATTTAGGATAGACATATAAGCATTATACTTGTCTTTTACCTTTTCGGTATTTTTTTGGTATATTAGATTGTGTTGGATGTAATGACTGAATGAAAACACACTAAAAAATAAATGATATAAAAAGATGTCACACCGTCACACACTTATTTTACATATTCGGTTATGTATTGTTTCAATATGTTTATTTTTGGGGATTTCTTTTCCGCCCTGCAGAACACCCGGAAGAGGTATTGCATTGAGTTGTCAACTTATAGGAGGCTTTAAAAAAAAAGGGAAAACTAACCGGTCGGTAACGCCCGTTAGTTGTCACGGGCCTCTCGCGCCAGTAACATGGTGCAAACTCAAGCTCTCGTTTCTGCAAAATGGCTTGCATCTATGCTCCAGCGCAACCTTGTGGGACCTCGTCTGCGGCTCCTGGACACGTCCTGGTACCTCCCGATGATGAACCGAGACGCCAAGAAGGAGTTTAAACGCTCTCACATCCCGGGAGCGTCTTTTTTCGACATCGACGAATGCACGGACCAGACCTCAAAGTTTGACCACACGCTCCCAACCGAGCAGTTCTTCGCCGACTACGTGGGCAATCTGGGCATTGGAGATGACAGCCATGTGGTTGTCTACGACGCCAGTGACTTTGGATTATTTTCTTGCACCAGGGTCTGGTGGATGTTCCGCTTGTTTGGGCATCCACAGGTGTCGGTGCTGAACGGGGGCTTCAGGGACTGGCTCAAAGGGGGGTATCCGGTCTCGAGCGCGTCCACCCGGCCCGAAGCCGCGCGCTTCACCGCCACTATGAACCGCTCCTGGGTGAAATCGTTTGAGGACATCTCTGAAAACATCGCAAAGAAGCGGTTCCAGGTGGTGGACGTGAGACCCCACGAGAGGTTCCGTGGGGAAGAGCCAGAGCCGAGAGAAGGTGCGTTTAGTTTGTTTTGCCAAACCTTTTGGTATTCAAAGTTGTACATAATTTTTTTATGTTCAGTTTTTAAGTGACATGGTGCACATTGTGGGTAACTATCAGTGCAGCTGCACACTCAATTATGTTTGTTTGTTTGCTTACAAGAATACATGTCATGGCAGGAATTTAAAAAAAAAGAGTAAAGTATTTAATGAATGCGGTATAGATATGAATCAACTGCATGACTTTACTGCCACCTGCTGGTTATTCAATATATGGTCTGAATGAAATACTCCTGAATACACACCTCAAAAGTACCGAGTATTTTCTCATGTAAACCACAACGTTAGTGCAACGTGAACATAACATTTTATCGTGACAAAATAAAGAAATATTCACTAAAAAAATAAACACTGTTTGCATGCATGCACACAATTAATCAGGTTAACTGAAAGAAACAAGGACAGTCGGTCAGCTCACGCCCTGAACTGCACTTATCAATGTTCAGCAGGCACCAAAGGGAAGCAACCCCTAAAGAAACCAGATTGACAGTATTGCAACTTGCAATACTGTCAATCTGCAGAGAACGGATCTCAAAGTTCAGAAATTATGCCGGCTATTTCTTTAGTTTCATCAAATGATCATTTTATATGAGTCATTAAACAGGTGTGATTGATTTGTTGGTACTTATTTTGTTCAAAGTCATTTTATTCAACAGTCAATAAAGATAAGAACTCTGTTCTGATGTTACTTCAAGAACATCCAGCAGTAGAAGTAATGCAGGACTCAGGAGTAGTATTTATTTAACAGTAGAGTCATCACTCAATATGTAACAGACAAGAATTCTGAACAAATACATCTTTAGTTTTTTGGTGTGACAAATGTGTGCAGGACACAAGTTGTGTGTGTGTGTGTGTGTGTGTGTGTGTGTGTGTGTGTGTGTGTGTGTGTGTGTGTGTGTGTGTGTGTTAAACCGCCACACAAATGTCACCTGATCCAAATGTTGCTAAATCCTGATTGGTGCATAGAAATATGTGACATCATGTTTTCTGCTTCCGAGCGTACAACTGTTTTAACGAATACGTCGTCGCCCCACTGCAGGCATCCTACCGGGTCACATCCCTGGCTCCAAATGCATGCCTTTCCTTGAGTTTCTCGACGAAGATGGCATGATGCTCTCCCCGGAGAGGCTGAGGAAGTTCTTTAAGGAGTCCAATGTGGACCTGAATCAGCCAATCAGTGGCTCCTGTGGCTCCGGTGTGACCGCCTGCCACATGGTGCTGGCTGTCCATCTGTGCGGCGCCCCCGAGGCGTCGGTGTACGACGGCTCCTGGTACGAGTGGTTCACCAAGGCCCCGCCAGAGCACGTGGTCTCCGAGGTCAAGCGCGAACCCCGAGGTTGACCAAAGACGTAACCAAGTCTCTCTTTAAGAATTGCCATTTAAATGCATCACTGTGTTACTTCTTTGCTTTATCACACATTAAGCTAAATCCCAATTATATGTGAGCAGAGATATAAAGCTTACATAAACGTTGTGTGTGCTTGTAAGAGGATTTGAATGTGGATTTAAAAAACACAACTTTATTTTATTACAAAAGGCTGGTTGATAAAGAAATTTGACTTTCATTGGATTGATTGTCACAACTTTCTTGTATTTCGGAGCATGTGAAAAGACCTTTTACTGACCCATTAAAGAACGCTTTTTTTTTCAAAAAGCTTATTCAGCATAATAATTCACACTAAATCATGTATCTAAAAAACTTTCTGCGACAATAGTAACCACTTCAGCAGACAGTGGTGGAATGTAACAAAGTATTTTTACTTTGTTACTTTACTTAAGTACATTTTTACGTATGTGGACTTTACTTAAGTAAAAATAGTGCATGCTATTTTACTTTTTACTTTGTTACATTTTGCAGCTATTATCTATACTTTTACTCTACTACATTTCTACAATATGTGTCGTTATTCGTTACATTTTAGGAACACAGTTTCGCCAAAATGTTGCCTACACAAAAATATGGATTGCGTTGCTGTTTTGGAAGTTTAAGAATGACTCGTGGAGGATAATTTGTCATCCACAGAATTGTAAAATAGAGGGTGAAAAGTATTACAGAGGGTAAGCGCAATAAGTACACCAACCTTTCCAATAAACAAATGTTGTAGCTTATAGTTATTACTAGTAGTGACTTCTGTAGAGGCAAAAGTATTACCAGTAGCTATATCTGCATTCTTTATCAAAATGGTAAAGCCCTCGACAGAGACAACCCAATGCGTGAGTACTTTTACTTTTAAGTCAATTTAAAAGAAAGTAATTTCTAGTTTTACTTAAATAGGATTGCTGATGTAGTAGGCTACTTATATTTTTCCGGGTACTTGTACTTTTACTTAAGAACTAAGCTTCCGTACTTCCTCCACCACTGTCAGCAGGTAAATGCATTTGTTCCAATACGTTTCAATATGTGATTTTAAATAGCATTATACGTTCACAATGACTGCTTATTAAAGAGTCTTTTTTAATTTAAAAGTAATTTCTGGTTGTGCAAACTCGTTGGTGTCGCGATTCCTTCCCGTGTGGGCCTCTGTGACGAACAGCTCGTGACCCGGTCCCTCTAGCGCCCTCAGCGTGTATTGTCTCAGCGCCTCGTCATGGCGGCGCAGACCCGGGCTCTGGTCTCGGCCCAGTGGCTGGCCGACGCGGTCAGAAACAACCTCGTCGGGCCCAAACTGCGCGTCCTCGACACGTCGTGGTACCTGCCGAAGACGAAGCGGGACCCGCGTGCGGAGTTCGCGCGGCAGCACGTGCCGGGCGCCTCGTTCTTCGACATCGACGACTGCTGCGACAAGAGCTCGCCGCTTGACCACATGCTGCCGACCTGCGGCCACTTCTCGCGGTACGTGGGCGCCCTGGGCATCGGGAACGACACGCACGTCGTGGTGTACGACACCAGCGACTTCGGGGCTTTCGGCGCGCCGCGGGTCTGGTGGATGTTCCGGCTGTTCGGACACAGCCGGGTGTCGGTGCTGGACGGCGGCATGAGGAAGTGGCAGGCGGACGGACACCCGCTGACGTCCGACTACCGCGAGCCGGAGAACTGCGGCGAGTTCAAGGCGACGGCGAACCGGTCGTGGGTGAAGAGCTACGAGGAGGTGTCGGAGAACATCAGGACCCAGCGGGTCCAGGTGGTGGATGCCAGGTCTGCAGGGAGGTTCAGGGGCATCGAGCCGGAGCCCAGAGACGGTGAGCTGCCTCAGCTGGACGCTGAGGTTGAGATGCAGCTCAGCAGAGTGGGCCAAGTTGTACTAAAGTCATGAATCAGAAATACATAATGAATACACATTGTGAAAGTGTCAAAGGAGTTAGGATATAGTAGTGTTCTTGGCCATTTCAGCGCTCTATTATGTCTCTTAAGTTGTTTCAGAAGTCTTAAGTTGCCGGGACTCAAGTTTGTGATTTATTTTTTAAGGTCCTCTTTGAACAGCGGTCAACACTGACCTTTTACTGTGTCTGTTGCATGAAAATAACACATTCTGCAAGTTTTAGCAATGAATTAAGCAATTTTTGGTTCCATATTTTGTTTATTATATAGGCCTACATGATTGTTTATGTATTGTATGGAATTAATATAATTTTTAATTAATGTTGACATTATGATCTTGTAACAAAAGAAAATAACAGATTTATTTAAAAACAGTTAACTGTCATTTCAAATTAGTTGTATACAGTATTTGCTCTTGTGCAGTTAAATAAAACATGTTAAGTTTGTAGTACAAGTAGGTCAGTTTGACAAACAAAACTAAAATGACACTTTGGAGATTTATTGCAGACTTTCAGCCACATCGCGTGGTCTTTAGATTAGATGAGATATTATTAGTCTCGCAATGGGGACATTTTCAGGATTACAGCAGAAACAAAGTAGTACAAAATCAAAACAAGTAATATTAATAATAAACTGGGGAAAAATAATAAATATATATATACATAGACACAGTCATAATACAATGTAACTATTATGAACAGTGTATTAATAGTAATATTGCCATCGCTAAGCAAACTGTCTTCTGAGGAAGACCATGAGATGTTGCTGAAAGCCCAATAAATAGACCATGTGGGGTGTTTTTTTCTTCCATTATGGCCCCAAATTTTTGCAATGTTTCTCACTCCTCTGCCTTGCCCTAACAGACACACTGCCGGGACATTTCCCTGGTGCCATCAACATGCCGTTCCCTTCTTTCCTGGATGCCTCTGGCAAGGAGCTGGGAACCGAGGGCCTGTCCAAACTGTTCAGAGAGGCGGGGGTGGACCTGGAGCAACCGCTCTGGGCCACCTGTGGGTCCGGCGTCACGGCGTGTCACGTTGCTCTGGCAGCACACCTGCTCGGGCACCCCGGGGTGTGCATTTATGACGGCTCCTGGTCTGAATGGTTTAAAAGGGCACCGCCGGAGCATATCATCTCGGAGGGCGAGGGGAAGAAGGTGTGAAGGGAAGAGGAAAGGCAGCAGATCACGACAACAAGCAAGGGAGGAGTGTTACTTTTATGAGGGGAAGCAGTGTTTTTGCTGCCAGCAAGAGTGATAGATCTCAATTATAAAACTAGTTTTAAAGTGTACTTGGGTGCAATAACTTATACGGCGGAGATGGTCTATACTGCATAAAACTGCTTTGTCATTAAAGCTTGGAATGAAAATAGTCTCTCATCTAACTTTCCCAATAGGACAATAGTTGCATATTGCAGAAAGGATTTGAATATTGTAAAATAACATATATTGGGTTCTTGGATGAAGTGCCTTTTCTTGTTTTTTTGATGTATTGATGAATTATTTTGCAAATGTATTAATAAATGGTTATGCAATACATGGGTACAGTGTCATATCTTATTCCCTTTTAAAACATGTCCAGCTTATGACATGGAGGAAAACATAGTTTATTCAGTAACCAGAAAAGTAAATAATAGATGTTAGAAGGCCATGCAAGACCAAAGGGCAAAATGCTGTCTTCCTCGCAATTGATGGAAGATTATGTTCTATTTATTTCAGTCTAATGATAATTTTGATCAATTTAATTGTTGTATTGTTTTCACTTCATAACATATTTAATCATTACAAAGTCATATATATATATATATATATATATATATATATATATATATATATATATATATATATATATATATATATATATATATATATATATATATATATATAACTTATAACTTGTTGTGAACCCAGCAAATTAAGACAAAAATCAAGCACATGACGAGGCCCTAAAAGAATCTGCAGCTTTTGAGAAAGAATACAACACATTTAAAAAAAAATTAAAAAATTGTGTTGCTGACGCAGAGGAAATCAAAACCAGTTCAAACCGGTTCCTGTGCTTGTTTTGAGGTGTCTGGCAATATGCCCGATCTTAACAACAAAGTTTATGTATTTTAGCGTTTTTTTTTACAGGATGGTCGTAAGCTATTATGTGTAACTGTGCAATGTACAGTATTTAACTAATCTACTTATTCTATTAATATGAGGAGAACATTATAAATGCCTGAGCATGAGTTGTATTTTCAGAGTTGTTTAAAAGACTGCAGTGAAAACTGTGCACTTGTTCCAACCTGCATCATTATCTTTTATTTACAGGTAATATGGCCATGGCACCTTTAAAATGTTAAACATAGCAAGTAAGGAGTTACTTTAACTATTGTCTATGACGTCAGCTGTTGCTATGTGCCATTAGGTTAAAGAAAAAAAGAGAAGAACAAAAGAGCATTACCACTGGGCAAAAGAAAACGATCAAATCTTTTGAACGATTCTTCTCCAGTTGTGATTTTGCGGATGTGCCTTAAACTTGCATTCTATCTACTGGCCAGTAAGGGGCGACTCCTCTGGTTGCAAATAAAAGTTTGATTGAATGGAAGTGTGTGAGAAAATTACTTCTCACTTGATTTATTACCTCAGTAAACATTGTCTACATTAGTTTATGGTCTCAATAGCTAGTTTAAAGTCTACTTCAATACATCATGATGTTCATTTAGTAAATTATGGTCCCATTCAGAGTAAAATATAACATTTTACTGTAATCATAGTCGATGGAGGTGGAGTGACGTGTGAACAAAATTTGACAGAAGTATCGGCTACATTATTTATCTTTCCAATGTATTTCTTTCCTCACTGATGGAAGTGTAGCTGGAGTTTTCTCTGCTGTTGGAGACAAAGAGCTGCTCCTGAACCAACTTGAGAAGCGGGCGACTCAAAATGATCGAATCGTTCAATGGAGAAAACTTCCCAGCATGCATCGAACGCCACAACAAAGATGGCCGATCGTCTCTGACGTGTGTCACTCGGACGTCCCGAAAACTGCCTGAAGGTCCTAACGAAATAAACAAATTGGGGTCCTTTCTTGCGATAGGCTAGCTGTCGAAACGGCGTCGCGAGTCACATTGTTTTACACATCTGTGGTATATTGTAAAAAAATAACACCAATCTATGTCGTTACGATTGTTTTGGGGAATGTTGATCATATCTACGTGTCTTTCGGTTCGGTCTTTTGCGCCCTAGCTGGTCCCGTAGTTTGGCTTTTCAACGTCGAAGGGTGTGTTTTTTTTTCGGCCGCCGTCCACATCAGTAGCGTGAGCGTTAGCGAGGCACTTACGCGAACATCCTCAAACACACGTACTTGTTTCTCATATTCAACCTTAGCCGAATAAAACAAGAGGTAAGTTCGGTTTACATGAGCCCGCTCGTCGGTGTATTGCCGTTGTAGGTTTTTGCCCTTTTATGGAATTAACGTGCAACGGAGAAACACAATGTACCGTGTAGTTAAATCCACTGTCCTCGTAAACAAGCGTTACGTAAATATACTTCGACGGTAAATTAACCAACGTGCACTGCAAATCTCGAAAGAGACGATTTTGGCCGCAATACCAGTACGTGGACCGTTTAAATTGAATTATTAATGTGTTTTGGGTTGTTTTTTTTTCCACAGGGAGGCGTTGATGAGCAGCTATGTCTGGCATCGCTCTTAGCAGACTGTCTCAGGAGCGTAAAGCCTGGAGGAAAGACCACCCGTTTGTAAGCAGCAACATGTTGATCGACCGTGTGGACGTGTTTCACCCGGTGCTTAGCATGCATAGCTTGCATTTCCTCACGTTCACGGCAGTTTTGAACCAGCACCCCGGTAGGCCGCTGACGTGTTGTGTGTCTGTGTGAACCTCGCAGGGTTTTGTCGCCGTGCCCACAAAGAACCCCGATGGGACCATGAACCTGATGAACTGGGAGTGTGCGATCCCGGGGAAGAAAGGAGTAAGTCGGCTCGCTGCAGCTGCTCTCACGTGTCTCCACAACGACCGGCAGACTTTATACTCGTTAGAAATGAACCCTGCATGTTAAAAACAACACGCATTACAGCCAGTCCTTCAGAACCAGTGTTGTGCGCTTGTCACCAGGTCACGTGGTATGTTAATTAAAAGATGGCTCTCTTCCTGTTTAGATCTAACCAATGTCAACATAGATAGATGCCTCTCAAATAACACAAGCAAGACATTCTAACACCTGTCCATTGTACCTGTTAGATTCCTACATTAGTGTATGTGTGTGTGTGTGTGTGTGTGTATATATATATATATATATATATATATATAGAGAGAGAGAGAGAGAGAGAGAGAGAGAGAGAGAGAGAGAGAGAGAGAGATCTATATATTTAGATATATTAATATATAGATATTTAGATATCTATATATATATAGATATCTATATAGATATATAGATATTTAGATATCTATAGATATTTAGATATCTATATATATTTATATATATATAGAGATATTTAGATATATATATATATATATATATATACATACATTTAGATATATATATATATATATATACATTTAGATATATATATATATATTTAGATATCTATATATTTATATTTAGATATTTATAGAGAGAGAGAGAGAGATATCTCTATATATAGATATAGATAGCTCTCATAAGAGCACTGTAAGGCCATAATTTGAAAGGTAAATAAGAAAATACTTGGGTCCAAAACATCTGCACCTTTTTATTTCCCTTTCTTTATATAAGGCCATTCTTGTATATTTGTATTTGTTTAGTGCTTTGCACTTGATTAACATCCTTTATCTATTTACAAAAGCAATTATTTCCTTCTTCTTCCATTAGACCTTATGGGAGGGAGGACTCTATAAGCTCAGGATGCTGTTCAAAGATGACTACCCTTCCTCACCACCAAAATGTGAGTGTCACACCGCACCTGGTCCGTAGTGTTATTCCATGGTAAAGGAAAGACATTAACACATCTACTCAACATAAAAGAGGGAAGGCTCGCGGTCATTCTACCTGGTTTAGTCGGTACGCCACCTTCTATAAGCAACGAACGCTGAGCAAAAGATGACAGCATTTTTTAATAGAAAGTATCTATTTTTGTAAACGTGGAAAGCTATTTTTAAAAAATTAGAGAGCGACTTCATTCTCCGAGCAAGTTGGTGTTGTTTGCTGATATTTATACTCTAACTGTCATACAAATAACCTTTTAATGAACGCTTTATTGAGCAAAGTGTCTAGTCTGACATGAATATTCCTGTTCCTAAGGTAAACCTCAGGAACAGGAACATTCATGTCACGAGCTTCAGATCAGACGTTGAACAAAGATATTGTTTGACTGGTGATGCTGTCAGACGGATGTGATGATAATTGCTCCGTCTTTGTCATGAGGAAAAGTGACAATACTGTCATACATCCTCTTGTGTTTTAGAGATATTGATATCAGAATATGATGGATTTCTGCAATAACTTAACTTCTCCCTGTCTTTTCAATGACTTTGGCTCAGGCAAGTTTGAGCCACCGATATTCCACCCAAATGTTTACCCATCCGGCACCGTTTGTCTGTCCATCCTGGAGGAGGACAAGGACTGGAGGCCCGCCATCACCATCAAACAGGTCTGAACACTCAACTGTCTCTGTCTCATATACTCGTATCAGTGTCGGCTCACATTTAACCTTTTACCAGTCTGGCTGCATGCAATTTGTGGCCGTTTACCTTGTGAGTGTTGATTATTTGTACACTGCAGTGACTGCATGGACCATTTTTGCATTCTGAACCAGGGCAATTACTGCACTATAAATTATTGCACAATATCAGACACAGCCTCCTGTAGACAAAGTTAAATGTTTTCAATCTTCAGTAAATAAAAAAGTATTTAGAGAAATGGTTTGAAAACAAAATACAATCAATTGTCATATAAATACATTAAACAGTTATGTATGCTGAATATTATTTAAACCTGGTGATACCAGTAAAACTTCCTGTTTTACATTTATATTCATACAGGAAACTAAAACACGACTACAGGCTTCAATGTACAAAGACCTTGAGTTCCCTAATTTAATTAAAATATAATCCTTCATGGATCAATTGAAATTCAAACAAACTTGTAAAAAGTGTTATGGCAACGTTTCAATCATTTAAAAAAAATACTGCTACTTTAAAAAAAAAAATTAATCTGAAGAACAAATGAAATGTGAAAATGTGTTCAGTAACTGTGTGCACAGATATAAATGTGCCTCATAGAGCAGAGGCCTCTGATTCACACTCATTTTAAAGCCGAAGGAGGCAGCACACTGCCTCGCTCCAAAGATTTGGTAAAATGGTGCAAACGTGATCCAACTACAAGATGAAAGTTCAGTGTATTATACATATAATCTTATTGTATAAGGGGGGGGTGAGCTGCTGTGAAGAAACGCCGTCTGACTGTCGTATTGTTGACTGTTTTCAGATCCTGTTGGGAATCCAGGAGCTGCTGAATGAGCCCAACATCCAAGACCCCGCACAAGCAGAAGCTTACACAATTTACTGGTAACTGCTGCGATCCCCTAACTCCCCCACTGGCTGACAGTTGAGGCCTGAAGGAGAGTTGTTGTTGAATATTTCAGTGAGCAGACCACACATGTATACATTTTTCACAAAGCAAAGGAACATTCTCAGGGATGGTGTTTGCTAACAATTTATATAATCTGAGTTACAAATCCCTGATCAAAGAGTTTAGCTTTGGATTAAAGATGTAAGACCTTTAAATGAGTCCTCAAGTTAATTTGAAGATATTAAGCTTCTGGTTTATTCCAACTTTGGTTCAAGTCGTAATTTCCATTCAAAGGTCATGCGTCGGCAATATTCTTCTCCTAAAATAAGTCATGTCACACCTTCAGAGACCAAAGCCGAGTCATAAAGCAAAAGGAGGAGGACACGCTTCCTGTTCTTTCCGTGCTTTACAAACTGACGTGCTGTCCTCTAAATGAACCGGTGAATGTGAAACGCATGGGTCTAAATGTCTTCATCTGTGTGTTTCAGTCAGAACAGGATGGATTATGAGAAGCGGGTAAGAGCGCAGGCCAAGAAGTTCGCCCCCACATAGAGCGGAGCGCTGGCCCCGATCCCGCCTGAGCAGCCTCAACGGATGGAGGTTACGAACAGGAGGCCGGCAGCACCTGACGGACCACTCCACTAAGAACCCAATCTTGAGTATTATCATCCTGCTACACGGGTGACAAGAGAGCCTGTTTCTCTTATCTTCCTTTTTCTTTTAAACAACGAGATCCCAATTTTATCTTCGAGAAATAAGTCTGCATTTTGAATGCATAGCGGATGATCCGAGAACTACTTTGTCGAGAGCTCGGCCATGCCTCCAGTGAAACTGTTAAGTCCTAGTAATCTATCAACAGAGCTGTAGAAATAAGATGTCCACACCACTCTGTGTGTAGTTCAGCTGTGGCAGAGGAGGAGACTTTGTTTATTCTTAAACTTCCAGTTTTTTTTTTCTTTGTCAAACCCAGAAGTATTGTAGATAGTTCATGATTCGGGCCATGACTGGGATGAAGCATCCAGATGCACCATGTGCTCCTGATCCCTGGTCTTGTTCCCACCACACCTCCCTCACATCCGAGGTCCCAGAAAAGCATCAAAAGAACGCGTTAACTTTCGATAAAAGTCAATCCCGGCACTTGTTTGTTGTTGGTGAGCTAAACTCTGGCAGTTATGTTGGCAGGAAGTGGTGCTCTGTCCACCTCAGAGAGGAAGAGCAGCCGCAGCAAAGTGGCTCAGGGTGTTTCTTTCACCGGCGAGTTAAAATGATCTTTTATTGCAGTGGCGCCAAGATTACATTACATTTCAGACTCTTCTCCTTTTTTTGCGACTCCACCTGTGAGTGACACTGTTTGTCCGGCACGGTGTTGAACTCCATCCACATTCAACTCTAGTTTGTCGTCTGCTTCCCAAACTGCTCCAGGATGAGATGAGACGTTGCGTTGTGAAAGTAACAACAAAATTGTGTTAGTTTCGGCTCTTCGATCGGTTATAAATAGCAAACCATCACTTGGGTTATTTTCTCTCACAATGCCCCCAAACCGAATCCAAACCTGTACAGACCAAAATGCTATCACATCTTTTAAGTCCATCTGGTAGACAGAAGCTGAAGGATCCTCATTGAAATGGCCTCTCAACCAGCAGGGAAGACGGATGAAAGTGCACTTGAGAGAAAGCGAAGGCCTGAGATTTTTTTTGCCTCTGAATATATGAGTGCATGTACATAATATAAATAATGACAAATTGTGGAAGTTATGTTTTATATTGTTTTAGCCAGTTGACATTTGTGTGTGGTATTATAACAAAGAACACAATAAATGGCATACAATTGTGAAATAAAGTCAAATAAAAGAAATGGAAAATGTTTCGTTTTTGACTTTGGGGTTGGTCTCAAAAAAACAGCATTTCACTTAAAATGTTCGTCTTTTTTTTCTTGGCGAGAGGTGAAACCTTATGTAATGTTCTCGGGTGTCTTGCGTGATATTCTGAAGAAATTTAACACCTTTTGTTTTGACTCGCCTCTCCTGCGGGTTATTACCTCAGTTGGCCAAAAAGACGCAAAGACGGGTGAAGAACTTGTTGTTCTGTTTTTTTTCTTCTTGGCTGCTGCGTGTTAACTGTGTTCTTGTTCTAGTTCTGATTTCCTCTGAACATGCGGTGTCGGTGAGGGCAGTACAAAGCCCTCGGGTGCCGTCCCTGTCGCCGCCTCGCTATGCTGGTCCTGGATCAGCCCGGTCGAGCCCCACACACGCGGTGTTGGCCTAACACAACATGACCGCTGCTTTACAGGTGATGAATGAGCCGTTGACGGTAAATCAAGGAGATCCTGAGTAGTTGAAATGGGATCTGCTGAATTATTCAGCTGTGAATGTTTGCGCCGTGTGAAGCTGACCTGCTCTTTCGTTGTGTGCCGGTCTGGTACTTGAGTTTGGCTAAATCAAGAACATTTTGACTTTTAAAAGGAGGAAAAAAAACACGTTCCTGCGAATGAACAGTTGAATTAGTCAGAACACAACATTCTCAATTAAATGCAATAATTAAATTTAGATGACTGGGTCTGGTGTGACTACAAGCTGAAGGTGGCTAATGTTCGCATGCTTCAGATATGTCTTGCTGTATAACTGATCCTACTGAGTAGTCCTTAAACTGCTTAGTCTCACATTAAAGATGCCGTTGGATGATTAAACACAAGACATCCTGAGGTTGCAGATGTCCCACATTGAAACAAAGCCTGTGTGACCTTAATGAACCACAAACGCTCATCTTATGGGTTAATAAATCTTAAAGGTGTAAGATTAAACAACCTGCATGTCTTTTTATCTCGCACCATCTTGTTATTAACAAGATGGTGCGAGATAAAAAGACAAGTTATTCCAAATTTGACACGACAACCAATACTTTTTGAAACGCTAACATTGACCTTTCCATCAGCCTCACTTTGTGCTTAGATCTGACTTCCAGATGCGAACACGTCAAACTGCAGTTGGCGGAGAGAAAAAAAAAGTACCTGCTAAACACGTTGATCGCATTTAGGTCAAAGTAGGCTGTTGCTGTGCTGAAGTACCTGTGTGGCTTCACTATATTTTTACTTCACATCCTATTCAATGAACCGGAGGCTCGACAGGACGCGGACGGAAAAGAAAAAGAAGAGCAAGCGCAGAGCGAGGCCGCGGGGGCCTCGTGACCTCTGGGTCACATATAATGTCAAACTGTGATGAAGCGTGATGTGCAAACATGTTCGCTCGTCGCTTCACAATAGACAAACACGAGGGGGGTTGTGTTGTTATCATAGATTATTGGTTTGAATAAAGATATTTGTGAGAAACTTTTGCTTTAAGCTTAAACTAATCAGTTGTGTGCTACAGTTACAGTGTGTGTGTGTGTGTGTGTGTGTGTGTGCATTTATTTAGAAACAATGTAAGAAGTGGTTACAGGAAAATCAAACTTCCCCTTTCTCCTTCTACGTCAAGAAGACTTATTGATACGTGTTGTCTAAAACTTTAGGAACATAAAACTCAAAGACGTCCGTGCCTAAGATTAAAAGTACCTCAACCGCTGAGCGCTGGCAGGAGCTTAAGGGGTTACTTAAGTCTCTTTGTGATGTGTAAAGGCAGCAGGATGGAGGCGGTTTCATCAAAAACCACTGAAACTTGCTTTTTGTCACAACCTGCTGTCTCTTCTACCAAACCAGACCTAGAAGATGAGTATCTGATCTACTCTTTACTACACAAAGAAAAGGAGGTGGGGGGGGGACGGTTGACGTCGATGTGTGGTGATGTCCAATGAGCTGATGACTCGGGTCAGCGCTGATCCAGATGGAGAGATTAAACTCATCTGTGACTCTCATGAAGCGAATGCTTTCGGGGGAAGTCGGCTCAAAACGGATCACACGTCATCTTTTAAGAGGTAGTGGGGGAAAACCAACGAGAAATGTATGCATATTCTTAGTTTGCTCGTTACAGTGTGTTTCTACACTGTGTTACATTAATGTTTCCTCAGTTTAGCCAAGAATACGTGTCAGTTAACACATGTAATGACAGTGGGATCATTCTCCCGTTTGATCTATTATGTTATTGAAATTGTGTGTTCAATATTTGCGTAACTATAATCAGGCCTTCCTTTCCATCATCTGTTTTGTTCTTACCTGATAAACGTTGTCGTGTCATTGTTAGCGTGTTAGCATGTAGCTCAGAGCACAGCCTCGCAGGATATCAAGCTTTTCAGCTCTGCTTGCAGGAGTCAAGCAGACGAAAGTGTCTGACTTCTCCACTGTGAGTCAAACCCAGTGTAACACACAAAGCAGAATGAGTTTTTAACTTTACATATTAACTACCTCTGCGAAATGGGATGTGAGAGTGGCACCATGGTTTTCTTTTTACAGACTTACAGCTTTTTTTAATATGAGTGTGCCCCCTCCCTTGTTATTTTTCTCACCTTCTCAAACACCCGCTCCCCTCCGTCTTTGCGGTCTGTTGCTGAAGACCGTTTCAGCGTTGCCTTCCGAGCACAAACGCCACTATGGCGTTTTGTGCATGGCCACCTCTGCCCGGGGCTTTGATCTTTTCCAGGCGAGAGATGCACGCTCTTCTTCCCGCTGCCCCCCCCCCCATTGCACTTTGTCTCTCATACTGACACCTCAGGCCGTGCAGAATCTGATCGACCTGATCGAAACCCACTCACGGACCCAAACACGGCGGCTGCTGCCTTCCGAGTTCAAACGCGATGTGTTGCATCAGTTGTTGTTGTGTGCGGGAATGCTTTGTGGTTTCACGCCTGTGTACAGCCTGACTGAGTGTTGCACAACGGCCCTTCATTGAACTTTAAGAGTGAGATGAGCGCTGGTAGATAACAGCGTGGATCTCTGAGTCTCACCTGCTACTATGCTCTTACACATGTTTTGGTTTCACCATCTCTATTTATTCCACCTCATCCTGCAACATTTATACTGACAGTTTAGTTGGATTAACATTCATTTGCACAAATACTTGTTGTTAATTCAAATCTCCAGGCAGCCCACATTGGTTGTACAGCATATATTGTTGCATTGTGGAGGCTCTGGAGCCGGACGGACAAAGGCCGTGTTGATAATTGGGGACATTGGTGTGTGAAAAATCCTCACCAAGCACATTAATGTGTGGTTTGGTTCAAGCTCCCCTTGACTTGGAAAATAAATTGCTTCCAAAGTAGGCGGCATAAAAGTGTCCGAGGTCTGGATGAAGCAGTCGTATCCTGCACCACTTTGTAAGAGAGTTTGTGTATAAGAAACTAAGAGTGACAACGCGCATAATACCCCCTCATTATAACCACCCTTGTAATCAAATGATGTAACTTATTTACGAGAGCTGTTTTTATAACCCTCCTTTATTCTAATAACTAGTCTCCAGCTGCATAAATACCAGCCTCTCCTCATGGCCAGGTGTCTGACACTTGACCGTGTAAGTTTATTGAGACCGTGAGCAAACTAACAATCAGAGGAAATCTCGTGCGGCCTGTTGCTGCAGAAGTGAAATGTTCGGTGACCTTTCCAGTGAAGAGCAGGCTGCTGCTGCTGCCGCCGCTCTGACTTTCCTCTTTCCAGCTACAGGCGCACATGAGAAGTGTATTGACGCGTCGGCAGTGGTTGCGGCTGTAACAGCGGTGGTTTTGACGCCGTAAAACTCTCGAATCTGTGTGTGTTTGTAATTTAAATAACCCCATGCTTCTAATTCTGGTCGCTTTAGCCACTTTAATCCTCTGAATCTTCAGTTTAAGCTGAGTTTCACCGACACAAACCACTTCATAAGACAATGTGTGAGTTTCCCTTCGTACAAACCTCCTTTACGTTGAGATTGAAACAGGATGTGGTGTGCTTTGTGTTTCTCGTTTTGTTTTTTTTTCGGGTGCAATTATTATCTGTACGGCGTCCAGGTATCTGTTGCTGGTGAGCAGGAGGAGGCGCTTGTCTCTACAGCCCCCACCCGTCCTCTCACACCATCACACACTGAGCTTCACGGGGCTTCCTGTAAGCCCCAGACACAGGCGATGTGGTTGCAAGTGGAAAAAGTCACTGGGCACTTAAAAGAAGAGAGAGGGGCGAGAATGAGGAGACAGAGAGATGAGCGACAGAAAGAGAGAGAAAGAGAGAGAGAGAGATCGCACAAGTAGAAAGACAAGAGGGACGGAAGGAAAAGGAAGTCTTCTCAGCTCGTCGGTCCAGCAGAGGAGACTGCAATGAGTTCCCTCTCAGGGGCCCCCTGCTACCTTTACTGACCGAGGCTCCTCAGGTACCGTATGCTGTCTCCTTACTGCTGTCCAAGATAACACGACAACAACTTGAGTCGATGTATTCTACCACTTCCATCTATTCACAGTGTGTTTTCACACCGGCTCTTACGGTCCGATTGCATTTAGAGGATGTTCAGTCATTTTCCTGTTGTTATCAGGTGTTTTTTCTCTCTCTGTGTAATATGTTAATATATCATATGTGTGACACATCTACACTTTCCGTAAACGCACTTACAGCTCAGTTCACAAAGAAACTAGGCAACGACCTGTGACTCAGACCGGCTACAAAATGTGTGCCTTCACATGGAAAACAAATGTCTTTATGATTATGAGTGAGAGCGATTAGAAGCTCCTTCTTTATATAAAGCTCTGTGGTGCAGCAGCAGCGGCAGCGGCGGCGGCAGCGGCAGCAGCAGCAGCAGCAGCAGCAGCAGCAGCAGCAGCAGCAGCAGCAGCAGCAGGCGCTGGTGTTTTCGGTCAAGTGTCATTTGTTGCCGCCTTTTCAGGATGAGTGTTCTGCTCAGCGGGGATCTCGTATTGTTTTCTCACTCTCAAAACCGTACACCCACCCCGCCGACGATGGCTGACGGATGCAGTTTCAGTCATTAGTTTCTCTCCGCAGCTGTTCTCCATCCACCCGAGTTCAGTTCAACATGCTTTGTTGACATGAACGTAACCAGGACAACAGCGACAAATAATAAGGAGGTAGTACAGAAGAAGGACGGGGTACAAACACGACTTACAGGTGCCAAAGAGACGCGTTTGGGTTCAACGAGCCGCTTTGCTTCTCAAGTTCCACTTCCACATGTCATGCATGTGTTGAACCTATTGATTGAGGTTGTCATTCCTCCCCCTGCAGTTGCAGTGTGGTCATGGCCATGGAGACCCGGGCGTCCCTGTGCGTCCTCCTGGTTCTGTGTTCAGGCCTCGCAGCAGACGCTCACAACGGCTTGCAAGGTACTGAGCTCACCTGAGCCCGTCTCTGCCTCTGTGTTACTGTCCTTTCAGCGCAGGGGATGGAAAATCACACAAAGTTCTTTGTCAACTATGGTTTCTGTTCACATTTATATTGTTTCATCTAGCGGATTTGTTGTTTTTGAAGAAGAGGGAGTCGTCTCTCTTCTTCGTAACAGACGATGAATTACAATCGATCCACTGAAACACGACCGTTTATAGTTCCTCAAAAGGGAAGTCCACTGATTCCACTTCGCCCGCTGCCACTCGAGACGTTAGAAGAGACCGCTGGTTTATTGTCCTACGTCAAGGACGAGTCCAATGGCACTGATAAAGTCGCAGCGTCCTAATCTCCCTCTTTTGTAACGTCTGCGACTCAAGGACTCTCCTGTGTGAACGACTTCGTCGACACCGTCAGCTGCACGTGGGGCCGCGCTCACGGGGCCGACTGCTGGATCTTCGGTAAGAAGACGACCTGGATCGTCAACCCTGAAGACAACAGGAGGCGTCCGGAAATTATTACGTAAGATGTTACAGACATATTTATTAGATGTTGGCCGTCAACATTCCCGCAGTTTGTGGTCATTTTGTGTCCGTTTTCTCGCTTAGTCAAAGCTGCAGCCTGAGACAACACCGAGACTCCTCTCCAGGCTGCAGTTTGGTCTTTGAAGATGAAGTAAGTCACGAACATATCGTCCATAATAAACATGAAAACATCCAATGGATGTCTGTATTTCACCTCGTTGGATCACTGTTGGATTGTTTTAATTTTTAGATCAGCCATCGTAGAAAAGATGCTGCTCGTAAAATAAAGAATAAATCCATGAGCGGATGACTTGTGTCTTCACAGTATTTGATTATATTTTGGGTCCCCTACAGATCTTCAGCCCTTTGGAAAGAATGCCCAACATACAGATGAAGTGCAACGGGTCGATGGTGGAGAACCTCACAAACTACTCGCCGTACAGTCACAGTGAGCTTTTCCTTCTTCTGCACGCCACGAGCTTTCTTCTAGTTGCTTCTGGAAAATAATTCATAAATCTGATTCTTAAAGACATTTCACTTCATTTCTCATTCATAAAAATAAGTCTTCCCCAGGGTCACGTGTGTCGGAAGCCGACACACAATGACAAAATGTTGCTCCTGTTGATTTTTTGGGGATTTTTTTCAAGTGTTCCACAAAATAATCTGCCAGCCTTTTTAATCATCACAGGAATTAATTGATCGCATGCTTTTCTTTTGTGTGTGTGTGTGTGTGTGTGTGTGTGCGTGCGCGTGTGTGTGTTCACAGTCAAAATGCGTCCTCCAGGTGTCCCTAACGTCAGCAGCACTGCCAATGAGACGAGGATATCATGGAGCCTGGGCAGTCCTCCCTCTGACTACCTCACGTCGCTTCACTTCCAGGTTCAGATCAAACAGGAAGACCAGTCGAGGAACGTAAGTGCCGATGCACACGCATTTATGTACGCGTAACAGTGAATAATATGCACAGAAGAACAAGCGCGTGCCTGCAGCCACGTGAGGCTGGAGTGCGGCACAGCTGGACACAGCTGGACACAGCTGGACACAGCAAGGCCGGCCTTGATTTAAACCATAGAACTGATGTTCAAATCAGTTTTGACTCAACCCAACTTGAACATTGCACATGTCATGTGATCAGGAGACCAGCTCTCTGTTCACACCAGAGCAAGAGCTCAGCGTACCCGCCGGGCGGCTGAAGGGCCACTGCCAGGCCAGCGTGAGGGTCAAGCCCCTCATTCCAGAGGTGGAGAGCCACTGGAGCAACTGGGGTCCCACAACGTCCTTCTTGGGCGCGACAGACGAGGCGACACCTTCACAGGACCAAGGTGACAACCTTTTTCACGAGGAAACAGACGTGTACTCTCTGGGATCTCAGACTGATCCCAGAGCTGCTGGGAGACGTTCAGGGTCAGACGGCTGAGGAGGGAGCGGGCAGCACAGGAAGGTTTAAAGTTGTGATGAGCAGCCTGTAAAGACATGACTTGATGTTTCTGTTGAGAACAACAACAGGTGTATGTGTTGTTGCACATTGTAACGTCAGCTCTCTGCTCCAGAGTTGCTTGCGGGTCTGACGTCACTGGCCGTGCGGGGAGTGCTGTTCAGCGCGGGCATCGTCATTGTGGCGCTCGTCCTCTACGTGAGTTGTGCGATCAGAAGGTGAGCGCACTGTCGGCTTGTGAGTGTATTCGTGTGTGTGTGTGTTGGCGTGTGTGTGTTGGCGTGTGTTGGCGTGTGTTGGCGTGCGCTGTGTCTCATCTGACGGTTCCCTTTTGCCATTGCAGGCGCCTCAAAGGGAAGCCAGTACCAAACCCGTCTGAATATTTCCACTCGCTCCACTCTGTACACGGAGGAAATCTGAAGGTAAAAATAAACGCCCGCACCAGTTGATGTTACCACACTGAGCTTTCTGACGTGTTCACAGGCTGTAGCGGTTACCAGGAAATCTCATGAACTATTCACACACACACACACACACACACGCACGCACGCACGCACACACACACAGAGGTAACACCACTGTGTAACACTCGCATGGCTTGTAAAATGCATAACGGATTGTTTACTAGTCTTAAGGACTAACTGGCCTGTTGAAACAGTGTAAGATTTTTTTGGGGCTTTGACTTTGAAAAGTCTCAGAATTAACCCTGATGATGTCATAGCAATGTCTCCAGGATTGTCTCAATTTGGGCTTGTAATGCTTATTTATCACAGAAAGTGTGTGTTACAGTTGTTCCGGTTGTAAGATTGCCTTACATGCCGTGATTGAGAGGGGGAAAGGGAGTGTTGCATCATGGGTATTGTAGCAGAGTTTTCAGGATGTATCTGCCTTTGCTGCTTCCATTTCAACAATGTTGTTTTACAGTCTGTATTACATCCCACAGCATTTTGAAATGCAGGGCGATGGTCCTCTAAGGGTCAGACTTACACTGCTAACCTCTCCAGAATCCTGCTGAACATAATATCCTCCCCAACCCTTTGCTGCTAGAGGCCCTGTTGAGTGACTTCTTTGTCTATTTTCAGTGAGCAGTTTTGGTTCAGGTGAATCAGAAGTAAAAGTGTGTCACATTGACCGCCAGTCCAGAAGAACAGCGTGCGGCCACAGTCTGTCCCAGTTAGAAAAACCTCACGCAAGCTCTCTTTTAAATCTCTCTTTCCTTGTGTCAGAAATGGCTGAATCCTCTGCCGGCCTCCGAGTCCTTCTTCACAGCCGAGCCGTGCGACAGCATCTCCCCGGTTGAGATCTGTGAAAGCGGCGACGTGCTCCCCTCCACCTCTCCCTCCTCCAGCTCCACCAGCGCCCTGCTTCACTTCAGGTGCGAGCCTTTGGCCGGCTCCGACACCAGCGGGGTGGTCGACAGTTTCTCCTCCTCCTCTTCATCCTGCTTCTCCAACATGGGCTACTTCATGTCCATCTCCTCCAGCAGCTCAGCACGAACCGACCCCAACCCCGCTTACTTCATCTATCAGGAGGATTTCCACAACCTGCACAACAGCCTCGGCCTCCGCCTCTCCCTCCACCCTTCCCTCGACGCCTTTCCGACCTATGAGAGCTTGAAGAGGGAGCCGCAGAGCCCGGACTCCGGCTTTGGCGTCGGGAAGGAAGATGAAGATAAAAGGTTTGCCAATGCGGAAGAGGACGAGGCTTCAGACGGCCCTCCTCATCTCTTTCTCCCTCTTCATCTCCCCTCCCAGATGCGCCCAACCTCCTCTGCTCCGCCGCCTCCGAACACTCCCGCTCTGACTCTGATACCCTGTCACAGCCAACAGGTGGAGGCCCCCGTGGCAGCCGCCGGTGGCAGCCATGCGGCCTGGCCTCCGGCCGGCGCCATGAGCCGGTCCTCCTCCATGCCCGGGGAGCCCTGTAAAACAGGGTATCTGACCCTGAAAGAGCTCCAGGCTACGTTCAGCAATAAGTCAATATGACGAATCAGTGATGGATGGAAAAGAATCGATGTGCGACAACCTTTAAAAGAAAGTGTTGACATCACAAAGCAACCATAAATGTGTTTATTATAACCTATAAAAGTTTTTTTTTATACATTTTTTACAATGTCCATTATTTGTATGCTGGATGTAGTTGAGTCACTTTGGGCTCAGCGACATTAGCATTTATATGAAGTCCTTTTTCTGACCACGTGATGAACATGAACTCTCTCTTCGTTCTCTTCTTCGCTCTGTCCGTCTCCCCCGCTGAGGGAAACGTCTGTCTCCTGAGCTGCTAAATGTTCCACTGTGTTCCCCGCTGAACCGGCAGCAGTCTGTGGTTTGGTTCTGGGCAGCTCGTGTACGGAGAACGTTCTGGCTCAAAAGCAGCTGCCGGCGGCTGCTTGTTACGATGGTTACTGGTCGCAGGATGGTTCTGTGCTGGTGTACGACGTCTCGATGAGCGGCCATTTGATCCATTGTTCATATTACCAACATAAATGATTGTAGTGGCTTTAAAATGTATTTACACAATGTGAGATCAGTATGTATATTTACTCCACATCAACATTGAATGAAGGGATAGAGTCTGATGTGTGACTGACTATAAGTCAAGCAGTGGTGTGTAACGTTAGGCACACTGACTGGGAGCGCTGGGGCCTTATTTAGTGTATAATACCTCATTGTACGCTTTATTTTTTTTTCATAAGAACGTTGGCATTACTTTGAAGTAAATGTTTGTGTCAGTTATGAACAACTGTGTTTTAAAAATCCGCACAGATACAGTTTTGTGGTTTGTTTTTAATGACTTTAACTTAAATCTTAGAAAGACATGTTGTGAGAGCGTTTTATGGCTAATATCATCGTAAAATAAGAAATGATTTAAAAAATAATCTTCATTCCTGCCGGCAGATCGTGGATTTGAACGCAGTGAAACATGATTTAAATGTGTTTTGATGATGTAAATAGTGATGCATTACTCATAACAGAGGAGATGTGAGCGTTGCTGCTTCAGAGTCGTGCATAGGCGTTGTCGTGCAGGATGTTCAGGGATTGAAGCTGACCAGCGTCTAAGCATCTCATTCACTGATCTTTACCTTGTAGAGGTGCTGTCAAAAGAAAGGCAGCTGGGTTTTGCCGCTGAGGGTTTTGGTACTCAATCTCATTTGTTTGTGAAACTTAATAAACAATGTCATGCTGTTTAAGACATCAAATTAGCACCTGATTATTCAGAATGAATCATTATTCCACGAACAGATCATCCGCTCGGTGAACCGTCTGCGTCTTGTTCACAAGTATCAGTTTAATATTCCTCAGATTGCTCTTTCTACATCCATGAATGATTGAGGTCAGCGGTAAACGTCGCCGCTCTCTCGCTACACATGCAGTTCATATTTCCGATGCAGTCTGTTGTGACATCTGCGCAGAGACCAAACAAAATAAGAGTGCCGGTAGAAGTGGGTCACCCTTTGACTTCCTGTGTCGTTGTGGATGAGGTCTGAGGGGTGGGCATGTGAGAACGAGCGCGAGAGGCACAACGGGATGTGTGCGTGTAGTTGTGAGTGTTGACATGTCCTGTCAGGTGGTCCTGGCGGTGTGTGTGTGTGTGTGTGTGTGTGTGTGTGTGTGAGAGAGAGAGAGGGAGATAGAGTGTGTGTATTAGAGTGTGGTTTGACATTTAGCTCTGATGGAACCAGCGACATCCGCTCCCCCTCACAGAGAACATATACGATGTTTAGCCACGTCGGTAAGAAGCAACACAGATGCTGCTTTTCATCCGTTTCATCTCTTTTTGTGTCGCAAGAGCTCAACCTGTGAATCTGTCTGCACACAAATGATGTCACGCCACTGCGCTGCACACAAAGGTGATGTTTGTAATGAAGGGAGCAAGTCCGTGTGGCTGCTGAGTGTTTCAGTGCTCGTACTCTGTCAGCGGCTCGTTGTGCTGACCCACATGGAAGATGATGCAATGAAGTTAAAGCCGTCTCTGTTTTGAGCATCTTTTTGGGTTATTTCGACCCAACAAGCTGGAGGTTTATCTGTTGTCATAAACGCATTGTGAGTTGGACAAAATGTGTATGTGACGATGTGGAGGGATGTATTTAGTATATATATATATATATATATATATATATATATATATATATATATATATATATATATATATATATATATATATACACATATGTATATATACACATATGTATATATACAAGATGTAAAAAATAAAAGTCATAAAAGAATGTATAGTTTGGTAATTTCGGGAAAATGTATCAAAAGTGATAGTACAGTTTGTTGAAAAAAAGTCATAATATAGTATGAACTATAGTACAGTACGTTGAAACATTTTAGAAGAAGTCATAGAATAGTATTCATAAAATTAGTATATTATGTCATTAAAAAGCATACAGTTTTGTCACAATATAGTATTGAAATTGAATATATAATATTATATAGTACAATTATAAAGTAAATGATGGTGCTTATAAATAGATGAAAAAAAATCTAAAAAGGCATAAAAATTGTATATGTTGAAGTTATTGTTTCGAAAGGAAAGTCAAAAGTATAAATATATGTTAAAAAAAGTCTAAATATATCAAGGTAAAAGAGCCATAAAAAGGCTTAATATGTATGTCATATAAAAAGTCATATTATATAATATTGTATGTGGAATTAAGTCATCGAAAAAGTGAATAAAAAAAATAAAAAGGTCATAAAAAATCATGTTGAAAAAAGTCTAGAAAAGTAAAACTACAGAAATACATTATAAAGTCACTTATTGTTCAATCTTGAACCTTGTTGATCAGGTGCTAAACAAACCAAAAATAAAACAACATTAAAATCAATTTTGACGCAATTTCTTTGTGTGAATATGTTTATATTTATCATATATGTCATGGACTGAAGTAGCAGTTGATGCACCATGTTCCTTCTGTCACTAGGTGACATTAGAAATCAAAACCAAAATGAACCAGAGTCCTCCTCTTCCTCCTCCTCCTCCTCCTCCTCTGGTTGTTGGTTGCTGTCTTGTCTGTAGAAAAATAAAACTCAATCATGGTTCTCATTGCACATTCAGTCCCCGCGCCTCCATTAAATGCACATTATCTTTACCTGCTGAGTATTCTGACGGCGTCCCGCTGGAAGGCTTTGTCGTCTCAGATGTTTAAATGTCCTCAGCTTGCTCTGTAAATCACAGAGGACGTACGAGAAGTGCCGTGTGGAGTCTGTTAAAGCCAGAGGGCTTGTTTGGCTTCTCACCCACAGTCAAAGAGGAGGATGTGGAGTCTGGCTGGAGTCTTTATTGGGAGTAGAAGCAGAAAGATCACACCATTGCTCTCAGACACGAGCTGGCAAATTATAACAATAATAATAATCATGCATTTTATTTGTATGGCGCATTAAAAGGTAGTCTTGATGATTAAATCTGCGTGAACATGGACGAGTCGTAATCGCTGAGTGAGTCTAGTTTTCTTTTCCTGAGCTGAACCACAAGAATGTTTCGAGGTCTAGCATTCGAGGCCAGCTCTGGTTTTAACTTTGAATGCCTCATAATTAAGACCGCCACGAACTCTTTTCAGGGAGGAAAAAAAACGGGGGAAGGGTTGTAGTGGGGGAAGCACAGGATTCTGCTCTGGGCCCTCAAAAAACCTCCACGGCTTATCGAGCGCAAAGATCTGACAGTGGACGTGGGGCTTTGCATCATCCGAGGTGAGAGGGAAGAAAGACGTCTGGAGCTCATAAAACAGATCCAAATAAAACACAACCTGAAGGAACACGGAGGAGGAAGGCTGACTTAATTAAGGGCTCCGCTGGGAAACGAGCGTCTGATTCCCAAAGACAGAGTCAGTGTTTACAGAAACAGAGCCTCAGCTGCTTTCAGACTATAGTCTCCGAATAGTTAGCCGGAGAACCAGAGGAATGTTCTCCTGATATAACTGCGGCGCAGCCTATGAAAGCTCAACCCCTCGGGACCCGACAGGCAGTAATGTTCAACAGCTGCGCTCATGTTACACGTGTGCACAGCGCCGGCCTCGTCCTCTGACAGGACGGCCTGCTCTGTGCAAACAACCGCAAGGCGGGCTCGTAAAGTAAAGAAGGAGTTACTGCAGCGTGTGTGTGTGTGTGTGTGTGTGTGTGTGTGTTCGTGTGTGTGATATATATTCAAGGCTATTAATCCTGAATTATAGCTTTGCTTTATCTCGCGTGAAGTTCCACTTTGGTGACCTTTGACCCGCGAGGTCACAGCCTCACCCGAGAGCAAAGCCTGAGTGGTTGACCCCACTTGGCCCCGCCTACATTCAGCAGGCGACGTCCCTGCGCGTGCGACTGCGCCCCGACACGCTGTATTGTTTATTTGATCAGTAAAACACACACACGGCGTAGCAGGTGCAGGACTCTATTAGCAGGCGAGCGTGTTGCCAATGTTTGATTTCTTAGCAAGAAAACCAATAAGTGTATTTTACCCAAAGCTCTCACTTCAGGGGGCCACGAGCCAAAGAAAAGGGAGTCACTGCTTTGAAAGATAACAGCATTAAAGCACGGCCTGTTTGGACAAGAAATTCCACATATATATAAAAAAAAAGAAGAGCGTCGACATGTTGTTCTGCAGGGATTGAAGCCTAAAGTGGTGGCAAGTCCCAGAGGCGAGGCGTTTCTGCATTCGTCCATTTTGAATCATGAGTGAAAACATACATGTTGTGTTTTCCGCCGCAGGAGAAGCAGCATCACTGCAGGGATCACAGGGATTACTTATGGTGTCTGTGTGAAAGATCGATTATCAAAGGATAAGCCATCGTATCCTGCAGCGCACACACACACACACACACACACACACACACACACACACACACACACACACACACTTGAGGCCCAAGGATTCCCCTCTCATGCTCTGCATCTCTTGAACTGGAGTTTCTGTCTATAATTTTCTCTCTCTCCTCTTTGTACTAGGATCACATTTCTCTGCATCTCGCCCCGAATTAAACCCGAAGCAGAACATTATAGTCTTATTTCAGATCTTGAGATATAGATTGTAGCCTCTCCCTCTTTTCTCTTTCCCTCTTTCTCTCTCTCTATTTGCAGCTGCAGCAGATAGGAATGGAGGAATTCAGCACAGAGGAAATGCAGTCCCAAGGGGAACAACCAGGAGTTTGGAGAGGGTAGTCTCCGGTTTCTGATGACATTATCCAGTGGAGATACACACACACACACACACACACACACACACAAACGCATCATCTCTAACAGCAGCATCCGTTTTCTATCTGCAGTCCAGGGTCACCAGGACATCTTTTACAGGCTGTAACTATCTCACCCCAGATGTTACTGTCAGATCGTCCAGCTAAATGGGCAGACACTTGTTGCCTTAGCCTGCATGAAACTAGGAGGGATCTATAGAGAGAGAGAGAGAGAGAGAGAGAGAGAGAGAGAGAGAGAGAGAGAGAGAGCTGCTGACTCAGGATCTGTCTCCCCGGCGGACTGGAGCGGCTGCAGAGACGTGGTCGAGGTGAGATTCATTCACATTCATCCTCTCAGCTGTCAGTCAGCTGGACGTTGACGGGATTTAACGACGAGACTCTTCTGGGTCCGCTCGCGTGCGTCCCGCGCGCGAGCGGACCCGCGCCCGGCTGCGCGAGACCGCGCGGAGAGGCTCCTCGTTCCGTCCACAGCTGCGAGACGTGCACGTTGATTGTACACGTTCATATCCACGCGGAACTTCAGCACAAAACAATTAGAGACGTGAAAGAGGCAGCAGCTGCTTCCTGGCCGTGTTTTTCTAGATATATGAGAATGTTTTGTGGCATTTATTTTATGCACAGATTCATTTGTCAAGAGTTTTGAACAAAGTCCGTTGTGTGATGTATGTGATCCCGGTGAGCGTGGACCTGAAGGGCCATCTGTGGGTCGGTCTGTAAAGAGGAATGACAGCAGATAAAACACATTCAGGACCAACACTAACATGCTGGGTTGAACGTGCACTGCAGCTGCGAATACAAACACACACACACTAGTGTGAGTGTGTTAAATGTGGCCGGATGAGTGTGTGTCGTGTTAATTAACATAAATGTGTAACAGTGATGGAGCAGAGCTGTGCATGACGTATTATGAGACGAGGACAATGTCAAAGGCCTGAAAAAGACACACAACGCATGCACACGATGCAGCGACGCTGTTTGTTTGTCTCTTTGTGTCTTTTTCCCTGGTGGTCTTCGGTTTTGCGTGTCTCTGTTGTCATTTTGTCTTTTTGTATCATTTGTACTTGTTGAGTGTATAAAACACGTTGGACCCTGTTGGTTCTCTATTGGTCTGAATTTACCCAAACCGACTCTATCATTTGTTCTAATAAAACACATTTAGGTTCAAACTATTCAGATGTCTATTTTTGCATACGAGTTGCATGAAGCTGAATCTTTCAGCGCTGCATCTCTGGTCGTTTTACATCTTTCAGTGCCATTATTGTGCAACTTATGAGTCGTTTTGAGTCTCTTTGTAGTTGTTTTGAGTCTCTTTGTAGTTGTTTTGAGTCTCTTTGTAGTTGTTTTGAGTCCCTTTGTAGTTGTTTTGAGTCTCAGGCATTTTGAGTCTCTTTGTAGTTGTTTTGAGTCTCTTGGTAGTCGTTTTGAGTCTCTTTGTAGTTGTTTTGAGCCTCTTTGTAGTCGTTTTGAGTCTCTTTGTAGTTGTTATAAGTCTCTTTGTGGGAATTCTGTGTCTCTTTGTAGTCGTGTTTGATGTCTCCAATCCTCCAAATGACCGATGGATTTTAAAAGATGAAGATTTGAATTGTATTAGAGAGCACTTACGCACCTAATAAACTCACCGTGTAAAAGAACAAATGCACTTTGTTCCACTTTTACAATTCCTTTGTGGCAGAACAGTTTATGGTACAAGTTGTGTTATTTCTGTCAACCATGACATTTTGGGGCACCGCATGTCTGTTTGTCACCGTTTCCTGAGTTCCTCTTGTCCTATAGTCCGTATGGATGCAGCTGTCCTGTACAACCACAGCAGCACACACTGTTCTACTTACAGTACACAAGAACTGGCGGTTCACTGGCAGACAGCCATCACATTTCCATTGAAAGCTCCTCGGCTTGGCGCTCTGTATGAAGAAAGCCACTCCACTGACTTTGTGTGGATGAAATAAGCCGTTGTGATGAGTCACCCTTTCCTCCAAGGTGATACATTATGGGCTGCCTGCAGGCTCATTTTTCATGTGATTTATGACCCTTGTAGCCATGCCCGCTGCCGTTATTTTGTGTTTTGACATTTTCTTTACTTTTGGGATTGGATCAGAAGCACATTAGTGAGTCTTTGAGGCACATTTTGACCTCTGAGAGTCAGCCAGAGCGCTAATCTCCCACGGTATTTTCAAATACCACGTGAATGTGCAACTCATAAAGAAATGTGCTGGTTTTGTTGTGAGACTGCTTCACTTTATCAGGTTTTTTTTCCCTGAGTCCTGTTTCTTTTCTTTGAGTTGACTAATGTTTTTTCTGGCTCAGGGTTGAAGATTCCTCGTTCTCTTTTCCACTGCTCTGGGAAATACATGCAGGACACGCAGAGTTTTATTTTGTGAGCAGCTGCTGAAGAACTGATGTTTTGACTGTAGTACACGTGTTTCCTAAATAGAGAGGATGAGTCTTTGCTTCTGGGGATTTCCCTCTTTCCCATGTGTGAACTCAAGGGTTATTTTATTTTCCCCTAAATCGCTTGAATGGATTTAAAAGGCTCGATTGGTATCAAGTGAATTCAATCTCGCGGTTTTGTTTGATCAGCAATCAATCAAAACCAGATTGTATCTTTCATAACTTTCTTTTTATAATTAAAACTATTTTAATTCCATGTTTTTGCCTCGTCTTACTCAGACCTTTTGACCTCCACATTCTGCACTAAAACCATGTGACATCTGTGAGCCGAAGGCTTTTAAAAGCTCTGCAGTTTCAGCTCAATTTACTGTTCAAACCCCGGCCCAGGCATGGATCTATGATAAGATAAGATAATCCTTTATTAGACCGCGGTGGGGAAATTGCAGGATTACAGCAGCAGACGGGTAAAGTGCACACAAGAGACACAGAGTAAAAATGAAAAAACAATATACATGAACAGTAAAACAATAATACAACATTAAACAATCCACAATATCAGTATTATATACATATACAGACAAGATCCAAATGTATTTCAAAGGTATTTATGTTGCACCAGTTGAAGTGATTAAATGATGTCAGCGTTGGTCGGTCGGTCGCTCCACCACGTTTATCCACACTGAAATATCTCTGAAACTGTTGGATGATTTGTGAGGAGATGTTGCAGGCATGCATAGTCCCCAGATGATGAATCTCATGACTTTGGTGATTTTCAGACTTTCCCTGTCTATTTCCATCATGATGTGCTTTTGGTGAAACGTCAAACTATTTAATGGATGCCACACAGATGTGTTTCCTATCCATCGCAGTAATTATTCCTTACAGGCATTCATGTCCCCAGAAGATGAACCATAATGACTTGATCGCTTCACCTTTCATCCGAGCGCCATCGTCAGGTCACGTTGTACTGCTAAACCATGCTCAACATCAGCACGTTTGCATTGTCAAACATCTGGCGGTCCTCAGTTTACTGAAGCGCTGAGTCGTCAACCTGTGGCGTCTGTTCTCCTGTGTTCCTGCTGCAGGCTCAGCTATGTTGGGCGTCCTCACACTTCTGTCCCTCAGCTCCCTGGTGGCCCCGCTGCCTCCCAAAAGCGGCCGTCCTGTCCTCTGCAGGCGCTGCTGTGATCACCTGGAGCCAGCAGAGGGCAGCGGAGCCCAGCCTCCCTCAGCGGGGTTCAGCCACGTGCCGGAGGTCCGCACCTACATCAACATGACCATCCTCAAAGGTACCGGGTGCATGCGCTCTAAAAAACAATCCCTGAGACTGAGCGATATGAAACTGGAAATTATAGCTTGTTTCATGAAAAAAAAAAAGCCCCAAACTGCTGTATTTGGATGTATTCAACACCATAAGTGATATACATGCAAAAGCTGGAGACCTCGCCTACATTCTGGCTGAACTAAACCGTCTCTAACTTGGTTCAGCTTCACTTTATCAAAGTCAACCTTTGCAGAGAGAATCACGTGTTCACATATTGTGCTGTGATTCGGGAGAAGTTTAAACCTTACAGCTGCATCAGTTCAGAGATATAACCATCCTGAAAGTGCTTTTTTCTAGGCGGACCTGAAACCTTTTCATTTTTTCTGTGTCATCTTCATTTACTCTTAACCAGTAACATACAGACTGATATTTACACAGCTGAACAAAATCTCACATGTGTAGCATTTTATTATAACACCCAAATTATTCAAACAGCCCCAGTGGTTGCAGAGATACACCCTCTTTAGCTTCGGTATGCAATTTTTAAGGAAAGGGCCTAAAAATAGGTTTGTTAAAAGGTCACGTGATGATTGACAGACGGAGCTGTCAGGATTCTTGAAGGAAGGAAGTGTGGAAGGAAGTGTGGCTTTGTGACTAACATGACTGTGTGCAGGTGACAAAGGTGAGCGTGGCGACAGAGGGACTCCAGGTAAAGCTGGGCAGGAGGGCCTTTCAGGCTCCAGAGGTCCCATGGGCCCCAAGGGCTCCAAGGGCCAGGCCGGTCACCCGGGAGACCCCTGCAAAGTCCAGCACTCCGCCTTCTCCGTCGGCCGGCGCAAAGCCCTCCACAGCCTGGAGTCCTACCAGGCGCTCGTGTTCGACACCGTCTTCGTCAACCTCGACGGCCACTTCAACATGTTCGACGGGAAGTTCGTCTGCCGGGTGCCGGGGATCTACTTCTTCAACGTGAACATCCACACGTGGAACTTCAAAGAGACGTATCTGCACATCATGCACAACGCCGCCGAGCAGGCCATCGTGTACGCACAGCCCAGCGACCGCTCCATCATGCAGAGCCAGAGCCTGATGCTGGAGCTGGGCCCGAAGGACGAGGTGTGGATCCGCCTGTACAAGAGGGAGAGAGAGAACGCCATCTACAGCGACGACGTGGACGTCTACGTCACCTTCAACGGATACCTCATCAAAGGGAGCCAAGAGGACTGAGCCGGAGAGGCCGAGGGCGAGACTGTGTCAAATAGTTTCTGTGTTCTATGTTCAGATGATTGAAAAGCGGTTCAGCTTGACCTCTTAACACGTGTTTGACAAACTGAATGCGCTCGTCCAACCAATCAGAATAAGATGGAACAGTTCAAGGTTTTGGAAATATATTCAATTACTTCTTCACCGAGAGTTAGATGAGGAGATTGATAGCAGTCTCAGCTCTCTGGGTAACAAGCAGACAGTTAGCTTAGCATCAGCATAGCTATATAATATATAGCAAGTATTCTTTTTTTAGGGATTAAGCCCAAAGAGCAATACGTTTTGGTTTGTCGTGCCAAATGTACAATATGTTTACTGTGGCAGAAAATGAAAATATAAATTGTTCAGAATATTCAGTATTCTCGGTAAAGAAGAATAAGCGTTGGTTTATGTAACCGGCCATGGTAAGAAAACTCTGCTGCTGAGTTTCCTGTGTGGTGCTAAAACACGGTGCTAACAGGACTTCAACGTCTTGATGTCCCAGAAATATGTATTTGATTCATTTTGATTCATTTTTTTATTGACTGAACTATGTTATGTTTTTAAAGTGTGCCTTAAAGTTTCTCTACCACCCATTTTTGTTTTAATGAACGAAACTAAACTGGAGGCCCAACTGCAACATAGAGCAGTAATAAATCCTCTGACAAGTCAATTATATCAAACTGATGCAAATACCTGTAATTAATACATGTATTATTAACTTTGGTACAAACATGACTACTATAAAAACATTAATGCAACTGTATAATACTCATAATTGTAGTAATCACGCTAATGTATCATGTTTGTACATGGTTTTACTCATAATGTTTATACTGATATTAATGTTTTTTATCCACACATTGAATGCTGTTCCTCCCTTTGACCACTAGAGGGATGATTTGAAGCGCTCTCATTTACATTCAGTAAAAACTTTTAAGAAAAAGCATTCAAGCTGGACGGCGTGCTTCTGTTTATGTGAAGGCTCAACACCGTCACTGATGATGGGAGCTGTTTAACGTCTTTTAATTGACCGTACTTGCAGCGTTTTCTGATAGTTTGGGATCCATGTTAGTGCCAGTCCGGCCTGAATTAAAGGTCCAGCAGATCCATCCAGACGCACACCGTCACCACCACTGCCAGTGTCTGAGGAGGCGTAGGTTGGTGGGAAGCCGGTGAGGGATCACACCCATGTGGCAGATCTTGCTCCTCTCATATCTGCTCTCCAAAAGGTCTCGTAATGAAGGTTTTGATCACAACACAAACATACACAGCGACATCTAGAGGATGCCATGGGCAGTGGGTTAGTAATGAACTGCCCCGCCCCGAAAAGAAAAAGAGTCTGTGCTTGTGAGTTGTGTCTTCAGCGTTGTCCCAAGTCCTCTTTGATCCTCTCAGGTTTCTGATGACGGCTGCACACGTTGCACACACATGCATGTGTCGTGAAGGCGGTGTGCGCATCATCCAGAGGTTTCCTTGATTTTGATTAGAAGGAAAATGTCCACATTTCCTGTTCACATTTGTCTAGTTTTTCTTTCCTGTTGCACTGATAAGGAACATTTTTCCTCCTCCCATTTCCATGAGGCCTTCGTGCCCGTCTTCACTACACAAAGGAGCTGTTCTGTTGAGACGATGGTATAACTAATTATTTCCAGGGACATCCTCGTGGCAATGATACGTCATGATCAGTATATTGTCAGTATATCATGTGACGGTGAGGTAGAAATCACAAAGAGAGACCAACGCGGATCCCATCATGCCCCACAACCTTTATTTCTCTTGTATGAAGACCAGATGACGCATGACAGCATGAGACTGATGAGGAAAGGGAAGGAACACTTTGCATTTTCCCCAAAACATGAGAGAGGGAACAAGTTCGTCAGACAGAACACGTTAAAACACGTTTAGCAAAAAAACATAAATCACAGAAAAGATGTTTGGGGTCTGTGACACCAATTACTGTAGGATTTGGCTTGAGGTCAAAAAGTAGGGGAAGCTATAAAAGAGCAGCTTCATTGGACCTTCAAGCTGTTTAACAGCGTCAGGTCACCGTGGGACAAAAACATGAAGGAACATGCCACCAGTCCAACTCATCTCCATACAGATCCATCACCGCCCACAGGCTGATTCCTCTCATTACAAAAAGCAGCATGTATTCAGTTTTTACTCTGCTAATAAATAAGCCGTTTTCTTTTCCCTTATAAAATGATTTCATCTTGCCGTTTGCACTTTTACAGAAAATACAGCCCAGAGCAAAAATACTGTTCGACATCAGGACCGTGAAACAAGAAAATACCACAAAAGAGCATAACAAAAATACAAAAAGAGATATAAAAAACCTGACAATCCAAACACTGGTGAGGTGGGAGTGTGTGATGACAGGGTGTGTTTTCTTTTTTGTTGTTGTTGTGCCTTGCATTGATCTGCTTTTCTGTGTGAATACTTAAGACCTGTGTGGAAACAACACGGCGGACTTCTGTGAAAACCAGCCACTGGAGTGAGAAATGACCCGCACTTGTTCAAAACAAATGACCCGGAAGGCAGCGAGACAACAAAGAGTCGATCCTGTGAACACAACACAGCTGAGTGACTTGCAGAACAATCACGTACAGTACGAACCACGCAGTGATCTTGCGTTAAAAATGAGACACAACGAGCGCAAACCACCGAGCGCACAGAGAGTCCGCACAGGATCTTTAAACGTACAAATTCCCTTGAAGACAGTTCGTTGTTTGCGCCATTTTTATTCTTCCCCAAGAATAACCGAGATGAACAAGGCCCCCAGTATATCAAATACACCTCGTGGCTTCACGCAGTTCTCACTGCATCAAGTTCAAAGTAAAAATGAAGTCCTTCTACAAAAATACTTCTTTTGTTTTGTTTTTTGTGTGTGTGTGTAAACTTTTGCAACCGAAGGCACTGTCTCATCCGCCTCGTGTATAAAACATGCAGTCTGACCCCATGCTCCGCTCACGATGCATCCAGACTCTAAGCCTCATCTTGCGTCAATGCAGCCTCACTACAAATGCTCAACAACAACAACAACACAATCCCATCATGTGCACCGCTGCTTGACTCCGTGGAAACGCACAGCTGCCGTCTCCAGGGTTACCCGATGTAGGCCAGCGGTGATAGCTGCAGTCTGCGTCGTGGCATCACAACAAGCGGCAGAAGACAACGTTCCCTTTTGGAAAGCTGTTCAAATGCTCAGAGGATCACCTCTCCAGCATCCGGCTGAGATGAAATGAAATAAAGAAAAGAAAGCAGAAGCTCCAGTTTGACGCCTGGGAGACAAAGCACAGCCTTTGCTTTCTCTGCGATGAGTCGATACCGCTTTCAAGCCGCTGACGTGTTGTCTGAAGTGCTTTCTACTCATGTAATCTAAGACACGCGCCGGGCGCTGCAAGTATGACACGCACGAGCATCGGCTTGAGTGAGGTATCAGTATTCTACCTGCCTCCGATGTCTGTTCTGAACATACATCAAATAAATCCCTTTCATCCTCCATCTAAACATTGCACTTACACAAGGTGAAATAAATTACATGACCACTACCGCTCTACAAACTAATCTAGTAACACCTTGGGTTTTTTCTCCCCTCGTCGCCCACATTTCCCTGTTCACTGCGTCCGTGTCACGACCGGAAGGGTTTATCCGTGACGACACAAACGCCGAGTACGACTCTGCGTTTGTGCTGCGTCTGGCATCGGCTCGCGGCTCAACCGTGACATGGCGAGCGACGGGCGTGGCGTGACGTCAACGTCGGCGAGTGCTCGACCGAGTGGAGTTTTGGGTTGAGGACCGCACTGAACGCACTGAACGCACAACGCACTGAACGCAAAACGCGGCTCGTGAACCGTCTCTGTGTGCTTCTGGTTATCTTTGTGACTTATGAAGGAAAACAACAGTTGGTGATGGCTATTAACCTGGATTCACCTCACTAGTGTGCTTCTTCAGAGCAGCGAGTGTCCCGAACAACGTACACCTTCAGTGTAGGACACACACAGACACACAGACACACACACATACACACACACACAGACACAGACACACACAGACACAGACACACACACACACACACACACACACACACACACACGTACACAAGACAGGAGGAGACATCTGCAGACCCAAGAGCAAGGGGAGGCGTCGCTGTTGTTAGAGTGTAGCATTATTTCATGACATATAAAACGTGTCTGTGTGTGTGTGTGTGTGTGTGTGTGGGTCTGTGTGTGTGTGTGTGTGTGTGTGCGTGGGTCAGTGCGTCACTCATTGAGGATGGAGTCCGGTCTGTCGTAGCCAAAGAGCCTGAAGTCCGGTTCGTACAGCTTGTACAGTTCTCTCCGAGCCTCGGCCGACACGGTGCTGAACCAATCGGACTCCCAGCTGCTGGCGGTGAGGTTCCTGTGCGAGGTGGGGAACTCCACCACGTTGTCCACCCGCAGCTGGCGCAGAAGGTGCTCGGCGTCCTCCTCCGCCGACTCCAGGTGGCCCACAAAGTCGTACTGGATCTGGCACGGGTGGCAGAGGCGATACACCTGCCGCCAGTGCTCATTGAAGGGCATCTCCTTCTCCGTCTGAGGGTCCAGGAGGTACTGGACGAAGTTGGAGAAGGACGGGTGGATGCCCACGCCGAACGCCTCGTCCACGGAGGCGGGGGGCGTGGGCTGGTTGGCGTAGCGGCGCAGCATGACCTGCGCGAAGCGCCGATAGAAGTCCTCGTTGCGCAGCTCAAATTTATTCCGGTAGGCGGAGATGAGGCGCACGAAGGGGTCCCGCACAAAAATGAACTTGGTGTATTTCTTCAGCTTCACCTTCAACAATGAAGAAAAACTTCTGTTAACACAGAACATAGCGTCTTCACACACACACACACACACACACAATTGGCAATTTAGTGTAATAGAGGCAATTGGAAATAATGACGGAGGACTTGTTTGATATGTTACTGGAGCAAGACGCACTACAGCGACATAGTTTGGGTTTCTCTGGTTGAAGGGACCTCCACGGTTCCACTAAAGCTGTGTGGGAGAGAATTAAAGATGGCAGATGTAATAGACGATACACAGTGTTTTAGGGATTCGAGCAGACCTTCATGAGGTGCCTCGCAAACTTCCCGTATCGCTTCCAGAACTTGTTGAAGGTGAAGTGCATGCTGCTGTTGTGGACCAGGTCCCGCGGGATGGCCAGCGGGTCTCTCTGGGGGACGCCGTCCCGCAGCAGGCTTTCACTGAGAACGATCATGATGCGCTTCCAGTTGCTGCACGCTACCTGAGGGGAGCCAGTGGAAGTCCAGTCAATATGGATTGTAGTTGTGTGTGTGTGTGTGTGTTGGATGGATTGGACAAAGACACGCTCATCTGTTTGGTTTGGGTCTCGTGTGTTAAGCGTAACGCAGCAGGCCATGTGTCGGCTCACCTTGGGAACGTAGCAGTAGATGATCCCGTGCCTGTCGTCCACGATGAGGTGATCCAGCTCCCTGTTGGGAATGTCGTCGAAGGAGCGGTTCTTGCCAGGAAACACCACGCTGTCGTTGGCGCACATCTCCTGGAGTAACCGCCGCCGCTGCTCCTGGTTGCACCGTTTGGTAAAGCAAAGGAGACGGTCAGGAAGTCAGAAGGCTTGGTCTTGCATAGGGGTCAGAGAGATGTCAATCAGACACAGCGTGGACACGCCCACACGGACCAGAGCAGGTCAGATTAGGCCAAAAAAGTGAGCTGCGGGTCTTTAAATGGAAATTTTGGATTGTATTTTAGCAAGTTTGTGTAAGTCTGCTTGTGTTCAGACAACATTTGGCATTTGAGCATTTATCTTTGAGATCTCAAAGAATATATTGATGGCGAAACCCAATAATGGCATTGGCAATAATATATGGAAAAAAAGATAAAGAAAATATAGTTTAGTTCGGTTTGGTTTAAATGATGCTAGCTGGCATGCAGCTCTCTCACAAAGCTCAACTATTATTAATGATTTGTGGTATTTATACCTGTGTTTTCTTGCTCTGTGAAACATGGAATCCTACAAAGACAATGGTGATTACAATAATTTCATATTATTATACTTATTCTTACCTGTCTCTCACGGAGCTCGGCTGCCACTGGCGTCAGGTGGATCTTCCACTCCCGCCGCGGCACATACCGCTCCTCCGCTTTCTCCGATTGGTTGCTGGTGTCGGCGGGGGCGGGGTCTGTGGGCTCGCCGGTGCCCGGCTCGAGGAACTGGTTCACGAAGGCGTCGATGTCGGACAGGAAGGACGGCGCTCTGGAGCTCGGAGGCCGACGGGGAGCAGGCGGCAGGTGAGGGATTCTGGGGCCCGGCGAGACGGGCGTGTGCAGGTAGAGGTGCGAGGCCCCGACGTCGTCCCAGTAGATGATGATCAGGAGGATCATGAAGGCCGAGCCCAGCGCCACGAACACGCGGAACAGCCTGGACGTTCCCATAGTGACTGCTGCTCGCTACAGGATCACCATGGCAACAGAGTCGAGGTCCAGGAGCTCTCCGTCTCTCTCACCATGGCGACAGGCGGGTCGGTCGGCAGATAACGACGGGAGCAGAGAAAGGTGAGCTCATCGTGAAGAAACGCTCACCTGTGCTCCACGCCGGCAGCGGCCTGCAGAGCAACCGCCACGTTAGACACACGGCCGTGACCGGGAAACAACAACTCTTATGATGATGAAGAAGAAGATGATGATGAAGCTCTTGGACACGCGTGTGCTTGCTGGTCTCCTCGCTGGCGAGCATTTCAATGCCACAAAACAGACATTATCCCTTCTGAGTGGGCTTTTATTTTGTAACTTGGCGCACTGGAACAAGAAGAGTCTTGGACACAGACATAAGCGCTCAGGAAGTAGAGAGTTACACAATAAGTCTAATAAAAGACGACGGCTGTGGACCAACATAGGGTTGCTAAATCAAATCCCTCGTGTTTCCCCTTTTCAAGCCTCTATAGTTCCACACTTACCAAAGCACACAGATCACTCAGAAGTTAAAGATGGGATGTGAGCGTAATGTAGTCTTTTTAAAAAAGAGCTTGAAAACAAGAGCAATAAGTCTGACAGTTTACTGGCTTCAATTTCTCTAACGCATTTCTGCTCCACCGCTCTGCGTTGACTTAACTCCACATGCAGTGAAATCACAAGCGGTTGTTGAATGTGTGCATGCCAGGAGGCTCTGCATACCATAAAGTAATAACTTTTGAAATGCACAAGTATCCCGCTGTACCCATACCCGGCTTCATACGGCATGGCATCGGCACACTGTAATGCCGAGCCTCCCCCCCTCCTCCTCCTCACCGGAGTAATAAAAGCCTCTATGTTAGCAGCCTTTGAAAGAGTGCACACACAGAAGCAGGGAGATACGTTATGGGAGGAGGAAAAGACAGTGAGGCTCACTGTGCTCGTGCAATGCACAAGTGTAACTGCAGAAAGACGGCCTGTGTCTTTTCTACCAGCGTTTCTTAATTTCCACTTCATCTCCAGTCCACCGTCCCCTTGCCGGTGCAGTTTTAAAAGTCGCAGGGCGTCACTTTTTCATTGCGACACTCTTCTAAAATGTGCAGCTTCCCTGCAGCAGTCCTCACATTATGTCCTCTTTCCTGGAGCTGAGTGGGCACCATTGACATGGAAAATCATCATCGGCCCTCTCCAGAGGCAGCGGTATACACTCCTCTTCCTCTTCTTCTCTGCACACCAACGACTCCACTGCTGTCCCACAAAGTACATTAAACCCTGCAGAGCCGGGCCAGAACAACGTCTAAATGTTCGTCCCTAGTGGGATGTGGAAAGTGAATTTATTCCAATAAGCGAGAGGAGAGAAAGTCATCTGTCGGCAGCCGACAAGAGGTACTTTGTCTTTTTGTGTTTCTCCATCAGTTTAAACTTCAACTACACTGCAATTAAACAGCAAAGTATACACATTTAGATTGAAACTACAGTACATATTACAAATATCTACACCTCGACCAACTATAACAGTATAATGAATAATTCATTATAACAACACTGGGGCCACGTTTCTGCATCGAGCACCTTTATTAAGATGTTTAAGCTCAATGCACATGCAGGACTTTGGCTTGTTATTTTTATTTGTTATTAAAGCAACATAGCTGATCACTTCCTCCACCTTGCTCTACGTGGACGGCACTTTGCAGCGTTGGATACACATTTCAGGATTTAGAAGAAAGGCTTCAGACGCTCTCTTTTCTCCCCACTTGCATATTTTCCACTCGCAGGTCAACAAGTCCCATTGTGAGTGAAAGCTGCAGCTGTTCGGCCACATCGCAGCGGCTGGTTGCCCCAACAAGTCGGTCCTCCGCGTCTGCGTGCGTTTTCCCCGCCGCAGCGGCGTGCCGGGCTCGGCCCCGCAGCGGGAGCAGAGGGATAAATCACCCCGTCCACCCCGCGGCAGCCGCCGGCAGACGCCAGACCGAGCACAATGCACCCTTTGACGGGGCGCGCGGCGCCGCGGCGCCGGGCTGCTCCTCGCGCTCGGGAGGCTCTTCGGCATGTGGCTCGGTTTGGTGAAAGCGTCGCGTGTTAGCGGCGAGTCAAATGTACGTGGAGACAATGCAGAGAAACAACAACAACAACAACAACAACAACAACCAGCACGGCAGCAGCAGCAGCAGCAGCTCCCGTCCAGCCCGTCGGCTTCAGTGATGTCCTCTCAGCGGCGTCTCGGGGTCCAACGCGCCGCATTGAGCTCACGGCGCGTGCACAGACACGTTTTTACCAGCGAGGAGCGACGTGTTGCGTTACTTCCTACATGTATTTTAATAATGACAAAGACGAGTGGGGGGGAAAAAAGAAACGAAAAGACATCCTCACCTCTTTCTTGTGTGCCCGCGAGCTCCCAGCGCCGCGTCAGCTGAGCTGTGATGCGAGTCCTCGCTTTCTGTCTCTTTTTTTTTTTTTGTTCATGGAGAAAGATGGAGCGTGAACACGCAAAACACCGCGAGAGTTTGTAGTATGAAGTTTCTGCAGAGTGAGCTCATGAGGGGAAAATTTTACTTTTTTTCTGGGTCAGCTACAGCACAACATGTCTCTCTGCTCAGGGATGATTAATGTAGAGACACACACATACACACACGCACAGACACGCGCACACACACACACACACACACACACACACACACACACACACACACTAGAGCTGTGTGCTGAAAATAACCTGCTGTACCTGCAAAAAACTAAATGTCATCGTCAGGAACGTCAGACCAAAAGGTTTTATCTATTTACGTTGCCTCCGGCTGATGCGGTTCAAATCCTGTTATTTGTGAACTCTTTTCATCCTGTGACATCCAACATAGCAATGAGCCTCTACACACACACACTCACACACACACACACACACACACACACACACACACACACACACACATTCATCTGCTTCCAATCAGTGTCACACATTTCAACTTCACTCACTTCTGATTTTACTCGCAGTGCTGCGCTGTCATGAATCTGCTTCATACACATTTGTACCCTGGCAGCCATTCTACTGTGAACAACACACACCTACACACAGACCCACACACACCCAGAATAAACACTCCAAAGAACAAACACATCTTCAATAGAAGGAAAAGGTTCAATCAAGACTATTTCTAACATACTTTCTTGTGTACATCGTGTGTATAATCCTATTACAACACATCATGTGTATTACTTTTTAACATAATTACATTTTGACGTACAAATCGTAGAGTAAAAGTAGTATAAATATTCGCCTTGGTATTTCACTACATGACCTGAATGGTGTGTTTGTGGTTTCTTACACACAGTGTGCGTCTGAAATTATCATATTTGAGAAATCTGCGTTGTGCTGTTTGTCTTTCCCGCAGAAGAGGAGATTATCTTGCACCCTTATGAAACAGGTTAATCTAAATCCCCTCTGGCCTGCCGCTTGATAAATATGAACATCTGGTGGCCTTTGAAAAAAAAAAAGATCTTTCTGTAAGCACAGATTAATAAACTGTAGAAATCAACAAGCATGCAGGGTGAGTGAGTTATGGATAAAATTGCTGCATAAACCCAGAAATCGTCTTTTTACAGGAGTTAAATCAGCAGTGAAGCTGCACAGTGATTAAGGTCGTGATAGTTTGTTCATGATGAGCCCATTTAAAACTGAATATAATGCATTTGCATGACACGCAGTGTTGGCAATCCTCAGCATCGGTGCAAAGATAAGTAAGGTAAGCATAAGATAAAATAAGTCGACATAAGCGTGAATACACAATTCATAATGTATTAGAAACTAAAAACTCAAATCACATGATTGAAACCTGCTGCCGCTCCTAAAACTGAATACCAGGCCTCTGAAAACACACAAACACCAGCCAAGTTCATCTTAAGTTCATCTTAAGTTCATCTTAAGTTCATCTTGAGTTCATCTTAAGTTCATCCTAAGTTAATTTTAAGTTCATCTTAAGTTTATCTTAAATTCATCTTAAGTTCATCTTAAGTTCATCTTAAGTTCATGGATAAAGAACATGATTTCTGATACAGTGACCTATGTTTTTTTAATCTACTTTACAATCTTTGATTCTTTCTTCTAAAATGCTGCACAGTTTTGCTTCTTTAAGGCCTTTGAAAAAGACTCAAATGAGATCTGAGAAGATAAATTCACTTTTTGACCGAGCTGCTTCCAACTTATGGACATGCCACTGGTGACGAGGTCACGAGGAGATGTTGCTTCATCAGAGCTCACCAAAGAGGAAAGAGATGCAGAACAACTGGATTAAGTGTCTTGCTCAAGGACACATCAACTTGGGCTCGCAGCGCCGGGGATCGAACCGCCGATCCTCTGATTAAAGGACGACCTCGCCCACCACTGAGCCACAGCCGCTAAGTCATGTGTTTTCCTAACGTTACGCGTTATATTTTATATTTTACTTGAAGTAGCAGCGGTTTATCTGTTTATGTAATACTTTTATTTCTGTAATTTAAAAAATACGGAGAAGCACTGCTTAACTAATTTGCAACAAAAACGCGTCCTATTTAAATAAACAAGAGGCTGACGTGATATAATCCGATTTGACTTAAATCTTTACTAAGCGACAGCCTGGACGTGGCCACACGGGGGCAGTAGAAGCAAAGTTATGTCAGGTCAGACTCTTTGAACTCTGAACTTCCCTTTAAACGCTGAAATGTGAAGTAAAGAAATTCCCTTTTTTTATGTTTTCCATTTGTTTATTTATCTAAATCACAGTAAACACACTCATTTACAAAATATATAATGCATTTATTTGAAGTCTTCAGCAGTGCGAGTGTCTGAGTCTTAGCATGAATATGCATAAGAGCATAATGTTCAACAGCGTTTCATGGTGCTCAGCTTTCGTGTGTGTGTGTGTGTGTGTGTGTGTGTGTGTGTGTGTGTGTGTGTGTCTGCTTGTCTACAGGAGGTCCTGCTCCACCCAGATCGTCTTCTTCTGCTCCTCCAGTATCCGGTCCTTGACGACCTTGATGAGGTCGTCCGTCCCCGCCCAGGCCTCGGGCTCCACTTTGGCGTAGAGGCAGGGAATTCCTTCCAGCTCCTTTAACTTCGCCCGACACAACTTCACGAACTCGTCCTCCGACTCCACGCGCAGAGGCAACTTCCTGTGTGGACAGGAAACAGGAAGCAAGCAGAGCTGCGGTGGTGAGTGTGGTAATGTCTGGAACCGATTGTCGGTGATCCAGTAGACACTTCACATCAGTGGGTTGAGTACTTTGTTTTAATTCTCAGAAAGGGGTTCAACTTCTAGTATTAACCATCAGAATGCCGCTGAAATGCTGACATGTGCTTTTACCTCGAGCCGCTTAGATGAGTGCGACTCTCTTTCCACTGGTCTCCCTGAGAAGTCTTTAGGAAAGTTACAGTTCATTCAGAAAGCTGCAGCCACCAAATACAAGAAAAGGATCACGATCCCTGCTCACGTCACCAAACAGGTTACTCGTACCTTTTAGAATTTTAAAGTCCTCTTACTAATCGACAAAGCCTTACACAATCTAGCATCTTCATACATCAGCGACTACCGTTTCATTTTGTCTCGACAAAAACGCTCAAATCTTTCAGTGTCCCACAATAAACCTGGCGAGGCGTCTTTCTGCGTTCCTGCACTCTAATCCTGGTTAACCTGAACGGTATCGGTGTTAATGTTTTGTTGCATTGCAATACAATTGTTGTGTTTTGGTTGCTGTTTTGTGTATTTCTTTGGCTATATCAAATATGCTACGCAAATACAGTTACTTCTTATTATTTGACCATTTAGACTCCACCAGAGTAAACGCCAGGCGTCAGATTGTGTTGCCTCTCCCGAATGTTTCTGCACTCACATTAGTGTCAACACCAGACTGAAGGACACAGGGCATTGTGTGTTTTACTGAACAAAGTGTCCAAGGCCTCAGCTGCTCCTCTCACTGTTCTAAGTGCACAGCTGTTGTCTGCGGGCTGCTCTAACGTCATCACAGAGTCGCAAACGGCTTCGTTTAAAAGTGAAAATGCGGACTTTTTTTTCCTTTGGCTGGTTCAATCTCACCTCCTACTTGGAGCTAAAATGTCATGCAAGGATTGACGTATTGGCATTTGGAGAAAAAAAGGCCTGTGGTTTGCAGCCGTGGGTAAATGTGTGAAGGTGAGTGCGTTTTGTTTTCCCAAGCCCACCGTAGCTTCTTGACATTCTTCTCACAGATCTTGACGTAGATGATGATCGGGTAGATTTCTCGCCGCAGAAGGTCTTTGACGCAGGTCAGCTCGGCCTCCAGCAGGCAGTGTTTCCCCTGGTGAGGAGTGGGAAGAACGGTGTTTACAGATGAACGCACATCTGGACTGTGTAAAGCAGACATTTCAAACATATTCTGTGGCGATTGAGCACGTGGGCAGACAAGCGCAGGTGGCATCAGTCGTGGTCTACCTTGGAAGCGACGGCCTCTATGTTTTCTCGGGTGATGCATTCGAAGGTGGTGTGTTTCTCCTTGTAGTGAATGAAGGGCTCCACGTTCTGTTTCAGATGAAACTCCTCTTTGCTCAGGTTGTCTGAGAGAAAACATACAATACATTTGATTTTAAAAAAAAGAGTCAAAAGCGGTTTGTTTCTTCATGATCGCCGCAGAACATTTAGTCCAGAAGGAACAGACACTTTATTTTATTTTCCCTCTCCGGGGATTCTCCACTTCAAGACATCACACAGTCCCTCGGCCTGCCAGATGTTCGGCTCTGTGTCTGACCCCGCTGTCCGGGTGGAAGCGTGAGTTAGTTTGTCATGAGACCGGAGGGTTGATTCTCTGTATCGCCAAAACGGTGCTTTGATCCCCTCCATGCCATTGTCACCGCCAGCATGCATCATCACCCTTGCATCATCCTACTTATCAACGAGGCCATCTTCCATCCTGGTGACACTCCTTAACATTTAACACCACAGTGCAAAACAATACATGACCTGAATCCCAATCTCCCAGTGAGCTCCGCCCCCCCCCCCCCTCCCTCTCCTCGTCATACACCGACCTGGTTTGCAGATATCAAAGTCCATGGCGGCCCCCATGTTGAGTATTTTCTGGATGATGGTTTTGGCGATGGCAGTGGGAGTGAACAGGACCGGTCTCCTCCTCTGGGTTCGCTGGAGGGTGACGTTACTGTAAGGGATCAGGGTCAAACTCCTGCTCAGCTCATTGTCTGCGTCCGCAGCGTCTGTTTACAGCCAAGACAAGCACAGGAAAAGAGTTTCACGTGGGGATCCACCCATCGGCAGAGAGACGAGACAGGCTGAAGGTCTACGAGGTTACGCTGTATTCATATATTTCACCGCACACTGCAGCGCTTCCTCTTCACTGGAAGCTTCAACCTTCTTTTTCTGACCACATCAATGACAATCCAACTGCTGTCACCACTTGCACGTCAACTGACATTTGAACTGCTTTTTATCTGACTCCTCAACGGACTTTTCGACGTTCAACCCTTCTAATTCAACTGACCCTTCACATGTCTTCAACCAAAACTAACAAAGAAACATCCACATCACAATTTTCTGCTTTCAACGCTGACGCGACTGTTTCACGATCTTTTACTTTCATTTCAATGGACACGTTCTGCTTCATTTGTCATCCATCCTGACTCACATTTCAACGCCTCTCCGTCTCTGTATTTCGCTTGCCACTTTTCAATGAAACGTTTCAGCGTTTCTCGATTTCAAATGCATACACATTTCTTTATTTTTTTTAAAAAAGTTGCCGGTTCCAGAGGTTTCTTCGTTGCGTTGCTCCTGCGTCTCTTTGTACTCACCTTCGGGCCTCAGCACCTCCACACCCTGTCTGGGTAGTGTTGTGCCGCCTGAATTGATGATCCTAACGCGCTCGTTGCTGTTCATTCGCTTGTACTTGATGTCCACACGGCTGACGAACTACAAATCAAAACAGACAGCGTAAAGTCTTCATGGAGGCGGTACCGCACCACTGCTGTGAGTCAGCAGTGCTGCATGTCGCCAGATCAAGAGATTACTTTCAGGTGAACAGTAATTCCAGTCGGAGGAAGAGACACCTCCTTACCTGAAGTATCTGAGTGAGGAAGATGCTGGCTCGAGACATACGTGGGCTGGCTTTAGGATCAGGAGACGAGCCGGCTTCTTCTGGTTGTAAATAGTTCTGCACAAACACACGTTTAGAGATCAAACAAAGATTAGTTGTTTTTTTAAGCATTGCACAATCCCCACTTAGGTGGAGAGAGACATGTTTTCAATAAGTTATAAGAAAAAGGGCATTGTGCTTTAGTCGATTGTGAACGTATTAATGCCAAATTATTAAATATGCGTGTGTAACTTTCAAACTTTGCTAGTTTTGCAAGTTTCTTACCCGATTGCGGTTGATCTCGTTGTCTTCTTTCCCCCCTCGAGATACTAACTTCTGAATCTTTACCAGCAGGAGCTGCTGGGCCCTACATTCACACACACACACACAAACACGAGGTTCACACAATTCAAATTTCTGACATGATTCGAAAAGTGAAAATGACAAATGATCATTGAAGACTCGGTCCGCCAACAAGCTGCTTCCTGTGCTTCTTGGTGACAACAACAGGTTGTGGGACTCAAGTGTGACAATTAAATGAGTGTGTGTGTGTAAGGAGGTGATAGGAGGGGGGGGGGGGGTATTGCTGCTGCGTTGGGGAGATCAGTGAAACTTCACATTGTGAAAGCAGATCAAGACCCTCTGCTAAACTTTGCATGTTGCTCAACTGTTACTGCACTTTTGTGTCCTGCCAAACCGATGCGTGACACTCAGTCACTTCCAGCTTTGAAATGCTGGTTTCCCTTTCCTCGCACATACGAGGAAAGGGTTTCATCCAACTCTCCCTCTTAATGTCAGAACTTTTCTTCGTACCGCGAGTTGCTGGGCACGGTGCCGCGCTCGGCCAGGTCGGAGCCGCTGTAGGGGTCGACGCGGGCGCACAGCCACTCGCTGCGGCCCTGGTGCCTGGTGTCCAGCACGTGCACCACCTCGTCACACTGCACGCTCAGAGAGCAGCAGTCTGACTGGCCGGAGATGTTGAGGTTGACCCGGATGTAGAAGGAGTCTCCAGACACCATCGGGCCTTCCGCCAGGTCCCTCTGGAGGCGGCGGTACGCTGGAGCGACACACACACACGTGCACATACACATTCGTATTCACACACACGGTTTATGTGTGCGTGAGCGGCACAAACACATTCAAGCCCAACACAAACTGCACTTACAGTCGAAGTTGGCCCGGTAGTGCAGCTTGACCGGTCCGGAGCAGTTCTGCAGCGTCCAGTAGGCTTCTTCCTGAGTGCTGATGTCCAGAGAGATGCTCTGGTTCTCCTCACGTACGCATCCCTCAAGCTGACCAGCCAATCGAAAAAAAAACACAAGACAAATTAATGACTAATGAAAGCAATCATATTGTTGGTGTTTTCTACCAATATTCTGACACCTCAGCAAAGTAGTGCCTTGATTATAAATAATGATCATTGGATTAGGGAACTGGAAAAAACAAGCAGGCATCTGAAAATATGGTCATGCGCGTGTCAGATGTTTAGGTTCTTGCTTCTTCATTTTCCATTTCTGCAGCCAGCAGATTATGAATTTGACACAAATTGAGCTTTTGACATCCAGCCCCAGCGAGTAAACTACCCACCAACAGGAGGTGGTGGCCCTCTCGAAGCCCCGCCTTCTCAGCGATGGAGCCCGACTGGACAGCCGAGATGAAAATCCCGCTGAGGTTGCCGCCGACCAGAGTGATGTCCTTCAGGAGGTTGTCGCCGAGCAGCGACAGCTCCTGCACCGGCTTCAGGGACCCGCTGCTCCTGGAGAAGGAGGACAAAGACGGGCGGAACGGCCTGCAGAAGAGGAAGAAGGAGGAGGAGGAGGAGGAGGAGGAGGAGGAAGAGGAGGGAGAGGAGGAGGAGGAGGAGGAGTTGGTAAGTGAGCTCGACTCGCAATGATTCTTGTGCATCTGAGTGCATGTTATCAGTCCTGTACCGCTCCAGAGAGAGTTTCCTGAAGATATTGTTGACCTGCTCCAGGTCGTAAGTGTCCATTCCTTCTGACTGATGGGACGAGGAAGAGGAGTGGACAGAAGGTGGGCCGCGCTGCACTTCGTCTTCTAAGGACGGAGGAGGAGTCACTCGTTAAACCCGGTAGACAGAAGACGAACACGGTCGTGTAAAAGTGTGAAAGCAAACTTTACCAAACTCCATTTCCATGTTGTCGCTGTCAAAGTCCGAGAGGCTGGAAGAGAACATTCGCATCAGGAAATTAAACACAAACCGAGCCCAGATTCATACAAACTGATGCACGTAACAATTCTCCAGAAGAACAGATGAGCTGACGCGTATCGTCTGGTTTGTGGCTAACCTGCGAGGGTGGAAGTCGTTTTCCTTCTCCCTCTCTCTGCGGTACAGCGACGCTTTCTCCGGAGGCTCAGGCTGTGTGGACAGGATGCTGGCGTTACGGTACCGCAGCTGGAGATCCGTTTGGTAAGTGAACAAAGCAGAAGTCGCAAGTACAGACTCGTGAACTTAAGTCGACATTGTATTGGGACATGAGAACGTTTCATTGAACAGCAACGTTTTAAAACCTCACCATATTTGGCCTGTTGGACTGGTCCGCCATGTTTAAGGGGAAAGGGGAGGAGGGCTGGCTGGAGGAGGCGAGGGGAGCCGAGAAGGGAGGATATGTGGGGGACGTCAGGAGGCTGGGGGAGGAGGGCAGGGACATGCCGTTGACCGGCAAGCTCCGCGTCCGGATTTCAAGTAAATCTCCGCCGTTGACTGACGGGGCTGAGAGTTGGAGACAAACGGATGAGCTCGCACAAAGGAAATCATGGCGGGAAAGAAGGGATGAGTGAACTCTACGAGCGTTACCAGCAGATTGAGAGGACTCTGGGTTGACTTCTTTGGGGAAGCAGACTGGAGACTTGACTCTGAGCTACGACACAAAGCACGGAAGTGACTGTTAAAAACATCTCACTGAAAGCAGAATGTCTTTTATTCCATTTAGGTTGTATTTCCTGTTATTTCATCTCCACGTATAGACATGAGACTGATCTTATATGGTCATTTCGACTGAAGATATTAAGAATTTCACACAAATTAAATGTACTTCTGAATCAAATTCGATATTGCAGAAAAACACAACTTGGTAAAATGTAATGTTTAGTTAAAAGTTGGGTAAACCTCTGATGAATTGGCTGTTCCTGCTCATACACGTGATCAGTCATATGAGCTCTTCCTCTTACGTGTGCGTGTGTGTGAGTGTGTGTGTGTGTGTGTCTGTGTGTGTGTGTGTGCGTGTGCTGACCCCTGCTTTGAGGTTGGGTCTGCGTTTGAGACGCGGCTCCTCGTATAAGATCTTCTCCCCTGGAGAATCATCGCTGGACCATTCAGACTCCTGGACGGGTTTGTAGTCCCCCGCTTGGGGGATGATGGTGGGCGGCAGGTCCCTTGGCAAACTCTGCAAAAACACAGAGCGAAACATTTCGGAAAATGTTCTGAACATGCTGGCAAATCTTCCAAATCAGACATTGGGAATAATCTAAGACGCAATGGGAGTCGTTAACCGAGTGCACTCATTTTTCTAACCTGGTCCAAAACAATGTCCTTGGACAGCCGTCGTATTCGCGCCTCCAAGGTGACCAGCTTGGCTTCTTTGTGCACGATCTCGATGTGGAGTTCATCGCTCTTCTCCTCCAGCTCTCGGATCTGCTTGCGATACTTGTCTTTGTCAATGAGACTCTGGGAGAACTGGTGCTGGGCCTCGTCTCTGGAACGAAAAGCCTGCAGCAGTGGGGGGGAGGAAGTAAGTCACACGACGACAACGACGACGACGACAACTAAACAATCACACTCAGTCTGAGTCTGTGTGTTCTCACCTGGTCCCTCTCCTTCTCCACCTCCTCTAGCTGCACTGTGATGGTGTCCATGCGGTTGCGATACATCTCACAGTCCTTTTGCAGCGTGGAGGACTTCAGCTCCAGATCCTCCTTTTCCTCCAGGTACTACACACACACACACACACACACACACACACACACACACACACACACACAAGGCGTGGGATGATGAGAAGGAAATCATAAGTGTGTTGAGTTTTTTTGTCGTGTGTGAGTCACAGTTTCTGTCTCCCTGCATTGTTTCATTGCAGTTGCAGGTGTAAGTCTGAGCATGTCAGAGTAATCGTGAGTGATTGTAATTATTCAACGGATAACACTGTGAAGCAGAGACAGACTCTGCAGACAGCTGCTCACCCAGAGGATACCTGCTAGTTGGAACAAGTCTAAAAAAAAAAGGAAAGAAAGCAAAAGAATGTACAGAGGTGAGAAAACCACAAACGCTTAACTGCTAACACACACACGCGATAGAGTTTATTAGACGAGAGCAGAGACAGGAGGAGACGCACAGAGAGACAGAAGGAAGAGCAGCTTACGCAGAGAGAGGCCTGAGTTGAGTCGTGCACAGGGTGTGTGTTTCACAGACGGTCTCATGGGCATCAGGCTCTCCGGTCACGGGTTCGGGTGAATTTTTGCTCACGGTTTGTTCTCAGCTCCCCACGCTGCCCCACATTTACACATCAAACAAGCAACCAAGATCACTTCCACGTGACTTTCCTCTGATGGTAGGCCAGTAAAAGTTCTTGTTCTGCGGTGAAATGTCCCCTGTGACTCATGTGTTAATATACATATGACAATATCGATACTGATCAACAATGTGTAGACAGGAGTTGGGTAGTTTAGTCTCCTGGTTCCCATACGGACAACCGCTCTGAAAAGTTCAGAACGTTTATTTAAATGATTTTGAACTCTCTCGCGTTTGATTACGTTGTGAAACGTTGGATCGCTGCTGTTTTTTCAAGATATTTAAATATTTCGAGGGGAAGTTGGCCTTTAGTGGAACTGAAGACAGACATCTGTGACGGCGGACTACAACTGGACATTGTTTTGCCCGCGTACATCTGCACGTCAACGTGGTTGGACAGATTCCATATCCAACAATGCAATTTATTTAAAGAGTTTATCGTTATGCCTTTGGCTGCTAAGTCTCATCCTCCCTTGTTTGCTTGTCTGTTACCTTATCTCGTAGCTCCTCAGCCTGCCGGACTTCCTCGTGGAGGTTGTAGAGGCGGTTGACCAGATCTTGTCTGTCTTCTAGTGCTTCCTGTCTGTCATGTTCCAAAATGTCAAGGATGGCCTTGTCCGATGCAGGTAGTGGACCAGGCTGTGCATGAGGAAACACACACATGCTTTGAACATAGTGCAGCATTTAGCAGCTGAAGGGACTGGTGTTGTTCATGTGAGGTGCTGGAGACCGAAAACAGAGCTAAAAGGAGAGTTCATCTTTTGCTAGCAAGAAACACGCCTCCAAATGAATGCTTATATGCGCGCTCGTGTGCTCGCATGTGTGTGTGTGTGTGTATGCTCATACCTGTATGATGGACTGCAGATCCTGCAGTTTGATCTTAAGCATTTCGTTCTCTCTCTCCAGCTCGAAGATCTGCTCTCTCTTCGGCCGGTTCTCGATGTCGTTCTTCAGCTTGAGACTCTGCCTCCTCTCCATCTTGCACTCTTCGTCCAACTTGTTCAGCCTGTGCTTCAGCTGATCCACCTACACAGCGCATACGGTGCTGAATGAATAGTGAGCTGTCGGTACGAGCGCGCCGCTGAGAGTGGGCCGCACACAGCCCCTTTGAATATGTCACACTCATTCTTTTTGTCTCAGCATTCGTTATCATTTCTTGCACATGTCTGCGTAATGTATTGACAGTGTGTCCATCAGTACCTCTAGCTGCAGGTCTCGGCTCCTCATCACAGCCATGTTCTTCTCCTCACTCAAACTGGCGTACCTCATGGCCAGCTTGTAGTTCTCGTCCTTCACTCGCAGCAGCTCGTCGCTGTAGCTGTTCCTCTCTTCTTTCAGCTTATTGTACCCTGAACCAAATCATACAACACATGAGTGTGTCCGCCAGGACTATTGGCTGCTAACAACGCCGTCAGTCTTACGCTGAGGTGACTATAGATTACATTTTAAATAAACAATCAAGCTTCTTGATCTTTGTTTCAAGCCTTCAGTGATTTAGTAAACCGCTGCACATCAGCTGTTTCTACTGATTTTGTCTTCTGTCATGAATTGTTGAATTAAACAATTACAGACAAAGGAAGACCAGAACTTAATATTTCAAGCTTCAGGCGGGACAGCTGAGTTTTTTGTTTTTGGATGACAATTTTGCCAGCAAACGTGCACTAAAGATGCCGTGCAGACGGCCTCTTTCTCGTTTGGGCCGCCACCAAAAGTCTGCTGGAAACACACGTTGACCTGAGTTAATTTTAGCATTTGATTAAGACGTAAAACACGCTTGTTGTTCTATCTAACACAGGACATGATAACACATGTGAGTAGACAATGCGATTGGCAACTTAGCCGGAATAAAACCCGACTGTGGTGCACCGAGCAGGGTAAAACCAATCCTGTGTGGTCGGGTAGGAGTTTCACTATTAATGGTGGGAGGCTTTTGGTTTGGACTTAATGCATTTCAGACACTAAGACATGCATGATCACTTTGAACATTTCGACATGTATTGTTACTCTGTTGGATGGCCTGGAGCTCGTGGTTGGCCACCCGCAGCTTCTTCTGCTCGTCCTCCAGGGTGCAGTTCTTCCTGCTGAGCTCGGCCGTCTGCAGGGTCTTGACGTTGGACTGCTGCTGCAGCTTCATCACTTCGTTCATCAGGAACTGCGTCAGGCCCTCGTGACCCTCTTCCACTGCAATGAGGAAAGGCAAGTAGAAGAGGAGGAACAGAATACACGTCACAGAGTATCATACGCATGTCATATTGTCACAGTATCGCATCACAAAACTTATTTGGATAACTGTCAAATTCTAGTGTGAACCAGCAGAACAAGATCTGAGTCTCATATGTTCCTCCCTGGACAAAGCTACAAAACCAGCTCTGCATCTGGCAGTTAAATGTGTTTATTTTTCCCTAACGAACTTTCATTTTAAAAAGCGATTCAATACGTCCAATAATAATCAGATCATTGCTTCACTTTTTAGTTTGAGTTTAGTTAGTTTGAGGCAAATAGAAGAACAGTATCCTGATTGCGTCAGTTCAGAAGTACATTTCTCCATGATAGCCCGTAAAAATAAAGCTGTATCAAGGTGTGCGTACGCGCTGTGTGTCCGTGCACACGCGTGGGTGTGTCTGCACCCAAAGGTGCGTCTCACCTACGATGGTGGAGAAGCGCCGTGTGGGTTCCTTCCCTGTGACCAGCTTGTACAGCTCAGGGTAGTAAAATTCCAGACTTTCCAAAAACGCCACATAGGCCCGCTCTCCTTTAGTGTGGAGGATGTCGAGTAGACGGCCTGAGAGGTCGAACACACAAGGTGAACACACAGAAACACACAAGTACCTTCTTCCGTGGAGAGAGGATAATACAATGAGCATCATATAAATACTACAACGAAGGCAAAAGCACACAAACACCCGCATCCCTCTACCCACTTGTGCGGTTGGCTTTGGAGACCAGCAGCATGGAGTTGAGGATCTCATCCTCATCCTGCTCATCCAGGACTTTGCACTGGCGGAGGTAGGGGGTGAGCTTCGACGGGGAGATGGCGCGGCACAGGTCGTACCGTTTGCACTCCACCTTCTCCCACAGCGCCTCCGCGTCCTCACACGTCCCGTTCTCCATCTCTTGCAGCCTGGAAAGTGTCATTTCAGCCACATGTATTTACGTTAATGAAGACTGTCGGTGGTGAAATTGTCATCTGTGGTTGACGTCTGACTCATTCCTGTGGTGTTGTGTTCAAACGTTGGCACAAAACGGTGAAAGCAGAGGAAACAGGAACAAAGAGGTGATTTATTTGGGGCTCTGAGGAAACAACAAGCTGATGTCATGTCTTAGTTGTTCGAAAGACTTAAGGCAACAAAACAAATAAAAACTAATTCTATTGTTTCTGCTTTTTCTGAATCCAGACCATACAACGCTGGGATAATGACCTGTCAATCACAAGGTAACCCCGCCCTAAAGCATACTCTGCTTTATGGCTCATTTTAATAGAAATGGGACCATCATTTACTAAATGAACGTCATGCTGCGAGACTTCAACAAGCGATTGAGACCATAAACTCATGTTTAATATGTTGACTGAGGTAATAAATCCAGGGAGAAGTGGAGTCATTTCCTCATAGACTTCTAGACAATCATTCTTCTTTTTGCAATCAGAGGAGTCGCCCCTGATGGTTAAGAGAAAGAATGCAAGTTTAAGGCCCTTCTGCATTGGCGCATGACTGTTCATGTCTGTAACTTCTCGATCATCATAAAGTTAGTTTGGGGGAGCGGCTTGGGAGCCAAATGGTTTCAGCTCATTTCACGTCACTGCAATGTCCCGGTTCGATCGCAGCCACGTGACCTTTGTTGCAGGTCACACTCTCTGTCCTCGTGTCCAGGCTGCCTCTTCCACACTTTCATCTATCAATAACATTATTCAACGCCTAGTTTGGCATTTCTGTTGTGTAATATGGGTCATAGACACATATCTGCAAGGAGCTGACATCGACTGGCGTTATTCATAACTGACGTGCCCCCTGTGATATGATCACTGCTAAGTATCTGCAGAAGAAGCATCTGAGTCTTCATGAAGTATAAGACACAGACCCAAAGTGAGGCTTTGCTCATTCGGCACCACACCGTCTCCTCTTCATCCCTTTCCCTTATTAACAACATCAACTTCAATCCACTGATGTCTTTCCATTTACCTCTCCTGTTTAAAAAAATACTTTTCCAGAGGCACATTTCGACTTTCCCTTTCCTCTTACTCCCACTTGTGTTTCCTCTCTCTCATCGTGTCACACACAAACGCTGTCCGAGCCTCTCTGGGATTTGCATGCTGTCTGACCCAGCAGGAGTTGTGCAACAATCCCGCTTTGTGACTTGCAGCCTACAGTTAGGCAAATTAATGCTATCTGATGCCGTTACTCATGTACACACACACACACACACACACACACACACACACACACACACACACACACACACACACACACACACACACACACACACGTTTGCATACAGCTGTCATCTATCTGAACCCTGCATGTGGAAAAGATGAATCGGCAAAATCCGCCACACAATAGTTTTAACACAACGGATCATAATTTGCTTCTCAAAAGCAGTCTGAGGCAGACAGAAATATCACACCGCGCTCAACACTCCACGCTATTATTTCTCTCTACAGTGAGTATGTGTTGCCACATTGACTGCATACGATGAAACCGCAAACACACACACACACACACACACACACACCCGTGCACTCATGCAGAAGTACACAAGTTCATGCAGACACACGTTGAAGACACACACACACACACACACACACACACACACACATACGCGCGCGCGCGCGCTGACTCCGTCAGTAACCACATACATGTTTCCTCTTCTCTCTTCTCTTATTTTGGAGATCATTACCGAGAAAGCGAATCCTCACTTCCTCCTTTTCAGGCCAGATGTGAGTAGCAGGTCTCTTCCTCTGCGCTGCTTCGGTCCCCTCAGTCCGCCACTTTTATAGTATTGTGGTCACAAGAGTTCAATGGCTTTTCAGAGCACTGTGTGTGTGTCTGTTTGTGTGCGTGTGGTTGAGTTTGTGCGTGTGTGTGCGTGTGCGTGTGTGTTCTTGCGTTAAACTTTTCCCTTCTTTTTTTTTCAGCAACGTTTTTGCAGACACACAAACACAACCCATCAGAGAGCAGCGTGATGTTTCCATCGTCCTCTGACACTCAGTGTTGGAACTGTTCACCACCTCGCCTCGCTCCGCCTCCATGTCTCTTATACATCACAACAACATGTAGAGAGAACTGGAAATTCACTGTGACTAAAAGCTATTTCTTGACTTTTGGAGCAATTGGGATTCTTTTTCATGTAATCTGAGTTTCTCTCTCCAGATTATCGGTCCCCAGCGTTTTGTATAGAAAATCTGCACTGAGGAAAAAAAACAACTCGGGGGGTTGGAGGCGCGGACACACTAACCACATTTAAGACTTTCCTTTTTGATAATATATAAGATTACAGATTATAGTTAGGGCAGTTTATCTTGCATTTGGACGATCGCCAGATGTGCTGCTGTGGGCCGAGACTGCAGGGGGACTTCTTAAAAACCTGAGTTCCTCTTCTCCATCTTAGTTATCACACATAACATCTTTCTACTACTATATCAACTGCTGCTGTTGTTATTGGTAGTTGTAATCTTTCCTAATTAACATACTCACTACTCTCATTATATGAATTATTTCTGTCATGTGTATTGAATGTGTTGTTGATTGTGGTCACATGACATCTATTGTACTTAAAGGGTCCCGGGACAAAGGACTGTGTAAAGGTTGTTAAGCTTTCTCAGGCAAATTTGTGATTTTGGACTCCACAAAAATGAATCGGCTTGAATTTAAACAACTTGTAGCAAACAGTTTTTTAAAAAATATAATGTAATACATATTAGAGTTTATTTTAGTGCATATCAGTTTGTTGGGACCACTTCCTAGAAAAACTTTTTTTATCTGTGCATTTATAAAAGTTCCCAGTCCCCAATATCTGTGCATTTTTACATTTAATTCATGAGAATCGATGACTGCTGAGATGAACCCTTTAAAGATGGAGCCAAGAAGAAAAGAGAAGCTACAAAGAAGCCAAAAATAGAGCCGCCGTTCACCCCGAGAGAGTATGACGTGTATGCAGGTTCTGGCATAACTGTATTAAAAGTGTTTATTCTAAATAGTATTATAGTTTTTATATCTGCTATCTTCATGTTTCTGCGACGTAGCAGCATAACTTAACATAACTAACTGCATGAATACCTACATTTATTTCTAAATAACACATCTTGCAGGTTAATTGCCTCCTTAACATCTGCATCAAAGTGTTCATGTCATTCAATTCAATGTCACGTCTCATGCACCACAGTCACTAATGGAAATACACACACACACAGTCACTGCATGTCATTACTTATTTTAATATCATATTATTGAATTGCCTATTATGTATTTGAATTGCAGCGACAATAACTGAGCAGCCTTAAAACCAATCAGTATCTTTGTATTGTTGGTTCAGTGTTTTTAAAAGAGGCGTTAAAGTGAATGTGAAGCTTTTGCTCCTTTTTTTTTTTTTTTAAAGATGAAAGCATCTGTTTCGCTGATGGTTTAGTGGAAATGCAAACCAATTTCCACTGACTTTCCGTTACGCGGACATCATGTTTTAGAGATAATCTAAATGTCGTACTACACCTGGAGACATACTTTCTTGCAACGACTCTCTTATTAGGATGATCACCGTCACTTTAACTCCCAAAGCCCAAATTATCTGGGAGGTGTGTAAGGTGTGTATGACACACTATCAATCATTTCCACCTCTTTGAACTGCGTACATTTGTCTGAGAAAGTGAGCATCATTGTTCCCCAGATTGAGAGCCCTCTCTGCCAACCGCAGGTATTTTCTGCACACACACACACACACACACACTAAAGCAAGTGAAGGTCCCCCTGACCCACAGGTAAGTGAGTTAAGATCATAGTGCAATCCAACCCAACATGTGAGTGAAACACGGCCCAATGGTCCTGTAGAAGCTGAGTCACGTGGGATTGGCTGGCCAGCAGGCTGACATGCAGGTGTGATTGGTTCAGGTGTACACACCATCATAAAGAGCCCATTGTCCGGCAAAAAATAGCTGGCGCTTGTACGAATTTGATATGTGGGTTCTGTCCGTGCAGAGAGGCGGAAGAGAGCCAGAGCTCCAGCTCTTCTAAAGGCAGACGTGTGTTTGTGTGCTTTCTGATCAAAAATGTTAAATTTCATTAACACACATTGGTTCCAGGATGCGCATACAAAAGAAAGATCTTTCTATTGCGTAAAACATACTACGAAACATTCATGATCAAATATATTATAGTCAATGCAAGGCCAATAAATACGCAGTCCCATGTGAATGCAGCTGTGTGTCTCTCTGCGTCGCCTCTTCTCCCTCACTGGACCTCTTTGTCTTCTGCGTCTCTATAGGAATCCCAAACATTTGGATGATGGGAGATAATGTCCCCATGATGACAGCATGCTAGCTATTGTGTTACCAGACTAATACATGCTTTATTTAGTAGCCCAGAAGATGTCAGTGAAGGCTTAAATCAACGAGGAGGATCCGGCCAATAAACAACACTCATCCCCTCTTAAGAGACAAACTTATTAAAGTTAGTATTAGAGTTATTAAAGTTATTCTGAAAGTCAATGTGACTTGTGTTTGGGACAGATGTGTCTTTGCCTTTGGATGACACACACACACACACACACACACACACACACACACACACACACACACACACACACACACACAAGCCCCGCTGCGGTGATACGTGATGTTAATATCACTTCGCCCTCCTTTCTTATAGAGATAATTATTTCTGGACTGATCAACACTGAACTTTAAATGCGTAAAAAAAAGAAAAGAGAGCGTTATATTCTACAAGAGAGGAGTTTTTCCTACCTGAGATGCAGCGGAGAGTTGTCCAAAGAACTGAGGGGAAGTCAAACTCAGCCGAGGTGTGGTAGCCTGTTTGTGTTTGTTGTTTTGTTTGTTTGTTTTAAATTGGTTGGTTAACCATAAATCCCAGAGGCCTAAGTTGTCTCCATTTATTCAAAACAGAGGGCACTTTCAAAGTAAGAGAGGAGCGCATGTGAGCTGTTGCACCGACTCGCTGTGTGGCAGAAAGACACGGAGAGAGAGAGAGAGAGAGAGAGAGAGAGAGAGAGAGAGAGAGAGAGAGAGAGAGAGAGAGAGAGAGAGAGAGAGAGAGAGAGAGAGAGAGAGAGAGAGCGGAGGCGGGCGGTGTGAGCTCAGATGGAAATAACAAGTGTTCTGCAGAGGTGAGGAAGAGCGCACCCTCAGCTTCTGCAACCTGTCTCACTTTGTGTACGGTGGCCGCGTGGACGTTTATTCATTCAGTACGTGTATAACTGGTCATTGGGCTGGATCTCCTGTTGTCTCTTGTTCATGATAAAGGTTTCCATCTGACACCATTGTTTACTCCTTTAGATGCATTACATCTTCTTGCGACATGGATTTAGTGATACATTACTATTCTGTAAATAAAAAGTCAAAAACATCGTAAAAAAAAGTAAACATCGAATAATTTAAAGTGGCGAGATCCTTTGTTTGTTTTACTTACAGTATACGTGGATTAGATCATGAATAAAAATGTAGTAACCTGTACAATATTCTGTCTGAAATTTGTAATGTATCATCTATCAGAATATTAGGATTATATCACAAAGGGAAAGACTATATTGAAATTATCTATTTTTTAATAGCCTGTTTCTGTAGCGTTTTGGTGACGTTTAGAAAACCGAGTGCAGAAATAACACCTGTAAAGTGTGTTATTACTCCAGTATCGGTGACGGTTGACATAAAGCCACCAGCTGAACAACTTTGATGATAATTTGCATAACAGTCAAATGCACGTGTTTAATATCCTTTTTAGGCAATTAATGTATTGGAGATTATTAACTAATACTTCTTGGAAGTGAGACAAAAACAGGTTGTTGTTCAAACAATCATTGACTGTAGATGACGTGCACCGTGATTTATGGCGCGTGAGTGAGTCACCAGCTGGACTCGCTTCCCTCAGTGAAGCCGGAACCAACGTGACGGTCATGTGATTCCTTCAGGACGCGATTAGCGAGCGCACTGTTTACGTTTCGCTGCGCCCAGTGAGACCAGAGGAATGCGCGCCTTTCTCTCATAATGTACGCTCACAGTTCGGAGAGTTTAATTAAACAGGCGAGGTAAGAACAAAATAAAATAAAAGTGACTTCCTCCGCCGCCTCCTCGGCTCCTTTTCGTGCCTCGCGTCAGCGTTTCCTCTCCGAAGCTAACGAGGCTAAAGCTAGGTCCGCTGTCAAAACCCCACTGCGCTTTGTTTTATTACATAAACTTGTACTGTTTCTGTTCACGTGGTGTTACTTTAATCGTTGCTTATCACCAGTCTGACGGCTCACATGTATTTCCATTATGGCGCCTGGGTTTTGTTTTTTTTCTTAGTAAAGTAATTCACTGTAAATTGTCGTGGGGAAAGTATTGAGTTTAACTGTTGTGTACTGTAAAAAGCTGCACAATTGTGTATTTCTGTTACTTTGCACAACTAAACGACGTCACGTTAAAGGGGTGATTAATGATACGCATTTGATTTAATATTTTCAATAATTAGATGGTGCGATGTTTAAGCAGTATATTATATATTATGTATGTCACAAGGACGATGCAGGAGAAAGTTCCTGCCCACCGCTGTTAGACTTTTTTATAAATCACCTTTGGCCAGATTCTCCTTAAACTGATTCAACTGATCAACATTAATAGATCTTGCTTTGCTTTTGTTGTTTAGCGAGTCACTGTACATACTATATAACGTGACACTTTATATGCACTGACTGCACATATTTTGCATTTTCTTTATTGTTTAATTTTCTAAATTAATACACTCTGTTTTGTTGTATGTATTGAGTATTTTTTTTTATTTCTGATATTTTTTGTATGTCTTTTTATGTCTTCTATGTAACTTGCTGCTACTGTGACAAACTAATTTCCCCTTGGGGATGAATAAAGTATACATCTATCTATTAGATAGATAATACATATTTGCAGAGACATCACCAGCTGTCTGTGTGTGTCCTTTCTAGAGAGATTCAGGAGTCTGAGCTGCAGAAGTTTCAAAGCAGATTGGGGAAGCTGCTGCATGGGAGGGAGCTCGGACACGAGGCCGTCGACTCCCTGCAGAGGCTGCACCTCATACTCTCTGCGACCAAGTACACCAGGACGTAAGAGCTCCACCGACACCATGCACAAGCCCTCATTCCTTTCAATCTACCTAACCCCTCTCCTTCTCTCCCTCCTGCACATTTACTGTCTGTGGTGATCTCACCTGCCTTCAGTCGGCAAGCACAAACTTCAATCTTCTTATTCTCGGGCTCCAAACTCTTTTAAAATTCAGTGTGAGCTTTGATTCGTGAACCCATGTCTGCTGCATGTCTCCTCTCTTTGTTACCGACCAAAGGTTGCCCCCAGAGCTTCACAAGAGAGTTAAAGCCCTCCTCTCCTCGCCTGCGGAGCAGTTTCAGGTGCTGGGCTCAGCTGTGCTCAGAGAGACACTGCCCCCAGCTGGCCAGGAAGTGAACTACAACCAGGAGAACTTCCTTCCACTGAACAGTCATGCTGCGGCCCTGCTGCTCTCACAGGTGTTGTTGTTGTTGTTGTTGTTGTTTTTTCTGCATTTCATCATGTTTATTTAGAAAAATATATGTGATTTTAAGAAGTCTAAATGGTTGGTGGCCAATCAAACAAGACGGTGTTGATTTTGTGAAAATTCTTCAACAAAAACGTTAGTTACAAGAGTAAAAAGTAACATGGGTTGTTTTGGTGTGTACTTTCACGACTAAAATATTTTGGACGAAGTGAAAATGGACACACACACGAACCCTGTCCTTAGATTCAGTACACATTAACGCATGAAGGAGCTCGTGTGGTTTTCAAATGACCCAATCTCTGTCCCGCAAACTTAAACCTCAACAGGCCGGATCCAGGGCTGATCTGTCGTCGCTCTGCGCTCAACTCCTCCGCAGTCTGGAAAGCCGACAGCCGGAGGGGCCAGCGAACTCGCTCATGCACACCCTGCCGATCCTCAACGCCGTTCTCACACACAGCCCAGAGTGCCTCACTGAAGGTAGCAGACTGAGAGTGGGGCAAAGTTCAAATAGAAAGTTAAAAGACAATCGAATCAGTGATCAAGCATCCTTTGTCCTTCCCTCCACCTGACTCACAGATCACGTCACGCTCCTGAGTAAAAGGCTTGTTGATTGGTTGCGTTATGCTAGCATCACTCAGGGAGGCGGCGCTCCCTCAGGAGGGTTCTTCACAGGGCCCAGGTCACGACAGGTGAGCAATCCACTCATATCGTGCCGTAGCTTTCAACCCCTTCACTAATGTAAAAAGTGGAGAATGTAAAGACATTATTTTCTGTTTATTTTTGTATCTGTTTTTTTTTTTTTTTTATCAGCCGATACCGACAGCAGAGCTGGACGGGACGGTGTCGGGCGACTTCTTCACTGTGCTGTGTGTGGGCCAGGGCTTCACCGAGGACCAGTGGATGAACGTCTACTCCTTTTCCATGCTTCGCCATTGGCTCCTCACCTACCACTCTGTTTCCAACGGCAACAACGCAGCTGACACTGGTATGACCTTCCCTCCATTCAAAAAAAAAAAAATATTCAACCATTTTCCTCCCGCTGCTAGAGAGGCTCATTGCTTCATGTCATGGCTACAGAGGACATACAAGGAGCGTCAGTCTCAAAGCATCGTCCACATCCCTCGCCCCCAATGACCTGCTCTGTGTTTTCATCATCTGCAGCAAACAGGCTGCAGCTCAGCCTCTCGCTCTCGCACTCCTTTTCCAATGGTAAGACATGCGAGCTTCGTGGACCTTCCCTGCATGCGCGTGTGCTTCCAACAAGCTGCACGTCGGCTTGAACATCTTTTAACTTTCGAGGCGGCACAGGCCAACTCACGACCCCCGACACGGTCACGACTCACACCTGATCTAACGAGTCGATCCTGATCTGAGACTCCTCAACAACTCTTTCACTGGATTGTGACTCTTCCTTTAATCTCCTGCTGAGTTCCTAATCGTGGCGATGAATGACTAATAAACTGCTCTTACAGTGGCCACATGCGGACCCTCATGCATATTACTCTGCTTAAACACTGCTTGTGGTAAAGTGTGTGTGTGTGTGGAGTTTGATTGTTTGCTCTTGACTCTTCTGTGACTTCCTGGTCTTTAATCTTCATGTGCAATCAATTTATATTAATTCTGGTTGATTAAGGACTTTTTCTATGTTGGGAGATAATTCCAATTGTTCCTCATCTTTCTCTTGTGATACAGCAATAATTAACTGAATCAACCGACTGCCTGTCTTTAAACCTTTCTACTTATCTCTGATCTGAACAGCTTAACGGGGCCCGGGGGGGTTTTGTGTATAACAACAAACAAAGTCTCTGGTTATATTACAAAACTATTCACTAAATCAAGTATTCCTGGTGGCTAAATTGAGAAGTCCCTGTTGATTGAAGTTGTTTTGCTGTAAATCATCATCTGTTGTGATTTCCACTAAAATAAAAAAAACCTTTTGAGTCATCATAATTCCCATTTTCTCCGCTCACATTAGAAACCAGATGTTTGAATCCTCATTTCTCTCAGAAGGTTTTTGATGAGTGACCTCTCACTCCTGATCTCCTCCGCGTTGCAGATGACCGGTCGGAGGTGGACGGATCAGTGGTTTCCATGGTTTCAGCGACCTCCTCCTCCAGCCGGTTGCTGCCTCCAAAGGAGCGTCTGAGGGAGAAGGCCTTCCAGTACTGCCAACGCCTCATCGAGCAGAGCGACCGCAGTGAGTGTGTGGCCGTCAAAGTGTGCTGTGTGTGTGTGTGTGTGGGAGAGAAAAGGAGGCTACAGATGAGGTTGTCTTGTACTCTTCAGTATCATTATGTTTTACTCTGTAGGGGTGGATAGTTGTAATGAATCCTCTTCTTTTCATCTCAGAGGCTCACAAGAAGGCAGATACAGACCTGCAGAAAGCGGTGAGTCTGTGTATTGATTATTAGCACTATTGGAATACACACACACACACACTGGTTTAGTTTCTGGTACAAACTATGCTCCACCTCGGCGTCCCATGCTAATCCATTTCAAACACAGTGTTTTGAGACAAACTGATCTTTACTAATATTAAGGGGGAAAGAAAACATCTCCAATAGTTTTCTGTTTGGTGTATTTTTCTCACTTCCAGTACGTTGCCGATAATAATCCTGAGTTTGAATTGTGTCGCGTCTCTTCTGTGCCAATGATATTACCAATTCACTGCACAGCACTGACTACTGAGTGTGAGATACAGAAACTGTGCATTTTTCTCTTAAAGCCTTATTGGAAAGCAGATTCAATACCGGTGTTTTAATTGCGTCTGTAATGTTTCCTCTCTCAGTGTCTGGTGGAGGCGGTGTGTATCCTCGACTGTGTGTGTGGGGAGGACGCCTCGCTGGTCTACCGGACGTTCCCGTGCATCAAGGCGCTCTTCGGTCGGCTCAGCTCAGACCTGTCGTTCGCCAGAGTCCTGCTGCCCATAGCTCAGTTCTACCTCAACCACGGCGAGTACTGACAGCTGATCACATCCACACACAAGCAGGACAGTTCAGCAGCAACAAAAGCATTTCAAATGTTTTAACAGCGTCCTCGTCTCTATCTAGGCGAGATGGCTGCAGTGGATTGTGAGTGTGTGTGGAAGCTGGTTTTTGGGCGATTCCCTGCTGAGCTGTTCAACAACCAATTCCTGGCACACGAGCTGCTTCGCTTCCTTCGACTGAACCTTGAGAGCCTGCAGCTCCGAGTGCCACAGTACTCCCACTCCTTCCCCAACCTGCTGAAGGTAAAACCTGATGAAAGGTCTCCATACGGAGATGTAGAGATCGTTTTGACTCGACACAAACCTTCTGTGGGCTGGTGAGGAGTTCATGTAGGAATACACAAGCGATCTGCTCTTTCATCCGTCTGTTTCTGTAGTTCTTAGCGTGGGACAGCCCGGCGGTGGTGGATGACTTTGTGGATCTGCTGCCTTCTCTGGTGACAGCTGGAACTGCAGTGGAGCTTCTCCACACTCTGCTGGACCTGCCCTGTCTCTCTGCCACACTGGTCCTGCAAGTCAGGTGCTCCAAAACTCTCTTTGAAAAAAAATGAAAGTCCAAACCACCTAACAGACCGATTTGACTGTGTGTGTGTGTGTGTGTGTGTGTGTGTGTGTGTGTGTGTGTGTGCGCGCGCTGCAGGTCCACTTGTTTGCCCATCTCTGAGCCAGGAGGGCGTGGCCTCCTGTCGCTTGATGCATTTCGAAGCCAATCTCTCCGAGGGCTTTTCCTCTTCCTGCTTCGAGGGGAAGCGGGTTCAGGTAAGTCATAGAAATAAAGAAATATTTTGTTTCTCCATAATATTTATACATATTTAAAATGATTTGCTTGAATCTGGTGTAGATAGCTATGAGATTAGCCAGTGCTGTTTGATTCTCCATAAATGTCGACTGTATTGTAACGGCAGCGTTGAGGTTTTTGATCTGGAAAAGTAAGTGAATCACTTTTCTGTCCTGCTCCACAGGCGACACCATTGACCGCCTGAGCACGCTGCATGAGCTGCTAGCTGAGACTGCTGATTGGCCGAGAGTTGTTCAGTGTGCCCAGACGGTCCCCGTGCTGTTGCACATTTTTTTCAACACAGTCGTTGCGGTGAAGAGATTAAACGTTCAATCAACTTCGACTTTGACTTCTGCGCATTAGCATGCAGGATGTTTAGCTTCAGCTCATAACACCATCTTGTGCATGTGTAGGTAGCTGATGAGAAGCTCTTAGCCCACTTGGTTCAAGTGATGCTGGAGAGAAGCAGCCTCCTCCTCAACGTCCCGAAATACAAAAATGAGATATACAGGTATACCAAAATGTACTCCGTAGAGCTAAAGTGTTGGTCTGCTGTATGTCGTCACCCTGACCTCCTCACTTGCTTCCTCTCTCTCTGTCTGCAGGGTGTTCAGCTGCCACCTGCTGAGGTTGTGCAAGCTCCACCCGTCTCTGGTCGTGGACGAGTCTCACGAGCTGCTGGAGTTCGCTGGAGCCACAGCCAAGGTCTACAGCAAAGAAGAAATCTACACACACGTGGTAATGCTACTGGTGGCTTTAAGGATCACACTTTATCTTTTGTGTATGTTTGTGGATCTTGTTTGAATCTCGAGCTTTTGTCAAATCTCAGCATCCTTTCCTGTGTGTTGAAAAATGGCCCAATACAACAAATAATGTGCAATAAAATTTGACATGAAATGGAAGTTGCTCGGCTTCAGGTTTGGGTGCTGGGAGAGTACCTCTCGGTGTCGTGCGACTCTCGCTGCTCCGTGAGTCTCATCACTTCCTGTTTTGAGACGTTGGAGGCGGTGCTGTTTGAGATCACCTCATCTGCCCCGCCGCCTGGAGCGGACTGCCCCGTCCCAAGAGTGGTCACCTCTCTCATGAGCGCTCTGGCTAAGCTGGCATCGCGATCACACGACCTCATCCCCAGGTGACGGCCGCACGCGTACATTTTAAATATACATACTGTGTATATTTTTCTACTCATACGGGCGCATGTAATGTCACGTAATGGTGCGTTTGCTTCTACTTCAGGGTGTCTCTGTTCCTCTCCAAGCTGAGGACGGTAACCAGAGGCGGGTCAGTCGCCTGGTGCTCGGATGAAGAGGACCTGGTTGCCATAGTAACTCGAGGCGAGGAGTTGTGGTCGCTGCTGAAGGCTCCCGGTGTGGCGCAGAGCGTCCTGACCCCGCCCCCACTCGTCACCACACCCCAGTGGCACAGAGACACCAACGTGGCCATGCCCCTCCGACTGCGGGCCCTCACCAACCTCACACACGCCCAGTGATGCGCACACACACACACACACACAAGCAAACCACACACTGTCATTTTGAATTTGCACATGGAGATTGGACATGAAATGGACATCCTGATGAATCTTGTATGATCTTTACACATTATTTGTGTTAATAAATGACATTATTTGTGTTATTAAATGACATTATTTGAATGAAACTTGATGTGCTGAAACATTTTTGGCAACCACAAAATACACAGACTTCCTAGTGTAATGTGTCTTCTTTAATTCAGTGAAAATACAATTTTACAAAATAGATCATCTGATTTAGAAAGAAAAAGCTCACTTCCTGAGTAAGGGCTCCCTGCTTCTGTAAAAGCAGAAACAACTTAACCACGAGAGGTTTGGGAGAACCTGCGAGTGATCGATACAGTGGCTGAAGAAATATAAAAATGAAGACTGTAAAAAATAAAAAAGCTGTCTAACATGTGTCATAGTCTGAGGATATAAAGGGAATTCTTCTGTTGCTGATAGAAACGTTTTCAAACGTTTTCAAGGGAAATAATACACCGTTAAGACAAAACAACTCTCAATCATCGTCAATCAAAGCATACAGCCGTGACGCAATCGATCAGACATTTCATCTTTTAAATAACATGACAGTGAATTAAGAGACTTGATTCATTTTGTTAGGCAGATTGAAGACAAAGTATAAATCACAAGAGGATCACAAACGGACCACTTCTACTGAGGCCCGTCGTCCTCGACCGTCGCCCTTCAAAGCAGCTCAACCGTTCATTCATATCAGTGCGTCACCCGTCTGATGAAGAGAGACCGTTGGTCTTCCTGCAGGTTGCTTCGTGCCGCCAAAGGCCGCGTTCAAAATGTAATACTGACCTACAACTTACACGAAATTCAACAACTTTAGTTTGACGTTTGTAGTGCGATCCAGCTGCGTGGTACGTGACCACGTGTACGTGAGCAGACGTTTATGAGTGTGAGACACACACATTTAACACTAAAATAGTGATTTATATAATTTACCTTTAAAGGGACAGTGTACAGCGTTTAGGGAGGATGCCGCATCAAGTCAACCTCGGATGAAAACAAGTGGAAGCGAGGGCGCCAACTTTATATTTCCATACTTTGCCACTGTGCAAAATAAAGTGGGAGTAGCACCAATGTGAAGGAATGCCTTTGTGGCGTCTTTTAGCACATCGCTTATGGTTGGAGTATAGAAAGGGTGGAGTCGGCTAACCCAGGCGAGTTCATCAGGTGAAGTCACACACTGTGTGTAGCGTAACTTCTGTGACTGAGATGTTTGATTAACGGAGTAGTTTGACATTTGTAAAGGCGTATTTGCTTTCTGTCTGCTCTATAGTTAGCATGTTGACATGACTCTTAGTTCCACATGTCAGAGTGTTTGGTCCCAGTGGAGGATGTCATGTCACCTGCAGCTGGCGGTCGGATCCTGTCAGCGCCATCGCTCCTCATGAGTCACACAAGTTGTTGTCAAAACACAGTCGTGTGACTCACTTTTCTCAAGTCAGTCCCGTGGTGTGGAACCGCGTGAGGATGATGATGAGGATGATGATGAGGCTCTCAGGTGAGAGCGGCTGGTCACCTCGAGGTCTGCAGCGGCGGCCCGGGTAAGTACAGGTACCTCCAGATGGCGTAATAGTGACAGCATGCTCCTGCCGCCACGAAAAGATGCCAGATGGCGTGGGCGAAGGGGACGAGGCCGTCGCTCTTGAAGAAGGCCGCGCCCACCACATAGAAAGCCCCTCCCACTGCCAGTTCACACACGCCTGCACGCTCCACCTGTAACGGTCCAAACAGTCACACAAGTGACGATGTGGAGTAAAGAATATAAAGGTCAAGCTAATCAAAAAGCACGTTCGAGAAAATGAATCTTTGTTGTTTATTAGGTTACAAACATTTTTACACTCTGCTCTAAAAACACTTTAAAACCTTTTGAGTGTAATAAATACAAAAGGAGAAAACCTCTGGAGGTTGTTTCAGTGTCTGGACTTGCCAAAGGTCTTGGAAGTCTTAACCCAGCAATTTGAAATTGGTAATACTTTGTATTTTACAAGAACACAGACTTTCTTTGTCATAATATAAAAATATCTGCTGTAGAAAATAGTCCCCAACACATGTGTTACTCTCTGTACACCAGTTTCAAAAAGGTTTGGGTCAAAAACATTCAGAGCCCGTCATAAATGATCTCTTTGAGAGAAAAGATCATTATACAATCCTGTGTTTCTGATTTATTTCAGAGTTACGTCTTCAGCAGCAGTGACTGGGCTGGAGGATGAGACTCACAGACATTAAAAGTATTGAGAGGCAGACGTATTTCAGATGTATTGATTTTGGTCTTTTCATGGGATTTGTAGACAATAAAACACATAAAGAATACATGTCATTTTTGTAGTATAATATATTACAATCTCACACCTGGGAGAAAGTAATTTTAAGACGTGCGTGTGCTTTAGTAACTATTTATATATCTGTTTCATACTGACAGTGTTCCAACACAATAGCAGGAAGCCCTGCAGCGGAAGAAAGCCCATTTCTATTGTCTCAGAAGCCGGATTTGTGTTGCACGCTCACCATAGACAGGATGACCAACGCAGGGACGACCCCCATGGCCACGTATCCAAACAGCTCGACCAGCTTGTACCTGCAGGGAGAAAACGGACGGCGTGAAAAACACACAACACCTCCAGTCCTCTGTGTAATCTTCAGCAGCCCGGTGTTTGCTGTAAACACTTGGGATGGCGGCAGTTTGGTCTGGAGTGTGTCGAACCGGGCACCCGGAGAGACACGAAGGCCGGCTGTGTTACCTCTCGTGGAAGAGGAAGACGTACATGGACCCCACGCAAGCCATGACCCATATCAGCCAGCGCATGTGGCAGGCCCAGGGCCCCAGCTCCCTCAGCATCAGCCTGAGGAGGAGACACAGCGGGACGGTCACTATCTGAACGAGGACGCGACCCACACAGGCTGCGCGTTGACCCCGTGACCCACCAGGGAGAGTAGGAGGCCGCGATGAAGAAGTAGATGGCCATCCTGTCGCACATGTGGAACCGACGCTCCACCATCCTGCGCACAGCCAAAGAGAGGGAGAGTTTCTAAATCATGACGAGCAACAGTCTCTCCACATTCATAGGGAAGGGATTGAGTTACATAGGAACTGACGTTTTTTTTGTTTTTCAGTACATGGCAGGCGTCGTGTTTTAGAA
>NW_027175887.1:4642507-4707507 GCF_023055335.1 Clinocottus analis | reverse complement strand
CGCAGGATGTTCCGCGGGACTGTGTTTGTAACCCCTCCTCCTCCCCCTCGCCCTCCTCCTCCTCCTCCTCCTCCTCCTCTCCTCCCCCTTCCCTTTCCCCTACCCGGGCCGGGCTGATGATAACGCACCAGCAAACAGCAACAGCTCTCAACAACACGACATTTCTCTCCTGCCTTCGTTTTTCTTGTGTGTGCGTGTTTTTTGTTTTGTTTTTTTTGCATGTTGTTAAAACACAATCTGTTGTAGGAAAACACGCAGGATGCGACACGTGACCAATGTATTGTGAAACATTTGATAAAAGTCATTCATGTTGTGGTGGGTGAGACAAAAAGTGTAGACAAACACTGGAGGGCAAAAAGTCTCCAGGGTTTCAGAAGTCCAAGGTTCCTGAAACGCACCGCTGACCCCCATTTATTGAAATACTGCACGATATGATATTCAGGTTCTTTAACATTATTTTTACTCCAGTGTATTTTAGAAGTACATGTTGTGCTTTTTATTCCACTATTCATCCGACAGTTTAGGTGCTATAGTTACTTTCAGATTAAGACGCAACAATATGTCATAAGAGTATATTATATGTATGAAATACAACTCATTGATTAAACTACTGGTTTTCAACATAATCTTTTATGAGTTATTAAGAGAGATTCCTTTTTAAATGGTTTCATTTAGATCACTGCTCCTCATGGTTTCAGAACTTTGCTTGTTCTTGTTTCCTCTGACCATCCCTCTGATTTATATTGTGCCTCTACAGCAACAATAAAATGATGCTTATACACAATAAAGTATAATAATCTATTAATGTATAATAGCAGTCACAGTCACTTTGGTATATTTAGTTGATAATGCACTTCAGATGCATGTTTAATGAAGGACTACTTGTTATACGGTGTTTTTATATTCATACTTTTAAATAAAGGATCTGAATACTTTTCCCACCACTGGTTTTATTTTCCTAAATTCCCTGTCTGTGACACACAACAGGAATAAACAGGAGTCTTGTATTTACTTATTGGCCTAACAGTGGGGAAATGTAAATATTTGTTGTATAAATACGTATGATTCAGCCTTTAAAAATCCCCTCAACGGGGTGTTTTTTCTTGTAGAATAAAAGTTCCCATTCAAGAATCCTTACAAACCAGTATTTCCACCAAAAAATAAATAAAGATGCTTGATCTTGCAATCCAACACATTCTCACACCAATATGTCAAATAATGCAGCTAAAGACTGAACCTAAAAAAGTAAACAATTTAAAGTGTCAAAGGTTTCAGTCTCAAACATGCAGATACAGACGACAGAGGAGCAGCCGGACAGGAGACAAAATGCAGTTTATTGGTGTTTGAAATATATGGTTCCTCTTTGTGGCCGTGTTTTGTTCTCTCTCGCTAAATTCCATTTCTCAGATCCACTCGTGCCTCGCTTTCACATGACACACACGCTGAAACTGAATGGAAAATTAAATATTACCCAACGGTAACTGTGTCCAGCAGACGCCGTTTGAGGCACTGTGCAGCAGCTGTGTGACACAGAAGAGATACATTATGCAAACACACACACACACACACACACACACACACACAAGCACACACACACACACACACAAGCACACAGACATCCAAACAAGTTTCCAACCGAAATGTGTTACTGTCTGTGTTTAGAGATAAGATTCAGACGAGCATATTTGTACAGCTCATTGGTTATTCCCAACACACTGTGCATGTCAAAAAATAGATTAGAGGGATTACATTCAAAACCGTTAGAGCCGATAGACTCTAAATAAACATAAAAGACATATATATTCTTGATTGACCCGGTATATTTTGTGTTGCTTTTTTTCTTCAAGCTAGATGTGCCTTGCTTTCTATTTCACAAACCCTGCCCCTGTCCCCGTCCAGCATGTTTATTTGGAGGCCATGGCTTGTGTAAACCAAAGGCCAGGACACCGTGTGTTGGAGCCCTGCCTCTATCGGAGGGGCCGACATGCGGCCCCCTGACAGTAAAGCTGGCAGGGCATCGGACCACACAGGAGCAAACAAAGAGTCTGACTAACTAAACGGATGAGGTCGCCGTGCTCTTTACAGAGGACATAATAAACCTAATAACTGTGTCTGTGAAGCCCTTTACACTTCTGTTCTGCTTCATAGTGCATTAATAAAGGATCGTGGACACTCAGGTCATCATTCAGTGACTGATCTTATGCAACATTTGGTGAAAATGACATTGTTGCTGTTGAGGACAACAGAGGCATTCATTAGGCTAAAAGCTGCAGTTGAATTTAACAAAGTACCTTTTCTCAAGTACTTATACAAGTTCATGCAGTTATGCTTATACTCAGCTGCATTTTGGAGACAAATATTGTACTTTTTACCCCACTACATGTATATGATCATATTAGTTACTCTGCAGATTTACATTATTATTACGAATAAATAATTAACTAATAATTTATAATGTATAATGATGCATTTAGCTGCTTTAAATTAGCACCAACTTTAGCCGGTGCAACATTAAAAGGATGATTACGTCATTAAATTATAATCCAGTAATATTTTCATCATTTATATTTCATTGTGAAATGGGCCATTCAGCATAATGATACTTTTATTTTGGTACATTGTCACATTTTTACTTTTTTAAATGATTTTGAATGCAGGACTTACTTTTTCCCTTCTTTTTTTATACTACAATACCTTTACCTGAGTAAAAGGTCTGAATGTGTGTTCACTGGCTAAAAGTTGAGCGTGGTGGGTTTGCTTTCTTCGGCATTTGAGCATTTGTGGTTTTCTCACCTTTGTAAATGTTTTGTTTTGCTTTCTTTCCTTCTTTTTTTTTTTTACCCTTGTGCCAACTAGCAGGTATCTTCAGGGTGAGCAGCTGTCAGCAGAGTCTGTCTCTGCTTCACAGTGTTATCCATCGAATAATTAGAATCACTCACGATTACTCTGACATGATCAGACTTACACCTGCAACTGCAATGAAACAATGCAGGGAGACAGAAACTGTGACTCACATCCACAATTACACCGTCGAAACACAACAGATCACTAACAGTTTCCTTTTCATCATCCCACGCCTTGTGTGTGTGTGTGTGTGTGTGTGTGTGTGTGTGTGTGTGTGTGTGTGTGTGTGTGTGTGTGTCCTTTGTTTAATAGATTATCAGTACATTCAAAAGCAGGAGGGTGGTGCTGTTTTAAAAGACAACTTTTTATACTGTAGCAGTACAACAGAAAGACATGGGTGACAAAGTGTTCAACTGTTATTTTGTAGCATTGACACAAAATGCACAGAAAGAACAGAGCAAGCTTGCGGTGCAGTTTTATTAATTCATATAAAATGAGTTGGCTATATATCACCAAATTTGCCATACTGACCTGCTCAGCATTATATCTAAATATTGAGTGTTTGTTCACACATGGAGATATTAAAACATATTTAGGAAAGGTAATACATGTTTAATTAACCGGACTATTTCGCTCCTTCTTTTCAGATGTTTGCACACATCACAAATAGTTACTGCGGAGTGTTTCCAGGAGATCCGTGTTTGCTCCTGCTGACTTTCTCGCCCGTGGAGCCGAGACAATGGACAAAAAAAAACATACTATTCTCAGTCACAGCGTACATGATCACACGTATCGTCACCAGCACGCTGCTCTCGGCAAAACGGCGCTGGCTCTTTAACGGCGCTGCACGTTGCGTGCTCGGCGCATGCGCAGTGAGGGGAAGCAACAGACCCTCTGAAAACAACAACAATCACTACAGCGGGGCCAGAAAAGAGAGATGGCTCCTTGAAAGCTCCACACTTCTGGCCCTTATCGTAGTATTAATCCAAGCCCGGCTGCTGCTATTTCTACCGGAGCTGTACATTTCGATGGTGTCGAGCCCATGAACTTAGCCAGTCAAAGCGGGGATGCTGGCGGAAGCCAGCTTCTCTTCGCCAACTTCAACCAGGACAACACGTAAGACAGGGCCGGGGGAGAGCGGACGGCCTGCGTTGTCGAGCTAGCGTTAGCTAGCTCGCTCAATGTGTGGGCTCGTGAGGCCGGGGCGCGATGTGAACTAGCCTGGTGGTCGTGTCTCACACGGGGCATGGCCACCAGCACACTCCGGCGTTAGCTGGCTCCGTTAGCGGTCCCGTGGACGCCATAATAACGTCCCGTCACGAGCACATAGCTTCCTTTAGCTGACACGATGCTGTGTTGTCCGAGGCTAACTTTAGCTACAACACACATGTAGGTTGGGTGTCATGTGACGCGACGGCTGTTAAGATTAATTTATATAGTCGTGTGAAAGAAACACTTTGCGGAAGTCTGTTATTTTCGTACGTTTTAGGGGCTCGAGCGCCTGTTATCGCTGTGGGACTCGCGTGGGGGGACCGTCCGGTGACGCTGTAGCAGACACACACTGCGTCGTTGTTTTGCTTGTAAGCAGACTTCAAGATGAGTAACGTGCCGCGATGCGTCTCTGCGAGTGCAGGGAGAGGAGCCGTCCGCTGCAGACCGCAGAGGCCCGGCTCCATTGCTAAACCCTGCAGTCGTGTGACGACTCTCACGACCTCTGACCGGAAACGTCCAGTGACGCGGAGACCACTGCAGCTGCAATGACGAGTTTATATATATATATATATATATATATATATATATATATATTATAATGGTTGTTCCATGTTGTCTGTTACTGATGTAGGTCCTTAGCTGTTGGCACCAAATCAGGCTACAAGTTTTTCTCCCTGTCCTCTGTGGACAAATTGGAGCAGATATATGAATGTCGTAAGTATTGTTCACTTTTTCTTCTCTTAAGAGCAAACTAATGTACAAAATCCTTGTGCAGTGGGTTTAAAGCTGCTTGTTCTACACTGTTCAGTCACTATCACTATTGTTCAGTCTTTTTTTTGAGTCTTTGTTTTAAAACGCAGGCTCAGTTCAGACACAATCACTGCACCATCTGAGCCTTGTTCTCACTTTAAATATTCATAAAGTTTTCGCAGCGCTTTTCCCACCCACATGCACCACAACATCAAGCTTCCTCCTCGTTATTGTATTTACATAATTGTACATTATGATCTATTCTCTGCAGCAATTATATTTTGCATGTGCTCAGTCTGTGCCTTGATCATCCTGTTCGATTGGAAGGACCAATGCAAATAGGGCAGCAGGAGACTCTGGTTGTGTAGTCGTACCAAGACAATAAGTGTTTTGAGCCATTAAGTGCTATAATCTATAATTAATGAACCCAGCTTCTGCTCCATATGTTCACCGAATGTACGCAGTGTGCTAGAAGTTATGCCGGTGTGTGCAGGGGCAGCAAATTTGTTTGTGACTCGGCTTGCTGCCCAAACAGGGTGTAACATGTGATGCTTTCATTAGCACAAATTTGTTTCCCCTTTTTTAAATTGTTCGAGTCACAGAGAGGCAGCTAGTAAAAGGTAATGGCATGTCACCGAGTGAACGTTGTGGTGATTTGTGGGTCTGTGTGCATCCCTGCAGCGGACACGGAGGATGTGTGCATTGTGGAGCGTCTGTTCTCCAGCAGCCTGGTGGCCATCGTCAGCCTGAAGGCCCCCAGGAAGCTCAAAGTCTGTCACTTCAAGAAGGGAACCGAGATCTGCAACTACTCCTACTCCAACACCATACTGGCTGTCAAGCTCAACAGACAGGTAGGACGGCGGGAGGGAAGAAATACCTGTCTGTCAGACACTTAGTTTCACGCTGTCGCAGATGTTTTTGTTGACTAGTATGTCGAGTTAGGGTTTGCATGTTGTTGATGTTTTGTGGTTTCTCTGCAGAGGCTGATTGTGTGTCTGGAGGAGTCACTCTACATTCACAACATCCGGGACATGAAGGTGCTGCACACTATCAGAGAAACTCCGCCCAACCCTTCAGGTGAGTGTGAAGAATGATGAGCAACGCAGTACGGTCTGTGTATATGAGGTATAGTGTGTGAGGTACACGTCAGTAAAATGCTCTATGAGGTGTTAAATATTCTTCGAACCTTGGGCGCTCATGCAAAGACAATCGGAGAACTCAATGAGTTATAATAAAATGTTTTAATTAAAGTTCAAATGGTGATACAGTATACATTACTCAGCTGAGTGTCTGAGCTTCCGCTCCACAGCCCGTTCCTGTCTCGCTTCATCTCAAAGAACCTCGCTCAGTCCTCTACAATCTGGTGTTGACGATCCAGAACATTAAGCTCATTCGCCTTATTAGTTCAAATCTAGGTTTTGACGATGGCCCCGTAACGTTTCTGTTTTCCAGTATCTAAAGTCATCACTCCGTGCTCCTGTGTGTACTAAGAAAATAGTGTCACCTAGAAGGAATTGTTATTAAGTTCTAAAGGTTACAATGTAATGCAAATGATATATTGCATGCATGTAAAGTCTCTTTATCTCTGCAGCTGTTCAAACGCAAATCAAATCCCCCTCCTTTTCCTGATAAGAACAGGAGGGAGATTCCCCGAGACCACAGGTGGTCCAGTCCCCTTTGTTCTTGCTCCTTTGTTAACCCTCAGCCCTGATCATTGTGCAAATGACTGAGAGTGGTCATTCTTACAGCCCACAGCACACCAGTGACTGTGTTTCTCATGGAGATGAGGCTCTTTGCGTCTCAGTATAGTATGCGCTCAAACTGAAACCAGGGACCAGACTTTGCTCAGGTTTTGGTTTCTCTTTCATATAACTCCGCCACTCCCAGACAATTCCTGGTCACTCCCCTGCAAACCCCTCCACACCTCAAATTTAAATACCCTTGCCACTTTATAATTATACTCACCTTCACATAACACTTTATTTTAATTTATATTCTCCTGTCGATTCAATTGTAAATATTCATGCTCCCATTTATTGCCATCTGTTTATTGTTAAATGTTTATTGTTAAATGTTATGCACCTCCTGCCAGGACAAATCCCTTGTATGTGAAAACATACATGGCAATAAATGGTTCTGATTCTGATATTTCTAAGTTTATTATTCAGTCACAATTAACTCCATTTTGTTTGTCGTTTCCTGAACTGTCACTGCAGTCTGAGTTACTTTTGTGATATTTGTCTATTTAATACAACCACTGAACAAAAACCAACTCACGCTGTCAGAACTATTGCAAACATCAAGATGATTGTAGTGTCATTGTGTACTTGAGTCATTCTTTCAGCTTCACTTATTGTCAAGTTCAGATACAAGCGGTTCTGTTGGAGTCTGATTTATCTTTCTTTGTCTCACTCTTGTTAACCAGTTTGCATTTGTGCTTTGTGTTTTCTCCAGGATTGTGCGCCCTTTCCATCAGCAACGATAACTGTTATCTGGCTTACCCAGGCAGTGCTACGATAGGAGAAGTCCAGGTGTTTGACACAGTCAACCTGGTAGGTGTCAAGCTCTGTGCCCTTCAATAAAAAGCTCCTATATTTAATCTTCCACACGAAACGCAAGTCCTTGGATACACCTCATGTCACACAAACACTTGTTGCATGTGTAGCTGATCTGCTGTTTATGATATATTTGTTTAGTGTTTATTTTCTGTCATTCTATAAAAGACCCAACGATGAAATTAAATCTAAATTGTCCCGTGGGTCTCGTTCCTCGCTGTTCTGTCAGCCAGTGCTTCCTATCATCAGTCACAGCTGATACTGGCTTTTCTTTTTTTAGTTCTATCTGAAGTAGCGCATCTCTAACTAGTGTCCGTGTGTGTTTCCCAGCGAGCGGCTAACATGATTCCAGCCCACGACAGCCCATTAGCGGCGCTGGCTTTCGATGCCAGTGGAACCAAACTGGCCACAGCATCAGAGAAGGTACGGCACGAACTGTGAAGCGCATTGACCCGACGTCTTTGTGGCTCATTAGTGTGTGTGGCTTTGTGTTCCGCCTGCAGCGAAGACGCATCACTGTCGTTACCTCACCTGCGAGCTTTCTCATCCTCACAAGTCTTGTGTCTCTCACTTCCTCCCAGGGCACCGTCATTCGCGTCTTCTCGATCCCGGAGGGGCAGAAGCTCTTCGAGTTTCGAAGAGGAGTGAAGAGGTAGACGGTTTGATCTCTGACTGCACTTCAGAAATGAAAGCTGTTTCACTGTGATGGACTCGCATCGTTTTGTCTTTGTGTTCACCTGCTTCCCCGTACGTGTGGCTTTCTCGTCTCAGGTGTGTGAGCATCTGCTCGTTGGCGTTCAGCATGGAAGGCCTTTACCTGTCGGCCTCCAGCAACACAGAGACGGTCCACATCTTCAAATTAGAGACGCAGAAGGAGAAGTATGTGTACGTACCTTTCAGTCTCCATCCTATTAAGTTGGACTTAAAAGAAAAAAACAGCTTCTGAGGGCTGTGGATGAGTCCTGCCCTTCTGCTTCATGTTCCTCAGAGTAACCGAGGCTTCTCATATTCTGTGTGTGTGTTTGTTTGTGTGTGTGTGTTTGTGTGTGCGTGTAGGCCAGCAGAGGAGCCCACCACATGGGGAGGGTACCTGGGTAAGGTCCTGATGGCGTCCACCACCTACCTGCCTTCTCAGGTTACGGAAATGTTCACCCAGGGGCGAGCCTTCGCGACTGTACGTCTGCCTTTCTGTGGACATAAGAACATATGCGCCTTAGCTGTGTGAGTATAAATACACACGCGTATGTATGTACACATACGGCACTGTGGTGTTTTTGTTTGTTGTTTGATGGGTCCTACCCTTTTAAAACAGTGATGTTGAATCCAAAGTAATATGCAGGTCTGCTCTCGGGGGCAGAGAGGTCAGGCACATTTATGTTGTACCGTTCAGGCCCTCTTCATCTATTATAGAAAAATACAAACATCGTGGTCACCTGTGACGTGTCCCGTGGGAGCTGAAGGCTGGATGCTCTTCTTCATCAGTAAATGGAACTTGTGAATCTCTGTTTTAAAATTAGGATCCAGAAGATTCCTCGGTTGTTGGTGGCAGCGGCTGATGGTTACCTGTATCTGTACAACCTGGATCCACAAGAAGGAGGGGAGTGCACACTTATGAAGCAGCACAGGTAACTAAACACATCTGAAGTTCTTTACACAACCTGCAGCCTGAAGTTTGAAGGGCTGAACTGAGAGTTTCTGCTCCTGAACTCCTCAGGCTAGACGGCAGTGCCGAGCCGGGCAATGAGATCCTTGAGCAGTCACATGACCGCCCACTTGTGGCCCCAACCTACAGTGCTGCTGTCACTAAAGGTCTGTCACTCAAATGTTCTACTTAGTAGAAGTTTGGTGGAAAGGACGATGCAATTGTATGAAATTGGTTTTGTTGAGTAACTAAGCAGTTATTTAATCAATTATATTTTCATATTAGTTACAATTTTACATTTACAAGTAAGTAATTTCAAGAAGTAAATCAGGAAAGATCTTTCTTTATGACGCTAAATAAACCTCTTGTTTCCCTAGGTTACTGTGAAGAGCAGGGCGCCGTGGGAGGGGCGGGGCTCGAAGACGACCTCAACGACCTGCGCTTGGAGGAAGAGAACGAGCAACCGCCACTCATCCTTGAGACTGACTGACTTAGTACCCACCAATCAGAGGGCTCCTCTGGTGCTGCTATGAACATGTGACACAAGGGGGGCAGAGGCGAGGGGTGTTTTTAAACGCTCAGAAGTGTTCCAAGAGCCTGTCTGTCGGTCTGTTTGTGCGTTTGTCCGTTCACATACATGTCTATCTCCCTCATTCCCCCCCCCCGCCTCCCTTTCGGCTCCCTTTTCTCTCGGTTTGCCTGCGCAGGCCAGACTGACGCTTTGCATGTACATGTGCCAACTGCTAAAAACATGCTCCAGTGTGAAAACGAGTATCTGTGTGTGTGTGTGTGTTGGACGTTTGATATAAGAAAACAAATGTAGCTGTGTCTTCACTAAAGACACACAGACGCGAGCACTGTGTAAAATGAAAGTGTTTGTGTAAGTGCCTCTCTGCCCCAGCGTCGTGCTTTCTTCTGTTTGAGAGAGGGATCTCCTTGCATTGGCTTAATAAAATCCATTTTCAGTTGTCGGATCTTAATCGACGGTGTGTACCTTCTTCTTTTTTTCCCTCTATCGCGTCCAGGAGTGTGGCATCGCTCATCTGGCTTAAGTTTAACCTCCAAATAATGATTAGGAAGCCTTCGGCATGAGGCGGAGGTGTTTGCTTTTTAAGCGTGCGCTCGTGCTGAGGCCTCATTTGTGTGTGTATGTGTGTGTGTGTGTGTGTGCTGGGCATGTACATTAGCAAAACACTGAGTAATTAGACTCCACTTGTCTCCAACCACCCCTCTCACTTTCCCCTCATCCATACAATGGCTCACAGAACCTTCTGCTCCTCTTCTCAGGCCCGCAGTCATTGGTTGATTTTTAAACTCTGATTAGTACTTTTCTTAAATCTACATAACGATCATAGCCAACGATGTGTCATGCGTAAGAAAGCATGCATGGTGTTGTTGACGTGGTACTTTGTCCATACATCGAAGACGTTTGGGTGGACCAGTTGAGAAAGACAGGAAGCTGTGAGGGACGCCGCCTCACCGCCACGCGGCCCTGTACATTACTTATGTGGCTGAGGCGTCGCCGCACCATGGCGTCGGGTCGTGACCGAAGAGTTTACGCTCTCTGGGACAGCGAGTGAACTGTGGGTTTTAGTTGCGGTGGATCTGGAGCTCGGGCTGAGCCTCACCGACTGGTCCAGGACGCTGCATGGTTCCCCATTTAATCCTTTGGGTGTCTGAAGCCGCTAGACGGGGATCGGCAGGCATTTTCTAATGATTTTGTACAAAATGTGAAACGTTCATCTGAAACTAAAATGAAAAATAAATTCCATGTTGATGTATGAGATACGGTGCCGTCTGTTCTTGTTCCACTACAGCTATTTATCTTTATGTGAAAGCTTCAACCTGCATTAATAGATTTGTTCCACATGGGGGCAGTGCAGCCATCTATCAACAAAAAAAACCCAGCATTAGCCTTCATGTGGAGTCTTGTTTCTGGCCTGCTGATGAAGGTGAACCCAGCGTGTCCTCTCCTTTGACTACCTGGCTCTTTAGCTGCTCAACGCTGCCGTGCTCACTGGCTAATCGCTCATGTTTAGTCCTACACCTCTTCGTGGGTTTGACAGAGCTTTCCTTTCGGGGTAAGATAAGAGGGATGGGACTGGACCAGCACAGTGAGCCCAGAGAAGCTTCAAAAGCTCAGCAGGGACCTCTTACACCTGTGCACCTGATGGATTGTGTTGCTCTTTGCAGCTTTCTTGTATAGGGAGTCACACACTCCATGTTGTGTTGCAGGCTGCTTCATTAAGTGTAACCCCTCCCCCCCTCCTTCGCTCAATAGGCCACAAACCTCTCTGTTCATTTGCTTGTAGTTTATTAAGACTTTGCAGCTGACCACCACACACACACACACACACACACACACACACACACACACACACACACCTTTAACACACATGCAGAAGCGACTGCACACACCCTGGTGGGCTCTCTATCGTGGACATCAGAGCACAGCTTCACACCCCTCCAGTGTGGAGACACTCACGCAAGGCACATACACACACGCATACACTTACAATACAGGATCCAAAGCACTTTACAGAACCATGAGAACAAAAGGTGAGACACAACCGAAGGCTTGTACCTGACAGTTCCACATAAACAACAACATCATTTGAATGTACATTTAAAGCCTGCAGACACACACATTCACGGCATACTAACGGTAAAACACACTGAGCAAGCAGGCTGAGGATCGATTGGCACAAGAGACGTGACCAATCCTAAGACTGCATCGATTTATACGATTGGTGATGTTGAAGACTTTTAATTATTTAGGACTTTCGAAGGAGTTCTCTCCTCATCTTCCTTCTCTTCCTCCTCCCGAGCTCCTGCTTCCTCAGTCGAGCGTCCTCTGGAGGGCTGCATGTCTGCACGTCACTCTGTTGGAGCACAGAGACAAGACTGACTGAACCACGTTGTTTGTGTCCACGATCATGAAGATGTATAATTGCCTACCTGCTCGCGGTGTGTGTGTGTGTGTGTGTGTCTTTCTACCTCCACTCGTCCTTTCCTCCACTGGCGGGCTTCGTGACCTGGACGATCTCGACCGAGGTGAAGCCCTTGGAGGTGGAGGCTCGGTTCCTCATCCTCACGGTCATCTCGGCCACCTCTGCGCGCTCCTCAGCGTCATCCAGCTCGTGGATGGTCGTCCTGGTCCAGCTCGCTCTCCATCGCCTTGACCTACGGGGAGAATCGACACACTACGTGGACGAGAGGTGTGACCCTTTTTCCCCCATTTTGTCACTTTTTAAGGAAACGTTAAGCGACGCTATCAACCCCCCGGCTCCTCACCCTGGTTTCCAGTTTCTGGATGGTGCCTTCAGGGCCTGCTGCTCGGCCTCCTCCAGCCTCAGCGTGAGGTCTCGGAGGCTCCTGGTTCTTCTCGACCTTCTCCAGGTGGGAGCTGCGGTCCTGCTCCTGCCGAAGCTCCTCACACAGTCGCGTCGCCTGCAGGAAGACGCACGCGTAAGCGCTCAATATCCTCGCTTTGAACTCACCGAACTCATCGATTTTACATCTTGTCTCTGTTTCATGTATGTCGTGCCTTTACTGAGACATTTCGAGGGCGGCGCATGTAGCCGTGCAGCTTACATCCTCCCCCTTCTCGTGGATTCTGCGGTCGATGTCGGCCTTGACCTGAGCGAGCTCCAGCTGCACACGCACCGGCTTACCTTCCTCCACCTGGACACACACAAACACACAAACACACATTTTGATAAGTGGAAGATAGGCAACGGGACTATGGACACACGCTAATTTGTTCACATTATTCTGCAGTCAGAACTCGCACATGTCAAGTTTTCTTTCTCTACCGGGACGAGGCCACACGCTCTTCTCCGTCATGGTTCGGCCGTACCACAAACGTGTAAAATCTACCTGAGAGGGTTTTGTTTTCCTTGTGCACGGTCTCGATGTCAAGACGTAAATCAAGAAAGATCTTTCTTTATGACGCTAAATAAGGGACCATTAACCTCTTATTTCCCTAGGTCTCGATGTTTGTGTGTGTGTGTGTGTGTGTGTGTGTGTGTGTATATATATATATATATATATACCCTCTCCAGGCTTATGGTGAGGTCCTCCACCTCTCCCTGCGGCCTCAGCTTGGCTTTATCCAAGCTGGCCGCTCTGGCCTGGTCCGCCTCCGCTGCCTCCTCCGCCTCCCGGGGACGCACTGCCAGTTTGCGCCTGGAAGAGAGTGGGTGGAAAGAGAAGGAAAGAAAAGGAAAGAGAAGGAAAGAAGCGATTGTGGGACTAAATTAAAAAAGTATCAAACATGGTTTGTTTATACACAAGACATAATATAAAACTTTCTGCCCCACTTTGATTCGCAGCGTTATAGCGGCTGGTTTTGTTTTTTTAAGCTTCGATTCAACCCACTTGGTCTCCTCCAGCTCCTCGGTGCGGTGGATGGCGTCCGTCTCATACTTGCTCCTCCAGGTGGTGACGTCGGCGTTGAGCTTGGAGACGAGGCGCTGCAGCTCACTTCAGACTCCTCCTTCAGCTGCTCCTTCAGCAGGGAGAGGTCGTGGCGGGCGTTGGCCGGGCCCACCACCGCTGTGTTAGGACCCTGCAAGAGGAGGGTGTGTGTGTGTGTGTGTGTGTGTGTGTGTGTGTGTGTGTGTGTGTGTGTGTGTGTGTGTCCATCTCATTCAGGTTCTCAATGGTCATCTTTAGGTCTCCCTCTGCTTTCCTCCTCGCCTTCTCCACCTCTGCCCTGATCCTCTTCTCTTGCTCCCAGCTGTTCTCCAGCTAGACACACACACACACACACACACACACACACACACACACACACACACACACACACACACACACACACACACACACACACACACACACATTCAAACATGATTCAAGCACTAATTCTTACCCGTATACCTCTTTCACGTGGGAGTTGAGCTTGCTGTTGGTCGTGGTCAGATGGTTAACTTTGTCTTCTTCTGTTTGGAGATCTTTCAGAGTTTTCTAATTAAATTATAACAATGTATCAATGCATGTTTTGGTCACATAAAAAAGGTGTTTAAAATCACAGTCTATATGTGCCTGCTGCCGTGTGTCTGTCTACCTGTTGCAGTTCCTCCAGAGCTCTCTTTTCCTCCTGCAGCCTGGCGACGAGGTCGTCCCGCTGACTCAGGTCGCCTCTCAGAGTCTCTCTTCAGCTCAGTCAGTTCTCCCTGCAGCTGCCTCCTCTGGCCATGAAGGGAGGCTGTGCTGCCTTCCTCTTCCTCCAGGCGGCCACGCAGATCCTACATCCACAGTTGTTTCAGACACAGAACGTTATCCAGATGTGTCCCAGACGTGTTGCTCTCTAAAATGTCTATAGATCTAACACATTTCAACGATTCTTCCCAGTCCTCAAAGTGTTCGTATAATGTCACACATGCCCAGGAGGAAATCTGCTGCTCAATATTTTAAAAAAAGGTGAATGCACAGTTAGTATGGTACGGTTCATCTGTCACATATCACCTGCACTGACTCCTCCAGATGGAGCTTTTGGTGCATCAGCTGGGTGCAGCGCTCCTCAGCATCACGCAGCGTGTCCTGCTCCTGCGGCGAGACAAGGGCAGAACGTACGTACGTGTGTGTGAAGTGTGTACGTGTGTTTGTGTATGTAGTGTGTCTATGTGTGTTCATAAGTACACAGGTGGAAAGACAGAGGAAAGGTACATCATTGACATTGACGTAAAAAGAGAAGGGGTGAGGCAAAGAGGACAACTGAAATCAGATTCACACTCTCATTTGTTCATAGTCGATCGCACACAACGAGCAACAGAGAGACAACAAGTGATTCAACTTTAGAGTCTTTGATGTTGATTATTATGTTTTTGTTCAAGAAGAGGTATCTTTAGATGTGTTGAATACAACAGTGGTGAACCTTGGTGTGGCTGATGCGATACTCCATATTATCCAGGATGAGCTGCGAGGCCTCTTGTTGTCGACGAATCCCTTTGTGATGATGCTGTTGTTGAGGATATAGTACCCGAGAGGAGACAAGTGAGAGCCGTCCACTTTAACATGGAGATTCAAAACTTTTCAAACTCAATCATGGAGATGAGCGCAGAAAGAAAGGGAGGCAAACCTTTGTTAGTTCTGGGTACTGCCGCCGGTTGGGGAATCCTTTCCTGCAGATCCGGATGCCCTCCAGCACGCCGATGCAGGCTAACTGATGCAGGACCAGATGGTTGTCTGTCACACCTTTACAACACCAAGTGGAGAGTGCACAGGGAATATTTCACCAAATGTCTCAAGAAGAATACATTTCTCTAGATAGTGAGCACATTTCAGGGTGCGCAGGGTGCTCATCAGCTTGTTCAGTTGTTCCTGTTGTACAGAGACAGTGAAAGGACACGGGTGAGCCGGTGAGCGTGTTGTGAGTCAGTGCGTGTCTTTGTACCCAGCTTCTTGAGCTCGAGTCTCGTGGCTTGTGTGCTTGTTGTTCCTCATGTTTACTGTATATTAAGTGTTAGGAAGAGGCGGGGCTGCGGAGTGGATATTGTCATCTTCTTGTTTCCCTGTTTCCATCCACTTGACTATGCGGTCATAGATGGCTTTGCCTGAGCATTGATGGAGTACACACACTGGTGCTGGTTCTGACCTGACGTTACAAGTTATTCTAACCGAGCACAGTCTTTATATGCAGGAAAATAAATTGCAACAAATAAATAATGTCTTGGCAATACCTTTGGTCAGAAACTCGTTGCCAACCTTGACCTGGGCCGCGTTATGCCCTTCTGCAGCTCCCCGCAGCTGACGGCCATGAGGGGGGCGACTTTGTCCGCCACTTCAGGCGAGGGACGGAGAGAAGAGGAGACAAGGAATTCATTCAATTATTCCAACAATGTCTTGTTACACAGGCTGAAAACATGGGCCGGAACACAAATACGCATAAGATTGAGACTGATGAAAGAAGAAATAGACAGAAAAGGCCGGAGAGAGTGAACATGCTGGACTTTTTATACCCTGAGTGGAATCCACATCAGCTTGTTCCTCTCTGGGTTTCTGTTTGAACTTCATGTTGCCGAAGTGCATAAGGCCTCCAGTCAACTTGTACACACTCATCTTCTCCTCGACAGTGAAGCCCAGGACATCAAAGGCTTCCTGCGGACACACACACACAGACGCATACAACACTGACACAGAGGCAACAGCACCATCAACAGGCTCATTTATATCATTTCTCGTTGGTCGTGCAGAGAAGTGTCTCCGTCTTTAATGCTGATTTCAAATCAAACCACAGCGTCAATTACTCAGCTCTGAACTCACATCGCTGAGCAAACTTGATAAAGTTTGCATTTAAACTGATAACGGCAGAGGTTAGACAATTTTAAGCGAATGTTACATTTAACTTTATCGACTGTTAATCCATTAGCTTTAGCTCACTATTTTAACCACTAACCTTACTCTTAAATAACTATTTAAATCACTTTACGTTTAGATAATTAGTGATTTCAACAGTTATTACATGACGTTACAAACTTGTAACCATCACTTTTAGCTATTTCAGCTGATTATCCGTCACTTCTTTTACTTTACTAAACTTAGTGACTTCAACAGTTTTTACCAACTTATCTCACGTTGTTTCAAACATGCATCTTACGTTACTTCCAGCTAATGTGAAGTATTTCAACTGTATATTTAAAGCAGTATTTTTTCGCCTCAACTGTTTTGACTGTGAGAAAGAAAAGTTACCCCAAATGTTTCTTTAGCATTCACAAAGCCGACTGTGAAATAATAAAGTACATGTGTGCAGCAGTGGAGAGGATCTTGTATTTTCTGCTTACATGTACTTTCACTTCATATCTGATGGCGTTGCAGCTTTCATTTCCTCACCTCTGAGTTCTGGTTTCCTTCCAGAGAGGAGTTGGGAGAAGATGTGGTATCCTCTCTCAGCAGGGAAATCACCCCTGATTTCTCCAGCAGATCTGAAGCAAGACAATTAGTTTTAAGGATATTTGTTATGTTCCTTTTGCAGCTTACAGTCATATCACTTAAAAACCTAGACTTTGGTATTTGACTGAGGTAATAAAAGACCAAATAAATGACACCCACTCACAGCTCTCAATGTCGGCACCAGCCAGCTTAGCTGTTGGCCCGAAGTGGATTCGGATAAACTTTCCCTAAAACAACACATAAACGTTATTCTCACAGATGTTCTGGTTGTACTGTTGCCGTCCCGTGGACGTAATTTATTTAATTTGACGGTTTAAAAAAATGATCTGATGATTTTTGTATACGTATCCCTAGAAAGCGTGAGGAGTTGTTGTTCCTGATGGTCTTGGCGTTGCCAAATGCCTCCAGCACTGGGTTAGCCTGAATGATCTGGTCCCCCAGGGAGCCCTGAGAGGAAGAGAGGATAAGAGGAAAAGACGCATGTGAGATGAATTTGCATGAGTTTGTCATCGAGCAAAAGCATACCATGTCTAGCACACACAAATACACACACACACACACACTTGCCTTGGAGTCAGAGCTTTTGCCCCCAGAAGCTCCAACATTGGCGAAGTACTGGATGAGCTTATAGGGAGTTCCTAATAGTGACACATGTCTACACTTTATTTATTTCTTTCTTATATTTATTTTAAAACATGTGTACACGTACTCAGCGTAGATTGGTTTTCTTGCTCTGCAATGATGGGACATGAAGAAGGTGGACGAGAACCAGAGAGAGATCGTGAACGAGACGAGAGTAATTACTGCTGATTTCCCTCTGAGCGGATCAGAGGTACAGATGAAGTTTTCTGTCAGCATTACCAACAACACAGACAGCTGTCAGCGCTCCCCTGATGCCATATAATGGCTTCAAATATTGTTCTGCTCCCTAAACAAATCATCACACGCCACACTGATTACACATCAACTGCCCCGCTCCCCTTTTTCCACATTAAAAACAGTGTGATGGCTTCCAAGCAACTCGTCTCGAGGGGAGTTATCCCACATCACCGCATGCCACTTGCACGCTCCCTTCTCCTCTTTGCCAACTCAACCTCCGCCCCCCCACCACGCAATGACCCGTGATGACCCGTGTTGACCCGTGTTGACCCTGTCTGTGACGCTCCTCACCCATCAGCATGTCGTGGTAGCCGTTGTCTGACATGGAGAAGAGGTGAGGAGGAACTTCGTTGCGTTTGACGTGGTGGCTGCGCAGGTTTTCCAGGACGCTGGCCTCGTTGAGGAAGGTGAGGCCGGCCATGTCGCTGGTCTGGTAGAACATCGTCCTTCCTCACAGTCACCGTCTGACCAGAGAGGATAAACACTAAATCATCATGATTATAGTGACCTGACTGAGATTATCTCAACATCACTTTTTCTTAAGTGTAAATCTTCAAGACAAATGAACTGGTGAGTGTTGGTCTTACAGTGTTCTTGGCGGTCTTGACGGTGACTTTTTTCCCCGTTGTCAGACTGAATCTCCCCAGCAATGAAAGCCTCCTTTTCATGTTTGACCCAGCAGGAGCGCTTCATGTCGTATGGTTTATTCATAGCATTCTCCGGGGCAACCATGAACAGCATGGGGTCCACATCGGCCCCGCACTCTCCTTTGTATGGCAGGGCTGCTGCTGCTGCTGCCAACGCACACCAACCAACTGACCAGCTCGCTCACCTGGAGGCTGAGCAATGGAGAGAAAGCAGACCGTGTTAGAAATAGGGACCCACTAGCACCCAGTATTTGACTCAGATACTCACCAATGCAGGAGGTACGCGCAGGAGGAGTATGGTGGTTGTGTGAGCTGAGGCAACACAGTTTTATATCAGACTTTCTTCTTCCTGATGTGGTCACAGTTGCAGAACCAGCCACCACCACCCTGAGGTCTCATCCATCCAACCTGCCTGGCAGCGCCGGATCTGGGAATTCTCCAGTCTGCCTCCGTTCAGGGCTTTCCTGGAAAGCTACCACTCAGGCTGAAACCATGTCCTTTCCTCACCCCGTCACTGGAGCTATCTTCAGTGTGCTCCACCACACCTCCATTTTCACCCCACCGTGACTCTCCTCTTCGCTGTCTGCTGCTTTTTCTCTGTGCGCCCGGTGGGAATTGGGATGAGTAAAGCCTCTTAAATTAAAAACCATTGAGAGAGACGGAGTGGGCCTCTTTTCTTTTTATATTTTTCAATTTTACAGTTATCTTCATTCTTTTGCTCCACATAATGCCCACTTTCAATCCACTGACTAAAAACCATTGATATGAAGCAACTTTAAAGTAACCAACTCTTGCCTGGATATGGCAGCGCATGTGTTTCATCTGGAACTCAACAACTCCCATGATGAGGAAAAACCAGTGCGACCAGCGTAGCTTGTTGTGGCGCTTTCAAGGAAACGTCCCTCTTTTGAGCATCACTGTCTTGATCGTATCCAGAACTGAAGCAGCTGTTGCTCTTGTTTCCCAAAGGAGATACATATACAGTCCATATTGTTCAGCTTTCTCACAAGAAGACAGTTTTTTCAGCCACAATGTTGAAGTTTGAAAGGATATAGAGACTCTCAGGAACATAAATATTCAAACATGTATATAAACTCTCTGTCACTAGTCCTCTTTATCTTCTCCCCCCTTTTTTCTTATAGCTGAAGGGAATTATTTATTTAACCATTTTTCTATTTCTATTTCATTTTGCGAGAACAAACTGTTGGGTCTTCATCTTCATTGAGTTTTGTGCGTCTGTGTGTGAGTATAACTAAGTTAGTCTCTATGATTGGGATTATCTATTTAAGTATTTGTGAACACACTCAGCTGGTCTCAGGGGTTCCAACGGAACTTTGAATGACTAAAACACACCCACGCACACACACACACACACACACACACACACACACACACACACACACACACACACACACACACACACACACACACATACACACACACACACGTATACAAACATACACATACACACATAATCACATAACAGCTGTACGTTAAAGTTTCAGAGGGATAAACTCATTTGTGTGCGTGTGTGTGTGTGTGTGTGTGTGTGTCAATCTGTTTCTGCACCTGCGGAGTGTTGACACATAGATGATACAAACAACCACATGTGGGAGCTAGACATACGCAGTGCGGTTGTAGACAATACAAACATCTTAAAAGTGGGAAAAAGAGACTAAAACTAAAAATACTTCTAAGAAAAAGAAGACTGAAAGATCTTCAAATCATCACATCCACTTGTGGCCCTTGCCTTTATGAGCGTGTGTGTGTGTGTGTGTGTGTGTGTGTGTGTGTGTGTGTGTGTGTGTGTGTGTGTGTGTGTGTGTGTGTGTGTGTGTGTGTGTGTGAGAGAGCCTAGCCTCTGGAAGTGTGTGGTGTCCCATGAGCCATTTCACTGCTTATGTGGATTTACTGTGTCCTGTAAACAGGCTGGTGAGAGGGTCCATTGTTCCAGCAGCTAATACTGCGGCCGTGCAGCCAAATCCCTCCGGCCATCATCCCTGCCCACCCAGCTCTCCCTCAACCTTCAGCGGGCTATACTTTACAATCTTGACAAACAATTCGGAAAGCACGGCACATCATTTCAGAGAAAGTGATGCATTAACTTGGTCTTGAATTGATGTTGTATCTGCGATCTTAGTTTATGTTCTCATCTTCAATATCGCCATGATTCTAATCGTGCATAAATGCAGTTTAAACTACAGACTATACTGTATTATGTCTCTTATCTGGTGGCAGTTCATGCTTATTGAAACTCTCCAACGTTCAAGGAACTAACTACCTGTGAGTGACGCCCCCTGTCATTAGTCAAGTTAACAGTGCACTGGTATTATTATCCACGCATTAATTCTTTGAGCCGTGCAGCAGCTATTGGATAAATAGGTGATCCCCTGACTTTGGTCATGTATTTCATTTTAATAGTCATTGTTTTGTGACTAAATAGCTGCCAAACTACAATCATTCCCATCAGCCACCCCTTGGTGTTAGTGTTAACAAAAGATGGTGAACTTTCTAACTTGCAAACATCCACATATTAGCATCGCAACATGTTAGCATTCAGCTCAAGGACCCGCTTTTCTCAAGTGCAGCCTCATTTAGATTGATAAACTGTGTGGAGGGAGTAAACCCTAATGCCGATGAGTTTATCAATTTTGCTCTTGAGTCAAGGAACTTCAAAACAGCATTGCATTTCTTAACTTGAGAATCAGCAATTTTAACTTAACAATTTTTAACTTTTAACACAAATGTTGGAGCAAAGATTAGATAAATAAACAATTTTGGATGCAGGCAAATCTACCACGTGCCCTCATTTAATTTAAATAAAGACTGTCAAACACCATATTTTGTAACTAAAAGGCTACTAAAATCATATTCACCATGTGGTCTTCTTGTTGCTCATCTTTGATTTTTCTAATCACAAGCTTTGAGCTGTTTCATCCAACAAATTGTTGGATGAAACAGCTCAAAGCTTGTGAGTCGCTGCCATTTCAAAAGTGACTCTGTATGTTGGAGGTTTCCGCGGACATTATATTGATTGAGCTTTCAAATCAATTCACTTAGCCAACAGCATGACTACTATTCTTGCTGGTTACATTTTGGTCCTGATTATGTGGACAATGCTATTGATATTATGGGCTAATTAATATGGAGCTGTAAAATAATTGAAAACCCAGGCATGGGACGGTTGTGAGATTGTGAGGGATGTGGGAAAAAGAGAATAACCATAAAAGGATGCATAACATCCAAAATATTTTTTAAATTTTATTTAGTGATGTTGGAGGAGCTTGAATGGAAGCAGACAGTTACATGTCCAGATAGCTGGAGGTATTAAATGATGGGAGATGGGAGAAAACAGAAAACAGTCGTTGTACATGTCAAATAAACAAAATATGATTATTGATTTCCCACGTTATTTGTTTATAATCGTGTTTGTAATTCATTGTAAAATAATAAGTATGGTTCTGCAAATAAGCATCAGAATCATTTATTGCCAGGTATGTATGAATTTGTCTTGGTAGCCGGAGCATACATTAGACAATTAATATAGTGCACAAAATACTAAATGTAGATTATAATATAACATAAAATAAAGTGCACAGACAAATATATAACAGTACTTTAAACCAGTGTACAGTGTGTGTATGTGGAAGTGTAATGGGAAAGTGACAAGTGTAAATAATCAGGGGAATTTTAATCACTTATTGTGGGATACAGCAGCCTACCTAAAATAAAAGCAAAACTGAAAGTCAAAGTGTATGATAAGAATATGATATACACGGGCACGCCCACGCTTCTCGGACGCGAGCACGTAACGTAATATCAGCGAATACCCGTTAAGGACATGACGTCAGTACGTGCTTGAGCCTGCCCGAAAATGCTCTCCCGTGTTGTTGGATTTCGAAAGAGCACAGGACTTTGCGATGGAATAATACGTTTTTACCCGGGAGGAAACCCACAAGAAAACGCATGTTTTTAGGCTGAAGTTCTTCGCGTTCCCATTGAGTGGTGAAACGGTGTTTTGGGGGAACTCCGACGGGAAGTTTGTGTGATCGTTTTTCCCGGAGTGATGTCGAATCCTGGGACTCGGAGAAACGGGTCCAGCATCAAAATCCGACTGACAGGTAAAAAAAAAAAAAAAAAAACGACACCGAAAGAAAGCGCTTACGGTGCACGTTTCAACCGGAGCTAAATGTTCCCTCAGTGAGCCGCTCTTGTAACGTGTTGCTGCCAGTAAACCTAACACATCGAAGTGTCCCCTCGGCTCTCTGTTTGCCCAAACATCCGGTTGTTGTGTGGCAAACACAGCCGCACAAGTGCTAGCTCGTTAGCTCTTGCGCTAACCAGAGCCCCGAGAGGACAGTGGGGAAGCTATTCACTATCATGTGGGGGGCTTTCACAGCGGGGACAGTTGGCTGCTAACGGCTCGTCGGAAACACAGACTCTTTAACGCCACGTTTATAAACTTTATCTCTTTAGCTCACACTTGTTCCCGAGCCAGCTAGCGTTAGCTCCGAGTACCACTGTCGTTACCATTGACCGCTAACGCCTGCTAGCTACACCCATTTTTATTGAGTGTTGAACCCATCGCTCGAGCTGAATGCGACGTGCTTCGTACCCTAGTGTCGGACCCCGGCCCCTCGGTACATTTGACAAGGCTAGCCAACATTATGGCAGTTGAGTGTCGTTTCTCTGCTGTGTCAGCTGAAGCGAGACAACCGACTGACTCGTTCAACTTGTCCCTGCAAAGCTTGACACGTTTGCTCTGTTGGGCATCCTGTAACGTTACAACTCAAATATTGTGTTCCTTTCCCTCGGTAGGGCACACATACACAAAGACACACACACACACACACTCCCTCTCTCTCTCACACACACACACACACACGGACACACAGCTGGAACAATGGTTTTTACTGTAGCTAATGTAACCCCACTGTGCACCCAGGGGCCTCTATTCAAATGGAAATGACCACTCTATGCCGCTGGGCAGACGCCTTGTCCTTCTTCTGGTTCAAAGTTGACCAAACACACACCAGAATGTGCTTGCTGGTGGACTAAATACTGTAGTCTTAGAGAGCACATCAAGTGTATGATTGGGATGGATGTGCTTTCCTTAAATGCTATGCGGGGGCCACTTGCTGTCTGTTTATTTTCCTATTCTGTCCCCCTTTTTTTCTGAATAGGGATGTCAAGAGAAGAGCAAACATCGTTTTTGACAGGATATATGCTCACACCTCTAACGCTATCTTCCCTTATCAAATTTTTTTCCTATTTCAGTTGAAGTTTATCTTTACCAGCCAGTATGGTTGTCCAGACTGGCAACAGTTCCTGGTCCAGTGCCATGGTCTCAATGAGAAACTCTTTCCAGAAACACAACAGCGAGAGACATATATTGTTATATTATACGAACGTCAAACAGGCAAAAGTCAAAGGGAGTACAAGTTTACGGAGTAATTTTCTTGAAGGAAAGTGGAAAATCTTGACTGGCTCCAGCTTCTCAACATGAACATTGTTTGAATTTCTTAGTCGTCTAGTGAACTGAACATCTTTGGACTGACGCAACAACACATTAGCGGACGTCACAGTTTGCTCGGTCTGATTCATTATCTGCTGACATTCTATGGACCGCTCAATTAATGGATTAACCAAGACAATAATTGACAGATGAATTGACTTTGGAAATAATCCCTAGCTGCAGCCCTAGCAGTTAAAAGTACGGCCATTTCATCCGTATAACTCGGTATTAACCTAGTAACTAAGTAATTGGGAGAATAACAGCAAAAAAATATTTTTGTGAAAATCAATACGCATGTAGACAGTAGTGTGTGTGGGTGTATTCGAATGTGGAGGGTGTGTGTATATTTGTTTTGGTGTAAACCAGTCATTCATTATGGCAGCGTGGATGCAAACAGAGGTTTTTGCCCCTGACTGTGCCCCGCCCCCACAGGTATGAGTGGAATTCTAATTGGGTGAGGAATGTGCAAAGAAGCCAATGGGAGGCAATGCTGCCCGGCTGGCCCGCACTGTTTGGTCTGTCAGAGAGAAGGGCTGTCTGGGCCACGCCAGAAAGGCCTGTGTGTCTCTGTGGGACACAGACAAAGACCAGGCAAGTTTGACACTGGTTTAGTTCAGAGACTATGTTGGGTGTATATGGACATGTTTTAGCTAGCTTGTGGGTACGCTTAAGTTAGCTATAGGGGAAGTGCTCTAAGCAACGTGTTGCATTATCTTTAGGTTTCATTATCTAATGATGTGTGGATGGTTAGTATTGGACTTCATGAAGAAACCCTTGCTTCACCCCGTCTGCTTTAAGACTGTCTATTGAACCTAAGTACTTAAAAAATATAAATATATACGAAACACTCTCAAGTGCTAAAAATATTATCTATTTATCATTTGATAAAGTGTTGCTTGTTTTTAAGCAAACATTGCTTTTTGTTTTGTAATTATTACTTTGGCCAATTCGGGTTCAATGTGGGCTCTTTGTGACCACATTGCTGGCAAGATTTGAAAGCAGAACAGGGTCAGGGCAATGTTAAATACAGGAAATAATTTGAGTCAAATAGTTGGACAAAATTGTGTTTTTGTTTGAGAATGAATGAGTTTTATTGCAAAAAAAAAAGCTTCTAATGAATGAAAGAATCAGTGACTCAGCATAATGTTAATTTGCCCATGGAAGCAACATGTGCTGATCAGATTTTGTTGCCAGGTAGTCGGATTAAACACAGATTTGGTTCTGCATCCAGGCAGCAGGTGACTTGGGATACTCACAAGAGAGAGAGGGAGGGAGAGAGCTGATAAGACAGCAGAAAAGTAGGAGAATGAGAAATATCTAAAGGGGACAAAGGCAATAAAAAAGAAGGGACACCAAAAGCGTGGGTGAATGTAAAAAAGAGTGAGGGAGGAAGGGGGCGAACCATGCTTACTTAGGAAGCAGCGTAAGCACTCCTAATCCTCTCACTTATTGAGCTGGCAGCTTGTGCAGAAACACACACTTCCAAAAGCGCATGCAAAATAAATAGAGAAATTGAGAGTAGAGAGGCTATGAGTGGGACAACGATAATCAAAAAAGCGGTCGACAAGAGATACAGTGCACTTAAATAAAACAAATTGGTAATTTAACGACTTGTGAGTGAATATTAAACTTGTTGTATTTGTGTGGCAGTTAGCTGAAGGCCCTGCGTGTTTAGTTGCCGGTGCACAGCTTGTTCTGAAGTAGGTGAGATATTTGCTGGAGGAGACGGTCACACAGGAAGTGACATCGTTGTAATCTCATTCGGGTCACTCAACTTAACTTTTAAACCTGCAAGTGCTCTCTGGAGTAGTTCTTTATAGAAAAATGTTGGCTGGATCCGTGATCGTGAGTATTGATTCCAATGAACAGATAGTGGCACCTTGCAAAGGTTTCACAGAACGAGACCATCATGTTGGATTGCAGAAGCTTTAACGAGCTTCAAAGCCTCCACAGTTTTATGGCTCCTGCCAGTACCTGAAGAACAGCAAGTGCTCTCTGTGCTTAAGATGCAGGAGTAGAGCTGAATGGCTTGTTTTTCTACTTCTTTTGGACATGGTTGATTGGGCTGAAACATGTTGTGGCTTTAATATTGCAAAAGGAGTTGCTAACTCCCTTTCTCGCCATCTCCCTCGGACTGTTTCTGCTGTGTCCCCCTCAAGATTGGGTGAATAGAATTCTTCCCCGCTGGCTCCCTCCAGCTCTCCAGGTTTTTAAAGAGAAAGAAAAGGACATGAAGGCCAAAAAAGAAAGCAGCGGTGGGGAAATTGAGAACCAGCTGAGCTGTAGCTGTGTGTGTCTTTACCAGCCGTGACCTTGGCAGAATGAGGAATTTCCTGAGACGTTGAGAAAAGGGCTTGTCGCACATTCAGTACCGCAGAAGAGCTGGTCAAGAGGCGTAAAAAGAGAGACGGGGTGAAAAATGGAGTGTCCCCTGTCTCTGGCAGAAGATTGGAGGATGAGAGTCGGGTGGATTGCGAAGCTGTGACAGTGACGGAGAAGGTCTTCCTCTACTGCTCATCTGAAAGAGGAAGCAGGGGCAAATTAGAAACTTGATTCTCTGTGTGTGTCTGTGTGTCTGTGTGTCTGTGTCTGTGTGTCTGTGTGTGTGTGTGTGTGTGTGTGTGAGAAAAGAGATCTCCGTGTGGAATGTTTGAGTCAGGAGGAGGAGGAATGGATGAGGTCGATGAGGAAGAAGGAAGGATATCCTGCAGCCATTCTCCACGGGTTAATCACAGGAAAGAAACCACGGCACGCCAGACACATCTACGCCACCACACAGTCACCACATCCTAAACTGCTGGCTGGCTGACTAACTTCCTAGATGGCTGTCTGGGCCAAACCAGATCATGCCTGATTTTAATTGGTCTTCAGAGCTGCGATAACGGTTCAGGCGGTGGATTAAAATCAGTTCGAACAGATGCCTTTGAGACGATGCCGCCGGTCTTCATCCCTGAAGTGTTGTTAACACATCCCCATTGGTCAATTGTTATAGATTGTCTTTTGGGGTGGTCATTATTGGATCATCAGAATATCACTGTCTTGATTATTCTGGTTAGTATCTCATTAACAAATTCAAGATATTTGATTTAGAATGATTTAAAACCGTTTAAAGCAACCAACCGTTTAAATGTGTGGCATTTTGGCTTAAAAAATAAACTGATTATCAAAACAGAGTGATTTACCACAATTAGTTGTTTCAGCTGTAATTGTAGGGCATAAAACCAGAGCTTAATACTCTGGATAACGGCTCCTCGTCTCCCTTCAAAACCCACCTCTTCCCCATCTAAGCGATGAGGTTGATTGACAGGATATAGTGACACATTCCACCTCATTTGTCAGCATAGGCTCCCCTTTAGTTGACCTTGAAAGAGAATAGAAGATAAATAGGGCCATAGGTATTTATAAAACACATTCTGGTACATGCGACGGTTTGTCTCTTGCCACCAAACTTAGCAATGTATCTTCATTTCCTATCAGTCAACGGTAGCTCATGAAAGTTTCCTGTTGTAAGGGAGAAATCTAAATGCTGCGTTTGATGTGTCTTGTACGTGCTGTGCAGTACATGTGGAGGTGACGCCCAATGGATTACGTTATGATGAGGGTTTGACATCGCTGCTCTGCAAATCAGTTCTGCTGTATTAATAAACCATCATAGCGTTTGTTTATAGACTCACTAAACTGATTGTACCGTGACGCCCAATGGAAGGAAGTTTTATCCAAAGAAGGTAGCCGTAGTTCATCGTTTGTTGCAACCACAAGAAGTGGCTTCTTCTCACAGCTCCGTCGCCTAACACATGAACACCAGGAAGCAAGTTTGCGTAGTCTAATATTTGATAGATTTCCTCCCTCCAGTATTTTAAAAGCTTTGAAAATCTGTTGTGTGAAAAAACAAACCATCTGCTTTAGACAGAGTGGCCTGGAAGGAGTTCAAGATGCTGAACTAGAACGTCCTTCGGGAATACTTAAGTGTCTTACACCGAGAGCTAATTTATGTTTTTGTACTTTCTTTGACCACGTGCGCCTCCCAACAATGGACTTAAAAGATGATATTTAGAGCAGCACATTTAGACTGTAGCAGTGTAAATATTATCACGGTTTTCACATCAATTGCACCTTGTTGTGCAGTCCGCTTTTTGAGTGCATTACATCAGCCCCAAATACAAAACATGCTGCTTCTTTTTCCTCAGTGCCCACACCGCCCCTATAATCCACACCTGCACTGTGATTTGTGTTTTTATTTTTTTTACACACAGCGGTGTTCGCTGACCTAGAATGACATCTGCCAGCTCTCGCAGCAAACAACTAACAAGGAATTGCACACACACGCACACACACACACGCTCACTCACTCAATAAACTAAATAGTTAGCACACACTTACAAACTCTCAAGGTCTGGGTCAGTATGAGCTTTGCTCTCTGGAGCCACAAAGATGATGTGGCAGAGAAGGCATCCTGCCACTCTCACTGTGGGCGGCCTGTGGACATGAGTGTGTGTGTGTCTGTCTGTGTCTGTGTGTGTGTGTGTGTGTGTGTGTGTGTGCAGTGATCCTGACACTAGCCTATACTTTTCTGCTCATTCTTTTCCTGCACGTCGGATCAGTTTTGCTGCTCATTACCATCCTGTGGCATTCATATTTTATATCCTGACCAGCATTCTTCCTCCATGCAGTTTATTGTTCACCAGCATACATTCATACCAGCCTACACACAGAGGGATCATTTTCATATTTGTGTGTGTGGCTTTTTGTTCATAATGGTTTTCTCTTTTGCAGTATTATGTGCCAAGAACCTCGCAAAGAAAGACTTCTTTCGTAAGTACCTTTTCGCTCATTTTTATGTGCATGAATCCTCCGTTATGACGGCCGGTATACGTGATGAGATGATGTGTTCAATGAGGGTCTGTGTTCCCCATCAAAACCAACACTGTAAGCAAACTGGTGGCGTTGCTGTTCTGTGTCATGATCATACACATTCCTAAGACCTCCAGGACAAGAGTCTTCATTTCCATCAGTTTCACTATGCCATGATTACATTATGCACCAACTACAACCAAATAGAATATGCTCTTATTGGGTTAGAGCGTTTTCAAATTGCAGGCCGGTCTCAGTGAAGGTACAGATAAGAAGAATAATCCGCTAAATGTCCGCAGAAGCAGAACGCTTTTTTCTTGTTTTAATGGCGATACGTTATCTGCAGCGCTTCAGCCAATTGAGATATTTCTAATACTTGGATATTATCTTCTTTGTGATTCGATGTTGTGAATGAGAACTATTAATTAGAGCTGTGTGCATGCAGGCCTGCCAGATCCATTTGCCAAGGTTGTGGTGGACGGATCAGGTCAATGCCACTCGACGGACACAGTCAAGAGCACACTGGACCCCAAATGGAATCAGCACTACGACCTGTGAGTCTCCCACAACATCACTCTTTGAATGCTTTCTTACTGGTTTACTTGTTTGGCTTTTAATGGTTCGAATATAAGTACATGATTTGGTCGTTGAGGTGTCGTCTAACTGTAAGGGACACTTTATGTTTGAGCTAATGTGGTATTTCCTACAAGTTTCTTTTATTCATCTTGTGAATAAAAGAAAGTTGTGATAAAATATTTTCTCAGGTTGCTCACGCTGATACCAGACTGTGTTGTAAAACATGGAGCAAACACATGAGAATGTTCCATCTGTTTTTCAGCTACATTGGAAAGACAGACTCCATCACCATCAGTATATGGAACCACAAGAAGATCCATAAACGACAAGGGGCGGGCTTCCTAGGCTGCATACGACTGCTCTCCAACGCCATCAGCAGGCTAAAAGACACAGGATGTAAGGCTCGTCTTCCTTTCGTTCTCTGCCCACTGATTTTTAAATTTCACATGAATGCAAATCACAGATGTCAATTAAAGAGGAAAAGCTTTTGGTTTACATTTCCTCTTTCCTCTTCTTCCAGACCAGCGTCTAGATCTATGTAAGCTGAACCCCTCGGACAGTGACGCAGTGCGGGGGCAGATCGTAGGTAAGGCTGGACCCACAGACGTATTATCGGTACAAATGACCCCAGGCGCCTTTCTGTCACCCTGCCTCTGCATCTCTCTGACCTTTACCACCGGCTTGTTTCCAGTGAGCTTACAGACGAGAGATCGCATCGGCAGCGGAGGTCCCGTGGTGGACTGCAGAGGACTGTTGGAGAATGATGGGTGCGTGTGTCAACAGATGTTTATGCTGCCGGCTCTAAAACATATATATCTCAGAGAAACACTTATTATTCTGTTATTATCATTATTATTATTATTATTACGAATAAACAAAAAATACCAGCCTCAAATGTTGTCAAATTCTATGGACTCTGATATTTTCATGACTGATTGTGTAAACTGATTAAATTCAGTCTTCTGATAATACAGCTCTTCTTTGTCATGCTGGGATCCCATGTGAAGTTGGACTGTGACCTATTTTTGGTGCTTGTTGTGTTGCAAGATCACTTAAGTCATCGTAACTATTTATTTAATTATTTCCCAATCTCTCAATCACAAGCCAGCCACGAGTTAAAGAATACCCTGCTTCATGGTCTATTTTACCATAAATGGGACCGTAGTGTTGTAAATCAACATCATGCTGGGTTGAAGAAGATTTGAATCTAGCGATTGAGATCATGAACTCATGTTTACAATGTCCACCGAGGTAATAAATCAAGTGAGAAGCAGAGTCATTTTCTCATAAACTTCTATACAATTGGACTTAATTTTCAAACGGACTGTGACTCTTGATGGCCAGTAGAGAGAATGCATATTTAACACACGTACGCATTGGGTTCTCTTCTCAGACCCAGAAGCTTGAGTTCAGTAACATAGAGAACATCTGACTTCAGTGGCTTGTGTGTGTTGTGCGTTTGGAGGCCTGTGTTTGAGGGATGCTTCAGTGAAGAGCCCCTGCCTTACTCGGACCCCACTGGTGCGGCGGGCGGCGGGAACTGTCGACTTGACTCACCCGGTCAGGAGGGCCGTCTTCAGACGCAGCGAATCAGAGGGCAGGACTCAAGAGGACACGGCCACACCCCTCAGAACAGACCTCATGGGCACCAACCGCCTGACCTGCCGGAGGGATATGGTCAGTCAAACGTTACTCTTGATGTTCAAGTCATCTCTCAAACATCTCCGGCTGTATTTATGAAGTCATGTGACGTCTTTTTCTTCTTCGTTTTAAAACAGAGCAACGGACAACAGTACAGGGCCAGGTGTACTTCCTTCACACACAGACGGGCGTCAGCACTTGGCACGACCCTCGGATACCACGGTACGATTACCCCCCACTTCACTCACGTCAAGTCCAAGCATCACCTGAAAAGAGACGGACCTTGAATAAACCCCTCTGACAAACTAGGCCATTGCAGCAGCAGACATTGAGAAGAATATAACAGAAAGAAGGAACAGGAGGAATCACCCCACATGGGATGTGTTTTGGATTATAGAGTGAATATACTGCATATTTGTAATGCTCTGTAATTCAAGGGATTATTCTATTGGGGCTGGTAAATTTTAAATATACATTTAGCAATTAAATAAACAAAATAAGCTCCCGCTTTCTTGTTGGTGAAACACTACATGCTGTTCCCTGATGCATCATACTTCTGGTCCATGTTCTCCTTACTTTGTTCTGCACCGATTGCTTTAACCGATTAAGAGGAAATCTCATGTTGTTTCCCTCGGCCGCTGGCGCCTGGGTTTAGATCAGTATGAGGGGTTAAGAACATACAGTATGTAGGGTCAACGTTGAGACGGGTCAGGTTATACTGGTGTCGTGGATATTGAGCCGCTGAATGAAGCCTCCGTCTGGTTACTTGTTACCGGTGCAGGGACCTGGCCAGTGTGAGCTGCGAGGAACTTGGGCCGCTGCCAGTGGGCTGGGAGGTCCGAAGCACGGTGTCGGGGCGGATCTACTTTGTGGACCACAACAACCGAACCACTCAGTTCACAGACCCGCGACTACACACTATTATCAGGTACGCGCACGCACTCACACTTGAAACACTCTACTGTATCCCTCGTGGCAAAGTCAATCAATACCTGGGGCGCGGCAGACATCCATGACGCATACTAAATAAGTGGTTTCATAACTAATCTGAACATTTAATCTCTCACAGCTGTAATGCTGAAGTCAGACTGGTTCTGATCATGACCTACTAACAGTCATCAGCTCTGCTGATAACGCTGAATCGGCTCTGAGCGAATGCACACACTGTAATTGGATTAGGACTGCTCTTTTTTTGTCTTCTGTCAATTGACAGTCTGTCATGTTGTCTCTTCTCTGTCCTCATCTTCCGCCTCCTTCTTCTTCTTCCCACCTCCAGCCAGCAGTCCCAAGCGAAGGAATCCTCACAAGCCCCCCAGATGGACGTGGGGGGTGAGGAAGGAGTCGGTGGAGGAGTCGTGGGAGGAGGAGATGGAGATGTGGCGGCGCGCTACGAAAGAGACTTGGTCCATAAGTTAAAGCTGCTCCGCCATGAGCTGTCTTTGCAGCAGCCTCAAGCCGGACACTGTCGCATAGAGGTGTCCCGGGAGGAGATCTTTGAGGTGGGTAAAAAAAAAATGCTGCTGCTGCTGCCATCTCTCTTTCTCATATACGCATGCAGATAGATCTATGAAAGCAGTGTGGAGTGTGGGCTCCTGTGAACATTTACATTCATACAGACACACGACTCCTGCCTCATCATCACAACAATCTATTATTTCAGTGTCTTTCTCTGAATAGCACCGATGTGCATATTAATAAACAGTCTACTGAAACACAGATCTCAGGGGCTCTGTTGTGGCTCACTTTTCATCTCTGAAAATGTGTTAATGTTGTGTGTGTGTGTGTGTGTGTGTGTGTGTGTGTGTGTGTGTGTGTGTGTGTGTGTGTGTGTGTGTGTGTGTGTGTGTGTGTGTGTGTGTGTGTGTGTGTGTGTGTGTGTGTGTGTGTGTGTGTGTGTGTGTGTGTGTGTGTGTCGGTATAGGAGTCATATCGGCAAATAATGAAGATGAGGCCCAAAGACCTAAAGAAACGCCTGATGGTGAAATTCAGGGGAGAGGAGGGCCTGGACTACGGGGGGGTGGCCAGGTAATTTGCTATTCACACCTCCGAGCACTTCTGCGTTTGTTTGGAGGAAACCATATTCATCAGCTTCATCAGTCACATCCCATGATAAGTGGAGTTTAAGTGGTATAAGTATACATTCATGAGTTTAAAATAAACAAATTTTAGCTAACCAAATTATAATTGAGTTGGAAACACTTAAATGGAAAACACATCGCTAAAAATACTAAAACAAGAATTTAGGGAGTGTTATGGACAAATTTCCACTGCCTATAATTTCCCACTCTGCCGTTGTTTTTAGTTGTCTCATTTTGAACATTTGATTTCCTTAACGTCCAGTTGATCAGCTAGAGCTGCAGCAAAGCCTCCTCAAGGGGGTGAACATGTTGGACGTAAAAACAGCTTCATGTGTTAAAGTGCTACATCCGTTCATTAGAGCTGCTGGTTTAAAAAATAAAAAGGAGAATTCAGTGGACACACAGACTACATCATATATAATTTGCTTTTTTTTTTTCCTCCATTTTTTAATGATGAATTAATGTCTCCAAATTTCTCCTAAGAGTTTTTAACATGTGTTAACGATGTGGTGGTTGTCTGTAGGGAGTGGCTGTACCTGCTGTGTCATGAAATGTTGAACCCCTATTACGGCCTGTTCCAGTACTCCACAGACAATATCTACACACTACAGATCAACCCCGACTCCTCCATCAATCCTGTGAGTGTACACACACACACACGCACACACGCACAGACACACAGACAGCACTTCACGGTCACACCGCGTAAGGCGATTCTCTTTGATCCCACGTGACCGCCTCTGTCCGTTTCTCCGGCTGTTTTACTTTCTTTCAGGACCATCTGTCATATTTCCACTTTGTGGGCCGTGTGATGGGCCTGGCAGTTTTTCACAGTCACTACATCAACGGGAGCTTCACGTTGCCCTTCTACAAACAGCTGCTAGGCAAACCCATCCAGCTCAACGACCTGGAGACCACCGACCCCGAGTTGCACAAGAGCCTTGTCTGGATATTGTGAGCGAACGCACCGGCACACCAGTCGTTCTGACAGCAGAGGGCTTTTGCATCATGAACTCTTTCTTAGTTGTTGATTTGTTTTCTTCTTTCTCTTGCACTGTCCCCGTCTGGATACGAACAGATCACAGTTTCAGTGTTAACTCTTCCTTTCTGTGCAGAGAGAACGACATCACTTCAGTCCTCGATCACACGTTCTGCGTGGAGCACAATGCCTTTGGGAAGTTCTCACAACACGAACTCAAACCTAACGGCCGCAATATCCCCGTCACCGAGGACAACAAAAAAGAATACGTCAGGTGAGAACAGTGAGGCGGTTATGTTCTGTCTTGGATGTGGGCGTTGCCCAAACTGTGCCCTTGACACAGAGCGTAAACCATATTCTGTCTTGTCAGCAGAAAGAGCTCCTGTGCAAAATGCTGTTGCCAAGTTATTGCTGTGTACTTATTTAGCCTGCTCGATGTGTTTTTGCTTTTCAGGCTTTATGTTAACTGGAGGTTTATGCGGGGAATTGAAGCCCAGTTTCTGGCTCTACAGAAGGGATTCAGTGAGCTCATCCCCCAGCACCTCCTCAAACCTTTTGACCATAAAGAACTTGAGGTACGCGTGCTGTCCAGCTCCTCACTTGCCATATTATTTGTTTTTAACAATTATGCTTTTCATGCCATTGTTGCTTCTTCTTAATTGATTCCTCTCCCTCTCTTCACCTTCAACCCTCCTGCCTCTCTTCCTCCTCCTCCTCCTCCAGTTGATCATCGGCGGTCTGGGGAAGATAGATCTTGCAGACTGGAAGACGAACACGCGCCTGAAGCACTGCACAAGTGAAAGCAACGTGGTGCGGTGGTTCTGGCAGGCGGTGGAGGCCTTCAGCGAGGAGAGGAGAGGACGCCTCCTGCAGTTCGTCACGGGCTCCACAAGGGTCCCATTACAAGGGTTCAAAGCGCTTCAGGGTGGGTCATGGACTGGCACAGACGCTAGAAGCAGAAAATTATTTGATTATTCAAATCAGTTCCAATTAAATTTTACCAACAAAATACCGAAGTACAAATGCAAACTTACACATTTTCATAAAACACACTTCAATGTGCAGTTAGAGACGCTACAATGACATTAGCATCAGCTGATTTACTTTCACCATTTGAAGACTGAAGGGTGATCTGTGTACCAGAGTAGAGCAGTGATAACTAGAATGTATGTGTGTAAGGTTCTACAGGTTCTGCAGGACCAAGGCTCTTCACCATCCATTTGATAGACGCCAACACGGACAACCTGCCCAAGGCTCACACATGGTGAGGACACATAAAAGAAGATGATGACGCCGGTTTCTCTCTTCATATTTGCAAGTTTATGTCACTAATTATCCTTCTCTGTCTCTAGTTTTAACCGGATAGACGTCCCTCCCTACGAGTCTTACGAGAAACTCTACGAGAAACTGCTGACGGCCGTGGAGGAGACCTGCGGCTTCGCTGTGGAGTGACTGATCCGCAACCAAACCAACGTACACACAGTCACACTTGCGCTTGCACTTGCACACAAACTATTTGACTTTTTACATATATATATACACACGAACACACATCAGCAGAATATCAAGTATACGCGGAGTATACGGAGCGGCCAAGAACACGCGGCCTCTTGCCGCCTCTTGACCACCGGACTGTGGGGGTTTAAAGGAGGAAGCACAGCGGGAGAGTAAAGGATTAAAAAGAAGAAAAAACAGACAAAAAAATAAAGTATTTTAAAATTTTTCAGATGTTTTGAAGAAGCATTTTTATCCTTCAGTTTTAACAAGCTATGATGTCATTCTTCAGAATGTCTACCGCCACAGCCAATTTGACTCCCAACACACTCGAGTCAAAGGACAGAATCGGCCAATCACATGCGAGCCTGGGAACAGAGACCTTGAATTCAGACGTGTGACGAACAAGGCGGAGACTGATTGTCTTTCTGTCTGACAAGCTGATTGAGTAGTATTCATGCTTCATGTTTAACCACTGTCGCGTACCAGAACGTGTGCATGTACGTGTGAATGTGTGTGTGTGAGAGACTGAGATTGTATTTTTGTCTGTGTGAGTGAATGTGTATGGGTGTGTGTCAGGCATGGCACCCGGTTACGCTGTAAAAATGATCAAATGAGCCTGCTCTTCTGTTTTGGTAACCTTTTGTCTCTTCCGTTTGTATCTGCTACCACTCTGATCCACTCTGATATTTTATTATTTATTACTAAGTGATTACTGACCAAGCTGCTATTTGCTCTACAAAGAGCCCACACTAATCTCTTGATCACCCCCTCTACCAGAGTTGAAGGGTCAATTCACTTGCAATTCAAGTAATCCACAAAGTGGGTTTTATTGAATTTTGTTACATTTATTTTTATTTTTTTCATATCAAGGGGAAGAAATACTTTTGTCAGTGTATGAGAACTGTTTTGGTGTTTTAAATGCCTCGTTACATTTATTCGACGTGAAAGGGAAAGATCATCCCGGCCCTAGTTTTTTTAATCTAACTCTACTGATGTTATGGAGCAGTCCGAGGGCGTGACCTGGATATTTAGCGAAATGAGCCACGATGATGGAAAGAAGAAGGAGGCGGCTTCAGGAATTCTTTTGGTTTTATGTTACATGTATAATAAAATCTCATAAGCCTTTCGTACATGTTTCATCAACCATTTCACCATCTTTTCTGTTTCTTTGTGCCCCTGATGTTTCTCTGACCATCTCTTTTCCTCCATGGCCTGGATGTTAGAAGAAAAAAAAAAAAAACAGTAGCCCTTGTCCTCAAGACCACCATGAATGAACAAAGTCTCTTTGCAGTCATTAGTCCTCCAACAAAGTGAATGAAATTAAAAACCTAAATGATTAACGAGCAATGTGGAAAAAGTTTAAATTTGTTGTAGATTGATTATTAAAGACTGTTAAGCAGTACCATTTCAATCTGCATTTTCTAGGTTCTGAGTTCACTGTGTAATGGATGCAAGAGTATTGTAACTTACTATGTACTAAACATTTATGAAAAAATACAATGTAAATAAGATTATATTAAAAGAAATTAAATTGAAAATACCTTCCTGGTGTTGTGTGCATTATTCTCTCTCTGTATATATTAATATCCAAATCAAGCAAAAAATAATTTCTGTATATTTAAGTTTTTATTTAACTTGATGTATTAATTACATACTGTCATGGGACATTGGAAGCAAATCTCTGTTTTATTTCATCAGCCTGATAAAAATTGTATGGCCTTTGGTGATGTTTTGTATCTTTTTTTATATTTGAAATGAGAACCCTATATTATATTTTATTTAAACCATACTCGTTGATGTGCTTAACTGTTCCTTTATTTCTCTTTCACGTTTTACCATAGCTTGAAATTCTTTTTTTATGTTTTACATTTGTTTTACGTGTAAATATAATCTATTCACCGTCCAAGGTCTATCTATATTCGTAAACCCTCAGCCGAATAACTACAATGCCGGATTGACCCTCGACCCCCAGGACCACGTTACCCAGAAGCCCCGGCGCCCGTACGTCGCGACTGGTCTCATACGCGTGACGTCGCCGCTGTTCTTGTTTTGGCAGTTTGTTTCGATATTCACGGATTGTCAGTCCCCCCAAAGAAGGCGTTTTGTATTGTCTCTCCAACACGACGCTGCGGTAATGTACATATCTGCCCGTGTGTTGTTCGTGCCTGTATTTCAGACTGCGTGTGGTTAGTTTGAAGCAATGTTATGGACACAAATCCCGACATAAGTGAGCTAACTCTTAAACCTACCAGCTAGCTAGCGAGCCGAGCTAACCAACATTAGCTTAGCGAAGAGCAGTGGGTTGTTCTGTGTGTGCTCGCGGAAACGATCAATCGCTGCTTTGACAGTTAGTTTTTTTTAACAGCAGTCACTCAGACGTTGCGCGAGGGTTACGGTGTCTCGGGTAACGTCCAGTCGGTGAATACAAATGCAAGTTTATGCCGCTTGTGTTGTAACACTGACAGCTTCTCGCAGTGTTGGCGTGTGCAGCTTCACAACAGAGAATATTTACATCGATTTCATGCCAACTTTGATCCGATCCAACTATAGGACTGCGTGAGCAAATGAAAGATGACGGAGTGGATCTTTCTACACGTTTCTATGGGGTTGGCCAACGCATATAATCTACTTTCGGTTAGCTAGCTGATGCTATATGTACATGGTGACACAATCACTAAACCCCTCCACCCTGGTCCCCATGCTTTAGATTTATGTTGTGTGTTCAGCTTCCTCTTTGGTTAGTTCTCTTCTGCTCACATGCCAAGTCACCTGGCCGTGTGTTAGTCGGTCATACGGTCTTTATTAGCACTGCGAGTAAGATGATTACGGTAACAGGGTGGAGTCCAACCTTTCTCTTGTGTAGTTGATGTTATGACAAGTAAAGCACATTTGAAAGTCTAATGATCTGTTGGAATTCCAGGGGAATACCAGCACTTTAACTCTGTGTGTGTGTGTGTGTGTGTGTGTGTGTGTGTGTGTCTGTGTCTGTGTCTGTGTCTCTGTGTGTCTGTGTGTCTGTCTGTGGGTGGAGTAGATGGTATTGATTGAGCAGTGACTCTGTGTATGGGCTGATTCAGGGGGCCTGGTAAGCTTAGTTTCACAATGGCAGATGGAGGAGGCAGTGATGATGATGTCATTCACCTGGCAAGCTTCAACGTACACCGCAGCCAAGGTAAGACACATTAGTATGAGTCAACAACACAGCACTGTACTTTAGTCCAATGTAGCTTTTGACTGAGGCGGGCTCACTTTCCTTGTCATATTGGCTCTGGTTTTACAACATTTCAAACTATACTGCTTGTATATGTATCAGTCCTGCCAGTAATAGTTGCAGGTTCCTAATGCCAAGCAACATTGCTGTTTGACACAAAATAAGTATGACAGAAAGCTTGGCATTAACGTCCCTTTTTAGTTTCACATCACAGACATCAATGACCGTATTGTGATAAAATAATATTTTCCAAAATGACAGATTTGCTCAGGCTTCAAAGAAGTCAAAAATGGACATTCTGGTCAGTGAGAGATGTAACTGCACTGTAAAAACTGCAGTGGAATACTGCTTTACCTGCTTTTCCTACAAAGCATGGTAAACTCGCCCACTTTGTATATGTAAAATGTCAGTTTAAGCGCATTGAAGCTTTTTATTCCGAGAGACACATGGTAGTAGATGAGTTATAAATTAGATAAGTATAAATTAATAATATATTGGCCTTGTCTGATATCAGTTGATTGCAGATATATCAGTATCGGTATCGATAAGTAACAAGAAAAGACAACGTTTCGTAAGAGCGTCACTATTCTATAGTTTGTCCACCAGAGAGTAGCAACACGTTTATTTTTCAACTGTACAATGTCCTGACCGGTCCATTTCTTCTTTGTAATTCTTGCACACACAAAAAATACTAATTAAAGGGAGACTTATACAAATATTTATATTTTGGGTTGTGCTGAGAACATTGATCTCGCCCAGCATATTAGTTATTTATTTACTCTCAAACATCCTTTATTGGTTGAGCTATAATACCGAGAAGGAACCAGATTGTTTCAACACATTTGATTTTTGTTTGTACTTATTATACAACCTAGTGGATTTCATGCCCAGCTCAGAGGCAAAGGCTCCAGCGGCCAGTCGCATAACAATTTCTATACTTTTGAAATTACTGTTCTTTAATTTATTTTCTTTTTTTACTGTTACTGTGGGATGTTTTACCAAAATGTTAGCTAAACAGGTTCACATAAAAAAAAAGAAAAAATTAATAAAAGCTATACTCCTGTCATAATTCATGTGGTCTGTAGTCTCAGAGTCTCCCACGTGGCTCTTGACGCTGGCCTCAGAACAGAAGCAGTTCTCTTGGTGCTGCTCTGCCATGTGTCACGACCAGGTGTGGTGGGGCAGAGACTCAGTTGCAGAAGGAAAATGACAGGAGTCACAGTGAGGCCCAAATCAAAAAGTACTTTACTTAGTCACAAAAACAATTACAAAAAAGGGCAGGTAGGGAATCCAGAGTCAAAGACTGGCAGGGTCAGAACCGACAGATAAGGGAGAGAAACGAGGAATAACGCTGGAGAGCTCGGCTGTAACACACAAGAGAATCTAGCAGGGGGCAAGGTGTGTATAAGAGAGGGGAAACACAGGTGTATGCATGAACAATCAGGACTCACACACACACACATACACAAAGAACTAACCGGGTGTTACAGACTGTTCAAATGCAGAAGTCAAGTTTCCCCCACAAAGCTCAATGTACTAAGATAAACAAGAATGTTTTGAACCATCATAATAATAATGGTGATCATGAAAATAGTTCTGTTCAGCTTTTTACTTCTCTCTAACACATTTTGCCGTGAAGACATAAATGACTACAAATGTGTAATATTTACATTGCATTGTTTCCATGAAGGCTCCCGTTCCCGTAAGAGGGAGCTTATCACCATTTTTGATGACTCAGACGAGGAGCCGGTGACTCTGATACCTGGCAGCCCTGTTCTAGTCCCGGACGACGCGGATGATGACATCAGCATATTGGAGGTGAACGATAAACCCTGGTCTTCTGTTTTATTGTTCATACTACTTTGTGCATTTCAGTGTTTACTTGTATGCGCGTCGTTAGACTGTATTAGAAATTCATCCATCTTTCAACTTGCCTCTTGTATTTTCCTGCAGCCGCTAACTCCTTCACGCAGACACGTGATTCGCCCAGCAGCAAAATGGAGCGGGGCCTCGCACAACCCAATTCAAGTTGTAGGTCATAGTAGCACAGCTGTGGACCCTGGGTCTTCCCTCTCTACCTCCAGAGATGCCAAGGCCAACTCCTCCTCAGTAAGGCCAGCCATACGGATACAGACACCACTGCTGTCGATCACTTCTGGACACACACAGCTGCAACCCGGCTCGTCATCGCACACACCATCTCAGCCAAAACTTAACACAAACCCACAACAACAGGCCGGTACGTCAGCGCAAACAAAAGTGGAACTCGTTGACGTTTCTATCCAAACCCCATCTACCTCCACAAATGCCAACTCATCCAGAGCACCTATACCTGTACTTTATCAGCCTCAGCCCGGCACCTCTGGGCTTATGCAGCCACAAGCTGGCTCTTCAGAACTTGTAAAGGTGGAGCCCCAGCCGAGTACCTCTAAAAGTGCCACACACTATTCTTGTGTGATTGCTTCAAGTTCTTTTACCAAGACTCAAGAAAAGGCGAGTACAAGCGCTCAGTCACAAGACAATCCTCAGGCCAGTACTTCATCTGCACAGTCCCGGTCTTGCACGCGGACGCAGTCTCAGTCCGGTACGTCGACGCAGATCCAGTCCAGAGGGACCGCAATCCTGCAGCCCCGCCTCACCCAGGTGAAGGAGGTGAAACTACTCGTTCTTCCCCAGCAGCCGAGCAGCCAAGCCTCTGCTCTCATAACCCAAACCCAGCCCCAGCTCAGGCCTCACAACCCACTGCAGCCCATGTCACTCCATCTAATGAATGGCAATCTCGTTCAGATTCAACCACAGCTCCTGACCCAGGCCCCTGCCCAGCCTCCAGTCCAGGCCCCTCAACATCCTCAGGTGATACAGGTGGTCCCCCCTGCAGTGCTAATAGCTGCAGCACCAGAGAGACTTGGAGCCCCAGAGGCGGGTCACCGGATCATCCTGGGGAGCCAAGCGCCCGGGCAAGCTGTTCCCAATCCTCCGCCACAGGCTGGCGGTGCCTTCGCCGTGTTCCCAGCAACCCGCAGCTTTCACATCAGGGTGCCTAACGTGAACTCAAACGTTCCTGTTCCTCCAGCTGCCACAGCGTCAGTCCCCCTCAATGGTCGCCTTCAGGCTCCACCTCCAAACCCAGGAAGAGTCAACCCTGCCCCTGGTCTGGTCGCGGTCCCTCCCGCACCAGAGGACATTCCCCGAATAGAAGACGCGAGGCCCGGTCCCTCTGCACCACAAGGGAGAGCGGAGCCGCAGCCCCACGTTAGAGCACTCATCACTGGTGTTGTGAGTATCAGCGAAAGTGGTCAGTGCATTGGTTTGGTCTGCATGTCTACTATCTGTCTGTTAAAGCTCAGCAGTTGGTTAATATCAAGTTAAAAGATTTGAATTGTGGTGTGAATATGATTCTCATCTCCTCTGTCCCAACTGCATTCTGCCTGTTCAACTCTTGGTGTGTTGCCCCTCCAGCTGGATCTTTTCCCAGATGTCCAAGACGCCTATGTAGCAGACCTGATCCAAAAGAATAATGTGCAAGACTTGAATGTGTAAGAAGCACCTGCTTTTCTCAATCCAAAATCTGTGTACTTTGAATCTATTCGGTGTAGGTCGTAGGTATTAAAAGACACACCTGTAACTGTGTGTCTGTCGAACAAACGTGTTCACACGCAGCTCTCTCTGTTGTTTGCAGTATCTGTAACCTGCTGTTGGAGAACCCTGAGTATCCGACGGGAGGGACTGCAGGAGCCACAGCAGCTCCCACCAGCATCCTACTGGAGTGTGGAAATACTGAGACAGAGGTGTGTGTGGGTGTGTGTGTGTGGGCTGGAGGGGGGGGGGGGGGGTAGTCAGGTGGTTGTTGAACCTCAAAACAATGAAAATCTGTAAAAGACCTATTTTTTGTTAAGGCAGTAGTAAAGTAGTAGTGGAGTGGGTCAATGTAAGTCAGCGCTTAAAATACTCACGGGTATCAAATGCCTCGCGCATAGCGCGCTTTCAAGCTGCCGAACTGGAAAATCAAGGAAGGGGAGCTCGTTCCTTATTATTACATCAATCGAAGCTTGGCAGATAAATACCTTTTACAATCAAGCCTTTCTTGGTGCCACGAGATTTTGACCATCTACTGTGGAGGGGAAGAAAGTAAATATCCTGAAAAAGCATCATGTGAGTTCACATGGAAAGGAGAAACCATGACTTTACCCGTTCTTCTTTTTCTACACAAACTATGCGGAAAAGTATACACACACACACACACACACACACACACACACACACACACACACACACACACACACACACACACACGTATGTTAGCATGAAGCAGTAGAGAATCTCACCTCAGGCTCTCTAACTTGTTCACACAAAACAACGGAAACAAACCTTTGGTTTCTCCTGCCACCACCCTACAATTAGAAAGAGGAAATAAAGTCTAAAAATTGCAGTTACACAATGTATTTTTCTTTCTTTTGTTGTCCACTTCATAAACTCCTCTGAATCGGATGTCTCAGTGTCTTGGCGCTGTGTTCACGGGTCTGTCTCGGGTCTTTTCAGGTGACCGAGGACCTGTTCGACTATACCAAACTGGGCGCGGTGGGATCTGAGGCTGTGATGCAGGCTGCCGACTTGCTCATGGCCGACTTCCGGATGCTCAGCTGTCAGGACATCAAATGGTCCCTCAACGCTCTGAAGGGACACTATGCAATCACACGCAAGGTGCCTGCAGTCCCATGAACACGTCACAGGAAATGCAATTACGATTCAACCTTTTCGTCACTCTCACGAACGCGCCTTTAAACGTCTCTCTCGCTCGCAGGCCTTATGTGAAGCTCTGAAGAAGTGGCAAGATTCAGGCGACGCCTCAGGAAAGAGACGACGGAGCAGAACCTCCTCAGAGCGCCAATACGTCGACTTCCACTTTGAGCACGGTGAACAAACCTTTTCTTTTACACTTTTGCTCACTTTACGTGGGTATCTTGTGTGCATTGGCTTTTGGTCCTATTTGAAACAAGCCGGGGTTTGTCAATCAAGCCTTTCTGCTATTCATTCGTCTGCGAGAGCTTCAGTGACTCTAGTTTGACTACAGATCTGTCGGGAGCATCACTCGGTTCCATCAGCGTTTTAGCGACTGCTGTTTTAGTTTACTGATGTGTCTGACCTGCACGTCTCACTCACTCGGTTCCTTTTGTCCTGCAGGATCGGTGAATTTTGATAAGAGGATGTATTTCTTGGAGAATGACCGTCGCTACTGCAGAACGTACAGCAGCCTGGAAGCCTCTGTGCAGAAGGAGCTTTCATTCTATCAGCAGAAGGCCAAGGAATGGGCAGAGGTACACACACACACACACACACACACACACCTCTGCCACCCACTATTACATTTATGTCTACAGACTTTATCCAACTTCATATTTCTTTCTTGACAATGTGCATTTCTCGTTATACGTTCTGTGTTATGCTGTAGAACATTGAGTTACGGGTAATTTGCTTTCAGCATAATGCATTTCATCTGAGTAATATTGGATTTATGTTGTAACGACTCCTTTGGGCCTTTTTAAAGCAAGGTCTACACCTTCTAAATGAAGGGGAATATAAAATGACTCATTAAATAACAACTAATTGTAACAGACACCGATTTCTGAACTGCTCAAATGGCATATGCAACATTTCTGGCATCAGAGAATATAATACTGTAACTTTCAATATCACTGCCAAGTAAACCTTTCCCAGCCTTTAAGTTTACTGTCTGCTTGTACAACGAGTTGAATATTACAGACCTCGCCTCTTGCCAAGACGTGGCTGCTTTCAGTTGGGTCGCACTCTTTCGTTACGTCTCCCAGTTTACCGAAGTCCTTTCTCTCTCCCCAGCATGAGGACTTCCTCCTGGCTCTGCAGGTCAATGAGGATGAATACAAGATGGTAGGAGGCACACTGATGTAACCTTCACAGTGGATCAGACTGTATCATTATTTTGTGTGTGAAAAAAAAAGGTTTCTCTGTTGAATTTACCGGTTTTAAACTAGATCCTTCAGTATTTCCCTCAAAGGCAAACAGCTGAAGGTCCTAGGCTTTCTTATGCTTCTACTAACTTGTACTCTCACGTCTTGGTTTCTAGTTTCTGTATTTGATAATCCGTGAATGAAATCAGTCGATGGGTTAACTCCTGTTGTTTAAAAACTCTCCGAGCATAACATATCTGCGTAACATATCTACATAGCATATCTCTATAAAATAACATATCTGTGTATAATTCTCTCTGCAGGACGGCCAGCTGATTGAGTGCGGCTGCTGCTTCGGGGAGTTTGCGTTTGAGAAGATGACGCAGTGTTCAGACGGACACCTGTTCTGTAAAGAGTGCCTGGTCAAATACGCTCAGGAGGCAGTGTTCGGCTCCGGAAATGTACGGACACACACTCTCACACTCGCTGTGTGGTTTGTTTTTTCTTCACATTTTAAATAGGACACGTTAATGTTGCCAGGAAACTATAAATGTCTTTTTCCTATAAAACCTGATGTCTTCCTGAGAGGGGAATTGCTTTAGAAATGAATGTGATCGCTGCAGTCATGAAGTCAAATATTGGTTGGAAAGCAGCACAATTGGTGTTTTAATGTTAAAAAAGAGCACAGAGGTTATTATATATGATCTAATATAATAAAACAGCGTTGTAATAAATCCTCTCCGGTGCTGGTTCATCTTTATGAAACCAGTTTGTGACGTTGTCGTACTGGATTGCGTTATAACGACTGGAGTGTCTCATTGTCTGTGTGTGTGTGTTAGCTGAAGGTGGATGTGAACGTCCCTGTGCATTTCCAATAACCTTTGTGTGCGCTCATGTTGCAGTCGGAGCTGAGCTGCATGGAGGGAGGCTGCCCGTGCTCCTACCCGGTGTGTGAGCTGGAGAAGGTCCTCCCAGAGAACATACTGTGTAAATACTACGAGAGGCAGGCGGAGGAGGCCGTCGCCGCCACCTGTGCTGATGAACTTGTGCGGTAAGTGTTTGTGAGTTTGTGTGTGTGTGTTGCGTTTGTCTTGTAACTGAACTGTCTACATGTGGTTTAGCTGCACTACACTTTTTTTCTTCCATGATGTTTACATCCTTTATACAACGCAAACAATCAGTCAATGAATCGATTAGTCAACCAAAAATGAATTCTTGATTATCGATTTAGAAAAGTACATTTACGAGCAAAATGGTGAAAGTTCCCCAATTGAGTTCTTTATGTCCTTGTTAAGGGCATTTTTCAGTATTCCCCACCATTTTAGAGTTTAAAATGAGTCATATTTATACATATTAATGTCTGATTGTTTCCTCGCTGTGGGTTTATTTGGGTAGTCTCCCTTACGGCTCATCATGCATTTCATTCCTTAACCCTCTTTGCTCTTTCTGCCTTTTCAGGTGCCCGTTTTGCAATTTCCCAGCCTTATTGGACAAAGACAGGTCTCTATTCAGCTGTCCCAACCCTCGGTGCCGCAAGGTCAGTCCCGCTCTGTATTTGTTCAGTTCATCAAACACTTTGAGGTTCATGGGAGGCCAGGCTGTCGTATTGCTCCTGCTCTTCCTCTACAGAGCACAACTGTAAAGCAACGTGTCGGTTAATGCTCTTAACTCATGTACAATACATGCGTCATAAGAGTCAATTCTACTGTGCAAAAGAGAGCTTGAACCTGGATTTGAATTCGACATCCTGAATAATTTAGTGCATTGTGACAGTGAGACCCGAAAGCTCTGTGTCCACGTCAGCACGTCAGCATAAATCTCCTCCGTCCAGCCGGGCCACGGGACGGGGAGATCAAAAAAGATCGATGAGCAGTTTTCTGCAGATGATGAAACGGTTCCATCTGGCGAGGTCGCCGCCTCCGTCTCCCTCTCTGTTTATCTCGGGGCCTCCTCCCTCTGTCTGAGGAATGCCGGGGCGGCGGCATTGCTTTGTGTCTGCCAAGGCTGTCACATGGATTCCAGTCTGAAATGTCCATTATTTGGCAAAGACACACAAACATAATCATATTCTCAGTCACGCCACACAAATGCAACCCTCCCTTCGTTCTCTTTGTGCGTCTTTGTATCTTCCTGCTTCTGTTCTCACACTCGCTCCTCGCAAGGTATTTCTGACTCAACACACACACACACACACACACACACACACACACACACAGGAGGCATAAACACACACTATCACAGAGGAAGAGAGAGATATCTCTATCTCAACAGCCCAATGTAATACATGTGTATATTCACCTCTTGACCCCCGTCCTCCAGTAGATGTGAACTCATGTGATCTGACTATATTTGGCCAAAATAAGTAGTTTGAAAACGGCGTATTTGGATTTGCCCATTTAACAAACCAGAGATATCGTCTTTCTACATTACACGCCGGCTGTTTTCTTGTAAAACCGCGCGATGCCACTCGGCCGTTGACGGACAGGGGTTCGATTGTGTTACGCTAGTGGCGGCTAGCGTAGCTTCGGGTACTCCACAAGACCGGAAAAACACATTTTGATGTGTTCCCCTTTCAGCCAGTTTGTGTTTGACGATACGTGAACATGATGCTCTTGTGGCACACAAGACAAGGGCTCTTCTGTCTCCGGTCAGACTATAAAAGTGTTATTTTACATCTGCTGACTTTGCCCAAGCTCCGTTAGTTCCTCGGGCAGCACAGACACCGTCATGTATTTCCTAAAAGCGGTAGCTTCTCCGTGAACGACCAGACTATGAGATGCCCTTATCATATCCCTGTTCAAGTCATATATTGTCATTTCAGTTATTGCTGGAGAAGTTACCGGGCCTCACCCTCACCTTAATTGTACTCATCGGGGCTGCCCCGCCTCTTAGGCGGTTATTCGACCAATCGTTTTTTCACTCTGACTTCTTCAGAGTTCGGAGTGTTAGCCGACTAAGAATGTCTTTGTCCCAGGAGAGCTCTGATAATCATACAAACCTCTGCGGTTGTGTGAACGTGAAAATATGTTCATCCTTTCTCCTGCTACTCCGCCCACTGACCTGTAGGTGGAGCCAGAGGTTCGTAGCAGCTGCCCTGCAGTGTGACTGCACAGCTGCATCCTATTACATTCTCATACACACACCCAAAGATACAAGAAAGTTAGACATGCTCCAGATTTATTTTGGTCGGATCCCTTTTCTGAATATTTTCCATCTCGGCAACAGCTGCGGATTTCAATCCGCAGCTGTTGGAATATGTTTCCTGTCTCGTACTCTGAAGTTTACATGGAGACTTTTGAGTTATGGAGGAAACGGCCCTATTTTTTCTTTTTTGTTGTTAAGCAAGTCAAGTAATACAGAAAGTGAACACAACTTGCTTCCTCTTTAAGTTGTGGAGGAATCAGGATGTGAGTCTGTAGCTGCTGCGTGTGTTGTCTGGGGTTTCACCCCCACACACTTCCCCCCTCTCGAACACACTCACAAGAACATCAGAACGACATCCACGAGCTTTCCTGCATCTGCTTTTGAAATATTTATTTAATTACATTTTTTTTCATCCTGGTCCCGCGGTGGCGAGTTGTCGTACAGTCGGCCTCGCAGCCCGCTCAGCCTACGAGCAGGGAGGGGCTTCATTATGTAACTGACACACATCCGCGAGCCCACCCGCCTTTTCCCACAACGCCGCCTCATTGGCTGGCTGCACTCTCTACTCCCCTCATACTGGTTCCTTACTGGTTGGACGCACTTCCTCCTCCATTTCAAATGTGGTGCAGGTCAAGTTTGACCCAGATTCTCCTCCCTCCCTCCCTCTCTTTCCCAATCCTCCTCTCCCCTGGCTCCCCTACTAATGTTTTCCACATGTGGTTTATGAGGACATTTGGACAGGCTTGTTCCCGGCCTGCGAATGATTACTTCATGAAAGTGCGGGAATGTGAAATATCGGCCGCTGAGAGGCTGTCACGGTGCAAACGAGAGCTGAATCGGTGCCCCGGAGTCTTCGTGTATCCGTGAGTGCTGTGTTCTCATGCATTATCAAACCTGCACTCAGATTTGATGATTGCAGTGAAAAGCCGCCCCGCCGCACCCTCGGCGCAGCCCCCCAATCAGAAGCAAGCTGCTGCACTGCCTTATAAGGGCTGCTGCAGAGAGAGAGGAATTAGAGAAAGAGAGAGATCCCGTGGGGAGGGGGGGGGGGGTAAAGTATGAATGAAGCTGGAGGAAGGTGATACTGGGAGGAGGGTAGGAAGGAGGGTAGGACCCGAGAGAGTAGAGTGCGGTGAATCGGGTGGAGGACAAGTTGGAGCAGGATGCCGAGTGAATGACTCAAGTCAAACAGCCAAACGTGTACGATGTCCCCGACTGGAGTCGCTCACATTGCTGCCATTTATGCAGTGAAGTTGCGCGTGTGTGCGTGTACGTGTGTGTGTGTGCGTGTGTCTCCGACCTTCGTCACATTTCAGTCACACTCACTTGTATGTAAATCAGCCCTCGGGTGTGTGGAGACACGCCCCTGTGTAAGGGGTTGACTCCAACGTCACCGCCTGTATTTTTAGCTGTGCTATAAGAGCTCAGGTGTGTTCCTGCTTTTCAACAGCTTTTTCCAACAGGTCCCACACACACACTCACACACACACTCACACACACTCTCTCTCTCTCCCTCCCTGTGTCAGACGCTGTCCCTCGTCCTGCTCTCTAGGTTACCACCAGGGGGTGATCTTTCACCGCTCTGCTTTCCGTCCTCATCCCCTCCTCACTCTCTGCCTCCCGGTCTTTGTGTGATCCGTCTTTTTCTGACACTCGAGTCCAGCGCTGCGCCCTTTGGCTCAAACCTCGCCCCGCCCGCCTCTAACGACCCACGTTGGACCGGTATCGTGGACCAGAGACAGTTTTCTCACTCTGCTGCACCCCGGTCACGCTCATTGCTATTCTTCACGACGATGCTTCGTGATTTGTCACTGCTCGGGCACTCCCTTTTTATAAATCACAAGCGCCACAAGAATGTGAACACAGGCGGTCTACTCATCGTCTGTCTCTTGAAATCGACTCTTCTTTTGCTGGAAGCGACCGCGTTCTGGCTATAAAGGTCTTTGAGGTTTCTCTGCACTGCTTGCATCCAAACCGCTCCAAACGCCAACGAAAACTCTGGCTTTTCCAACTCCCCACCCTCTGGCTGACCTTGCACACACGCACACACACACACACACACACACACACACACACACACACACACACACACACACACACACAGACACACACACACACACACACACACACACACACACACACACACACACACACACACACACAGAAAGCTGTCTCAGTGGATATAGGGAGGGCTACAAGCTGTGTAGCTGAAATTACAACACACACACACGCACAGGGATGGAGGGGTGTGTAAAGAGGTCACAGGACGTAAGGGCGGCGTTTACGAGCGACACAGGGTTTCCCTCGCAGGTTAAGGGTCAGACTGGAGGTTGCCGTGGAGAAATAGATTATCCTGGTGCTGTCATATGCCACGATCTTCAATATTAGATGAGCGGTTCAAATATTTATGGTGACACCACTTAGCTGGGTGGGGGGGGTGAGAGCCACGACGCCGGCGGCCCATCACGTCCGTTAGCTGAACGTCTCAGGCTGACGCGACAAAGGAGGCTGGAGGATGGAGTTGCTGTTTCTAGGCAACCAAGCAGTCAGCAGCAATCAAATCACACTCTTGCTACACACACACACACACACACACACACACACACACACACACACACACACACTCTCACATTTGCAGAGAGAGCCACACCTAGAAGCTGTGTGTGCTGGTCCTGCAGTGGCAGCAGAGCAGCATATAGAGCATCTGGAGCAGCACGCTGCAGGGCTCCTCTCACTCAGCAGCTGGAGGAGAGTTTGACAAGCGGGTGGACGTGTGTTCATCGCCTGGTATTTGATGATGTATTTAAAAAAACATAAACAACCGAAGGTGAATAAATGTTCCAGGGAGATTCTAGATAACGATTTTCTCTTTTGCTCTCTGATTCGTTCCTTCCCCCTCGTCCCTCCACGGCGTCGGTCCAACGGCTTTCTCGTCTTCCTCCTCAGGAGAGTTGCAGGAAGTGCCACGTCCAGTGGAAGCAGCACGTGGGGAAGACGTGTGAGCAGGTCCTGGAGCGGGACGAGATCCGCATGAGGGTGCTCTTGTAAGTGTCCGAGAGAAACTAACTCTTTATCGACACACAGACCACCGGGATGTTTGTTGGCTTTCAGGAAGCTTCAACTAACTATGATTTAGTTAAGACATATTTTATCTTCACCACCTTTTGAATCGTCTTAGCAGGCTCTGCACATTTCTCTGTTTCCTCGCCGTCCCCGCTACTCCTCCCTCGGAGGGGATGCTGGGTAAACGGTTCAGTTTCCCGGACAACACTCCAGGAAGTGAGAGGCCAGCTGCTTCCTGTGGCCCAGCAGGTCCACAGGCAGCACTTCCTGTTTTGAGCGCCACACAGATCTTCTTACTTCCTGGTGCTAAAAGAGGCAGGAAGTGGTCTGGTGGAAAGATCAGAGGAGCAGGAAGACTCTTACGGGACGTAACTAACAGAATCACCATGGCAACTTGAGTCGCTCCTGATGTTTGGTCTCTGATGTTTAGAGACGATGAGAAACTGTGAGGGAATAATTATCGTCATCAAGATTTATTGTGAATATCTTTTAATTCACCTGCAATTGAAGTAGATTTATTGTAAGGTCGGCACATATGTTTTCTTTATTGTTTATTTATTTGAACTATCCATTACCAAATGTCCCCGCTGTGGGACTAACAGAGGATTATTTTATTTTATCGTAATACTCAATAAAAAATCTAAATCGGCCCCAAAGACTGGCGGCACAGAGACAAGTAAATAAATGCATATTAAACCGAGAATCTGCCAGCATCAGCTTATGCATCACATGTTTCTGTTTTCAGATGAGTTAAAATATGCTAATCCTTTATTAGTCCCACAGCGGGGACATTAGCAGGTTTGCATGAATGTGTGTTAGCTATCCGCGAGATGCCATGTGGGTTCAGCACCCCGTTGTTAGACCTTGGACTACATTGTATAATCCATAAACTCTTCCATGAAATCAAACCTTTCTATTCTCGCTCTTATCAAAGCCTTCGAGGAAGTAGCAGCCTGAACCTGAGCCGCAGTCAAAACGTCTCATTCCACTTCAAGATTAAAAAAAAACAAAAACACAAGGAAGTTCAACAGCCCCTCTCTCCGCGGCGCCGTTGTGTCTCCGTGGCGTTCACGTATCTGGTCTCTTACGTTTGTATCCCTCTTGTGCCGCAGCGAGGAGCGCATGACGGCCGCCCGGGTGAGGAAGTGCGTCAAGTGCGGGACGGGTCTGGTGAAGTCGGAGGGCTGCAACCGGATGTCGTGCCGCTGCGCCAGCTTCATGTGCTACCTCTGCAGAGAGCCCATCACGGGCTACAACCACTTCTGCCAGCACGCCCGCTCTCCTGGCGCTCCCTGCCGACACTGCCGCAAGTGCTCCCTCTGGACGGACCCCACGGTAACCGCTTCATTATTGAAGAGCTCGTCAGCGCTGAAGCCACCAGGTTGTGGCCTCTCGGGTCAGCATTCAGCCAGTGCACACATCCAGTCACAAGGTGTTTCCCTTCACTCAGAGACATGTTCAGTAACTCTCCCTGAGCATCAGGCCCACAGTGACCTGGCCGCAGCGTCACCGGCCACCTGAGGCAACAAATAGTCCCCATTGCTGCAGCAGCTCTAGAGACACCAGAGCCAACCCCAATGAGTCGACCCCGGTAACCAGAGGGCCAGCGGAGGCTGGTGACCGGTTTACTTCTTAAGCTGGAGAAGCACGAGTTAGACAAACAAACGATTTCTCCTCATGTATAGAAAGTTAGGGCACAGTTACTGTCTAAAGACGAGAGGGCTCATTCACAAGTCGTCTGGGTACCACAAGAGTTCATTTAGCGCAGTAAAACGGTTGCTTTCCTCGTCTTATTGGCAACGCTAACAACTTGTGTTTGTGTGTGTTTCTACAGCAAGACGACGAGCGAATCATTCACGATATCCAGAAGGAGGGAGAGGCCGAGCTGAATAAGAAGTCTGAAGGTCGGTACCGAGCGTCTGTTGAGCGCCGACGGCTTTAAGGTCGGGTAAAAGCTGTTCGGCCCTGTTTCACGTTGCCTCCTTTTCTTTTAAACTGATGTGGCAATGTGATGGATTGTGTTCCCGGGCAGCAACATCATTGCTCCTCTCTCTGCTGCTTCCTCTGTGTCTTTTTTTAACCGTTATTTGTTCACGCTGGCTGCGGTGCTTCCTGTGTTTTGGTCTGAGCTGGAAGTGTTTGTGTGAAGTATGTGAGCGCAGACCGACGACATTGCAACATATTGTCTTTCCTTCCAGATAATTCGGGGAAGAGGGTCGGCCCTCCTCCGGAGCCCGTCACCGAAGCCAAGCGGCCGCGCGTGGGGCCCCCGCACGAGAACCCACAGCTCCCGCACCCCGCGGCCCCTCCTCACCCGCAGGCGGTGCAGGCTCCCCTGTTCGTGCCGCCGCGCGGCCGCTACCCGCCGGCGCCGCCCCAGGCCGGGATGTACCACCAGGTGATGATACCCCGGCTGCCTCCCGCCCCCTACGTGCCGCCCTTACAACACCTGCCCCCGCTGAACAATAACAACAACAACAACAACCACCATCACCCTCCCATCAACCCTCACCCCCACAACTTAGACATGATGGACCTGCCCATGCACTACGGACCGCACCGCTACCACCGCGGCTTCTAACGCGCACTCGGGACCCCCGCTCGTCCGCAGAACCACGAGCTGGCTCTCCGCACATCCGTTCGTTGTTTCAGTGCTGTCTTTCGAGCTCTGATGTTATTTTGCATCTGTTTCCGTGTGCTTCACGGTTTTCTACTCCCGTCGCTTCCCCACAGATCGTGTGCTCGTGCAGGGGGAGCGTTTGTTCGGACCCGCCGCTCGTCGCGTTCTTCTCTGTTGAGCCGGTTTTTAAAACGGCAGTGAAATGGCGAGCGCGTCTGTGCTGACGAGCGCACGCATTCGGACACTTTGCCTTCTCTCGCTGCGCTTCGATACGGAAGAGGAGGCCCGCGTCACATGTTCCTTCTGTTTGTCTACGTCAGGGTGGATCCGATGAACGCTCTAGAATTTATTTCCAGTTTATACTGATATTTTTGACTAAATAATTGAAAGAAGAAAAAAAAAGTTAGCATTCCCTTCTGTATCTTTTGTGTAACAAGTGAGAGAACACCGTTTTCTAATAAAGTTTATGTTCACTTTTCGATGAGTTTTCAGTTCATACAGGTTTAAACTTTCGCTCCATTGAAGCTCTCTCTCTCTCTCCCTCCCCCTCCTCCTGGTCTCATGCAGAGAAAGGGGCTGACTCATGATAGCTGAGCCCCCGGGCTATGCTCCAATCACATGACGGAGCGGGGGCTTTCCGCCAATCATGGCGTTGCAACAGCCGCTGCTTTGTGATGTTCCTGAGAGAGTGGGCTTCTTTGTTCAGCCAAGTGTGCTGCGAGTGTGACAAATAATTTTGCTACACACACACACACACTCTTGCTGCCTCTCGTTTCTGCTCACAGACGATAAAAGTAGCACAGCGAAGCCCCGCTATAGCCCAGGGGTCCTAATGGTTTTAGTCATGGTCGGTGAGAGACCGACTGTTTGTAAGAGAGCCAGGATTAGACTTTAATCATATTCATCTTCTAGCAGCAGCCGAGAGGACAGTCATGAATGAACTGTGTTTAACAAAGACACACAGGGACACGTCGTGGCTCCATTGAGCCCACAGCCGTGTGTCGCTGTGTACGACTCTAAATGTATTCTTAATCCATGCACAGAGGCCTCTGCAGACTGAACATGGGTGCTTGAGGGTGCTCATCACTGCAACTACAAAGACACCAGACAGAACTTTTTGGAGGGCCACCTGGACCCCAGCAGTGCTCCAGAGGTCTGGTGGTCAGGGTTGGGGGATTCACCAGGAACGGATTTGACGAGTCTAATGTCTGCTGACAGTCACAATACTGACACCCGTCATTCAACCTTTAGTTTGGTGTCGCACCTCCAGACGGGCTGGTGCGGTTCACAAAGCTTCACAGACGACTGACGACCTGAAAATAAGAGAGCTGGAAGCTGTGATGAAGTTTAATGGGAATAAAACAGCATGGAATAAAATCTGGGTTGATTAAACAGAATATAATTCACTGATAAACATAAGTGATAATAAAATAGAGTACTTTTTTGAAAGTAGTGAAATAAGTGACTAAAATAAGCTTGACATAAAGTAGCAGTTATCAGATGTTTCCTTATAGAAGCCAGGAGGACAGAAGTTACAGACGACGTTATTCACATGGAGAGACTCGCTCTAGTGGCTGTAGTGACTTGTGACCATCAAGCATCCTAAATGAAAATGTATTTCTCATGTTTAAAGTGCTAGTTTCATCATAATATTCACCGTCTTACTAAAGGATAAAGAATGCTCATGTTGCTCGTGATGAGAGAAACATGTATAGACTATGAACGCAGAACAGAGACGAGAAGCCTGTTTGTAGTGCAGGTTCAGGTCTTTGACTGAGTGAAGAAGACCACCGAGTCCAGCTGGTGGCCAGCCTCCCAGCTTCATCTCCAGAGACTCGGACCAACCGCCGGCTGTGTGATGGAGACGGACAAGATCCCCAACACAAGCTTCTTTAAAAGAAAGCTCTCTTTGGTTTAAAGAGCTCATTCTTCATGTTTCACATCCATCGCACTAAAAACTTGTGCGGTGTACTTATTGCTGACGTTACTGTGACTGAGTAGCCTCCTACGAGGAATACACTCAGTGTGTGTGTCTGAGTGTGAGCGTGGTGGCTGCAGCCGACTGTAATCACCGCACACTGACCTCGACCTGCGACCCTTCGGCCCGACTGTCACCGCCGCTCTGCTGCGACACGGAGGGGAACGCGGCGGAACGAGCCGCTGGAAACCCAAAGGCCTCTCTCCATAAGCCAGAACTGTTTCATTCTGGTCCTTGAAGGAGAAACCCCCCCACGGCCCCTCCAGACGAGCGTGTGCGTCATGGATTACAGCCGGATAGTATTATAGAGCATTATCTGCTAATGACTCATTTAATTGAGAGAACAAAGGACTGGCTTAACTGACGGCATGAGGCTCAATAACGGAGATTGCCGTCGCTCAAACACTCTGACGTGAAAATGAATATGCAGTTAGGTGGTTTTGTTAGACATTGTCCTCCATGGTGCACAGCAATGTGCAGGCCACATTGTATTATATATATATATATATATATATATATATATATATATATATATATATATATATATATATATATATATATATTACTTATACAATCAAAGGCATTTTATGTTTTTTGCTCACACTTCTGCTTTTGGTCTTTCTTTCATTGTCTCTCTGCTCCTCAGTTGTTTGTCTTCATGCATGACGTAAAGTGAAGCCTTGACCTTAAACTGCCTTATCGAGAGATGAATGGAGTCAATCAGTCCGTAAAATAAACACTGTTCTCTATTGAAACCAGTGAAAGTAGATGTTTATCCCTGTCAGTGAATAGCGGGTGGAGCCGATGCCGAGAACAATTTATCTTTATTTTTATTTCACCGTTTTGAACAAAAAAAATATGAACGAGACATGACCTGCATATCTCCCTGGAAACCTGAGAGGGACACACATCCTGCAGCTTCCTGCCTCTGTGGGCGCGAGTGTGTCTGTAACAGTACCAATGTCCACACACACACACTCACACACACACACACACACACATTTTTGCATTATCTGTGGTGACCGAGACAACCTTCACACCCCACAAGTCACACATTGTGTGTGTGTGTGTGTGTGTGTGTGTGTGTGTGTGTGTGTGTGTGTGTGTGTGTGTGTGCATATTAAAGCCCTGTGTCCACAGGGACCGCTGGTGTCTGGCAGCATTCGCTCCCCAGATGATTCCCCGCTCCGCCGGCTCTGTTTGTGTCTGTTATTGTTTGTGTGTATCTTTAATGAGTGTGTACATTTCTAATGATTTTTTAATGCAGCCGCACCGCTCAGTGCAGCTGCTCACATCGTCTTCAGAGGCTGTTTTACGCTTGACAACAACGTCCTTGTCCGACATTTTTGGGCCGTTCACATTTTGCTCAACGTGATTGATCATTGATGATACATCGAGTTTGTAATGTGTGTGTTTCTCATCCAACTCTGACTGGATCTGCTTACACGAAAGAAAAAAACAATGCTGAACAATTCTCACACTTGCCGTTGCACCTGAAGGCATCATTTCTATCGCTTTCTGAGTTAAACGGATTATCCTGCAAACCCTTCAAATGAAGTCTTCATCACAACATCCTCGCTCATCTGGCTGAAAAGCAATCAGCACATCTCGCGGGTGGAAATCCAACATCTGGATCCCCAACAAAATCCCAACCGCCTGAACCTGGTCACACACACGGGCACATGGCGCACAAATGTAGCTCAAATCCCAGCTGTCAACTAAACGGAGCCGACAGCGCGGACGCGTCGTTAGTTCAAGGTGTGGACGCGTCAACCTGCTCTTCATCCTGCACATCCTCTAAAGAGATTACCGGCTGACCCAGTGACCCGCTGCCCGGCCACGTGAGAGATGGAGGACGTAGATTTGATTCGAGCGAAGAGAGCCGGTAGACACACACACACACACACACGCACACACACACACACACACGCACACACACACACACACACACACACACACACACACACACACACACACACACACACTGCAGTCAAGTAGATGGGAGGAATATAAGAGGAACAAGTTCAGCAGTTTGGCCTTGTGCCTCTTCCCCGATGATGAGGTCTTTTCTGATCAAAGGCAGCCCTCTCCTCTTCCTCCTCCCCCTCCTCTGCCTCCTCCTGCTCCTCCTCCTCCTGCTGCTCCCTGAGGCTCCTCGTCCAGACCCCCGTGGGCTCAGCACCCCCCCCCCCCCTCCCCTCAAGCCTCACTGGGCCTCCATCAGCCCACATTTTGGATGTAATGAATGTTTTTGACATTTCGGGCCCTGGCGCCGCCTCTTTGATTCAGACCTCTCAGCTTCCAGCAGCTGCTGTTTCCATGGCAACAAGGCGGTGGGTTTGAGGAGCAGGGGGATTCAGACACGGGTGGAGAGGAGAGGAGAGGAGACGGCGGCCATTTCGCACACAGCCGCCCTCCTTTAACCCCCCCAGCAGTCCCTCGTCCACTTGTCCTGACAGCGGGCCAACCAGCCGGCTCCGCCTGCCGCTTTACCCACAAACCACTGCAGCATTTTCTGGGATCTGGGTCATATTTGAAGTGACTCATCTTTTTCGCAGAAGCTATTTAGAAGAGGGGGGAGGGGTGTTAGGGAGGAGAACGCAGAGGATGAAGGGATTGATGGGAGGATGGTTAAAGCAGGGAGAGAGAGAGAGAGAGAGAGAGAGAGAGAGAGAGAGAGAGAGAGAGAGAGAGAGAGAGAGAGATTATGTGGGAGGAGGACATGAGGCAGCAGAGGGGAGGAGATTACGTGGAGGGGTGGTGTGTTTGTTTTGCCATGTTGGGTGTTCCTCTGGGATCTGCCAGCCTGACGGGTGGTGGGAGTTGGATTAGAGACCTGCTCTAGAGGCTCCATCATTACATTACCGCCCTGAATGATGTGTGTGTGCGTGTGCGTGTGTGTGTGTGTGTGCGTGTGTGCGTGTGCTTGTGGAATATTTGGGGGGTTGCCCTTTCTCTGCAATAGAATAAATGTTTCAACACAAAGGCTCTATTCAGGAGACGGGAAAAATGTGTGTTTCCGTATATGTGTGTGTGTGTGGGGGTGGGGGGGGGGGGAGCACATGGAGCCGCTGTGGTTAGAAACTGGCAGGACACCAAGTGTGAAGTGCAAAAGAGAAATGTGCAGCGCATAAAAAGGTTGTGATTTGCAGGTTGAACTGTGACTTTCGGCGTGTTCTGTCTGTAAAACCGTCTGGAGAGAACGAGGCGTGAGAGGCGATCCTGAAGCTCGTCCACCTCGCGGGCCCTTTGCAGAGCCCTCACACCACGATGGAGTTCAATTCAAGGTTACGTTGGTCTCCTTGTCATGTTGTATTCAAGGAAAATGTGCACAGTGATGCACAACATATATTTAATTTAGCTTTGCTAAAGGCCTCCCCGAAAAATATTGTGCCATCAAAGATTAGCAGCCATGATTAGGCATGAGAGGTGTGTTAATCTCAGAATATCTCCTCGTTAAACCGATGTATAAAGAAAGAGCTTGAATGCAGGCGTCCTGCGCTGCTGTGGCTGTGCGGAGCGGGTCGATGGCTCCTGTGGTCCATGTTGGTGTCTGATTCATGCCGTGAGTGACTGGATGTTGGTGAATGACATGTAGCTGTGAGTGCTTTGGTACATTACCCACTCACCTTCACCCTGAGAAAAACACAATATCCAAAGTGTGAGGAACGAGTTAAAATAGTGTACTCCAACGTGAGCTGCCAACATTAGCATGTCTGGCTAACTAGCTTACTACAACCCAGCGTTAGCTTCAAGGTCGAGGAGCGGTTCATACAGCATTTATTCCTCTTGTAAAGTTTAAAGTACTACTTAAATATGAAGGATAAAACACAAATCTGACCTGTCCTGTTGTCCAAGTATGACATGTTAAGCTTTGTGACTTATGAGGATGTTAGAACGGAATAACAGAAAGGTCTGATAAATAAAACAGTCGCTATTAAATTGAATTACTAGAATGAACTAGTTCTCACCTCAAAGTCAATGGTGCGTCTTTATTAAACATCTTCTGCAGAGATAATCAACTAGTGAGGATGCTAACATTTTGTAGCTTTAGCTTCAATCTTTTAGTGCGATATATTGACCGCACATATTTAAGACCTCTTTAAATTATGGAGCTAACGTTGACTTTATTAGCTCGTTCGCTACAGCTAATATCCGCTACTGACAGTCCTCATTTCAGCCAACAAAAATCTGCCATTAGTGGTTTAACAAGCGAAACAGTCGGTCATCCAGCAGGAAGAACAACAAACGAATAAAGACGTGTAGCGTTCCAAATCCCAGTTTTATTGGTCGTTGGATTTCAGGTGAACCAATGGCACAAGAGAGGTTAATCCACAATATCAAAAAAATTATACAAAATAATAATACAAAAAGAAGTTCCAGTTATACAAAGCAAAGATGTGGATTCTTTTTATCTTTTATTTTCCTACTGCCCAAAAACTGGAGAGTAAGGCACAGTCATTACCACACGTTTACCCTCCCACATCCGTTTGTCTCGGCCTCCTCGGGGACGCAGGTCTCTCCGAGGAGGCCGCTCCTTTTAGTCGCTCGAGACTCTCGACCCTTCACGCAAACAAAAACGCTCGAAACTTCGGAGAGAGGAAATTGGAGGGACTTGTTGAGGTGCTGGCTACAATCACGCATCATTCCACGAGGCTACGCGCAGACTCTCACGTCGGAGGAACGCTCGACGATGACGACGACGATAATGAAGACGGGTGAAGAGCCCGACTTTGCTGCATTGTGACACGAGACAGAGGCCATCGCTGCTTCGTGCTGTGGAGAAAGCTGAAGGGGAGGGAACCCGAGAGGCCGGACCCACGATGCATTGTGCTACACGACGACTGCAGAACAGACGTCCAGTTCAATAAGACAACAGATTCTTTGCCTTTCTTTTAACCCTATCCTTCACCGGCAAACGCAAAAAAAACTAAATGAAACAAAAGCCAACAAAATTTGTTCACATCTCATTGTGAAGCTGATACTTTCAAACAGAAATGAAAAGCAGCGGCAGACCGCGCGACTACGGGCTCTTTCAGCCCCTTCGGGTTCACGGCAAGGCGTTGGGCAGAAAGATCTCCGCCCGCTAGTCCAGACTGGAGACGCCCGACAGGATGGAGGTTTTCTGAATAGGTCACGAGTTTAGCACCAGGTTCCAGTTTCTCAGAGTGTGTGTGTGTGAGAGATGACGGCGTGTTAATCCAGTATCAAAGGTTTGGTCGAGATAAAGGCCGAGGTCTAGGTTTGGTTGAAGGATTCAAAAAGCAGCTATCCAAAAAGGGTCTATAAATCACTTCACTCCCTCCGCTATGGCTACCTGCCGTCTCCTTGATAATGTCTGTGCCCTGGACGTAGAAAAAGAAATCCAACCGCGTGTCATGGGAGTGCAGTAAACACACAGTATGTGACGGCACCTTTTCTATTTTTAACTTCTTTAAACCGTTTCTCGGGACAATAGTTTTAGCGCGAGGAAGAGGGCGGGGTTACGTGTTTTAACTTCCTGCATCCTGTTTGGTCCAAAGAGAACACGGCTGGAGAACAACACAGGGAACGGGTTTACATCTGAGTATCTTACAGTTGAGATGAATAGAGGTGGGGGGGGGTCGAACCCGTGAGTTACATCATTTTCTATATCATCATATCCAGTTATATCACCATCATCATCATATCCAGTTATATCAAAGTCGTCACACTGAGGCAACGGGGCTCATGAACACAAAACGCACTCGACCCGTCAGAAGAGACGGTCCGTTTCTACGCGACGCAACCGCCCAGAAACAGACCCACGGCCTCCATCTTGTGTGCTTCGCCAACAGGACACATCACATTTATGTTGTATCTGGTGGGTGGATCTGTTTTGGGAGATCCGGTCGGGTCGAAGCAGATCCAGCAGGTCAGAGGTCGTAGAGCAGAAACACGGCAACATGTGCCGCTCAGGAGAAAGACGGGTCAACTCAGAGAGGAGAGGGGGGGGCTCTTAAAACGTGGCTCTGCTCTGGGAGAGGGACGGCCCAACCCTAAGGCGAGGAGGGGGAAGAGTGACAGGTCGAGCAGCGAACCAGATCGGAGCAGAAAAAGTGCACAGCCCCACGGTAACTATGGCAACAGATAAAGGTCGGCGCTGCAGAGCAGAGCTGGGAGAAGAAACAAAGATGGAGGGATAGACGGAAGGAAAGGGAGGCAGGGGAGAAAGGAGTGTCTCCTTCCTTTCTTCCTCTATCCTTCCTGATCTCTCTGTGCAGTTCATCAACATATAAAGTCATAAGGATATAATATGAGGACGGTGGGGGGGGGGGGGGGGGGGGGGACGCATGGACAGGTCGCGCTGCGCCGCCGCACTGGACTCATCAGCGCCGCGGCGTCCACGCCGCCCCTCAGTACTCCCAGAGGGTGGCGGTCTCCAGGTCGTCGGCGTTGGCCTTCAGCACGCCGGCGTGGTCGCCGCGCAGGTACTTGCTGTCGGCGGCGTGGCGGATCGCCAGCTTGTTGTAGTCGCAGAACTCGAACAGGAAGTCCACGGGCGCCTCGCTGCTGCTCACCACCGCCTGCTCGTTGCCCACCATCCAGTATTTACCCGTGGAGTCTGCAGGAGGAGAGCACACGGATCTCAGTCAGCAGATGAGTGTGTCGAGGTTTGGAGGGGTGGTGGGGACAATCGTGAGGCGGAGAGATGGGGGAAGGGTGTGAGAACACAAATGGAGGCGCAGACAAAAGATTGGGCTTAAAATGGCTTTGTTTGATACGTGTAATGTGAAGGCGAGGACATTATCCAAATCAAATCCCTCTTTTTGGCCCAAACATAAACCCATAATGAGAATCCCTTTAAGAGGAAGTGAGGTAATCCCTTGTGTGCCTGCAGGAGGTCTTTGCACGCGCTGCGCACATGTGCAGGTTTGCGTGCCGCAGTCGTCGGCATGTCCTTTAACAAGGACGCCGACAGCTGGAGCGCCTGAACTGACCTTGCAGGCTGTAAGCTCCGTCTCTGAACTCCAGGGTGAAGTAGTCGTAGGTGGAGCGGTTGGAGTCCAGCGTCCCCGTCACCTTCCTGCAGCCGATGAAGCCGTGATCCCCGCGCAGCACGATGATCGGGCGGTTAATCAGCTTCATGAGGAACTCCTCGGACTCGCCTGGAGACGACAAAACGGGCACGACGCGTGTGAAAAAGACTGGAAAGACGAGACAACGTGACATGAATCACTTTATGCCGAGTCATTCAAATACCGCCAGTTAAACATCGCTTCGGCCACAATGATTGAACTAAATCTAAATCTGGACCACACTTGTGCATTTCATTGCAGCTCAACGTTTGAGCTGAGGGCTTTTCATGCAGCTCATAAAATATGTATGCAAAGCAACTTGGCTTCAAATGTGCCCTAGAAGGAGCACCGTGGCAGCGAACCGCTCCCTCTGCAGAAACTGCAGCCGGAGCGAAGCTTCAGCTTTGATCCACCAGCTTCCTGATCGCAGCGTCTTCTGCCGCGCTCTGACAGGATGCTCGTGTCTCGCAATGAAAGCTGTTGCTGCGATGGCAAAACGTCTCCACTCTGCCTGCAACATCTGTACGAGCTGGTGCCGTTAAAGGAGGAGATGCAGAGATTTTGAGTAGTATGTATTTTTGCTTTATATTTGAGTTTGATGAGGCGATGAAAACAACGCTCCCACCTGTCTAGTAAATGCAAGTCGTCTGAAGATCACTAATATAACACATAACTTGTTTAATATGTACCAAAACCAAAGTGTAAAAACGACAATTTGACAGATCAAATCTCTTAATTATGCTGAACACAACACACACAATCAAAAGTTAAATCTGCAAAAAGACAAAACAACAACTCTGTATTCCTCTTTCTGTATCCCTCTAAAAATGTATTTTTTAAGTTACACATTTTTTTTATTTGAAAGCTAACGAGTAACGATTGCAGTCAGAAAAACGCACACACAAGAGCATCTTTTCCTCTGATTGTATGAAGTGGGACAAATGAAAATCTACCGGACTGTGTCACATGTTTCTGTGTCATGGTGAAAGCTGCTCTGGGACTCTGCACTGTTCCTTCATGAGGTTTCCAATCAAATGATTGACTTGAAAAAAGAAACTCTGGTCAACATGGCACGAGAGCAACACATCTGAGCGAACGGTTGCGTTCTGCTGAATCAGCGCCGAGGCCCAGAAACAACTGGGACATACCGCCATGATTTAGTACTGAAATCTCCTTCAATCACGGCTGTAAATAAATCAGTTAGTGAGTCATAGTCTGAACGGCTGAATCAACAAATCTCACCGACCGGCAGAGTCGATGGTGGCCGCTAGCTGGCCGTTTTTCTTGGCGGCGACGTATTTCCCGTTGGCGGCCCGGAGAGTCAGCCTCTTCCCACGCCACTCGATGTCAAAGTAGCAATTAGCTGACCTGCAGAGAGAAAGCACAGGCAGGGGAGATAAGGAGGGTAATTAAATGTACATGGACGTGAGAGATCCAGTAGCAGTGCGCGAGTGTCAGGTGTAAACAGTCACATTTCACTGAGCAAACTACACCCAGCTGTTTAATCCAGAACCCAGGTGACTGCTGGGTAATTGGATCGGTCGGCTCAAGGTAGAGGGATAAGCTTTTGTTGTAGTTCGTTAAGTTGAATCGAGTGGCTTGTTAATCCGTCCACTTGGCACAAAGTCAGGTTTTATTTTCTCATGTCTCTGCCACGTTCGTTTATTAGAGAAGTCTTAAAAACAGTCAAAGTGTTTCCTACAGCCACTGGAGGAAGAAGATTATTGTGGTCTGATCTGTGAGGAGAGTCAAATGTCAAGAATGTGATGGAGGAATTCAGTGAACTTCCTGCAGAGCGCTGGCTCAGTTTTATCTTTGAAAATAAATAAATGGAGCAATCTGCCCTGTATATGTACCTCCTACACATATGTACCATCTACACATATAGTATATGTACCTCCTACACATATAGTATATGTACCTCCTACACATATGTACCATCTATACATATAGTATATGTACCTCCTATACATATATACCATCTATACATATGTACCTCCTATACATATGGTATATGTACCTCCTATACATATGGTATATGTACCTCCTATACATATGGTATATGTACCTCCTATACATATGGTATATGTACCTCCTATACATATGGTATATGTACCTCCTATACATATGGTATATGTACCTCCTATACATATGGTATATGTACCTCCTATACATATGGTATATGTACCTCCTATACATATGGTATATGTACCATGTACATAATACATATGAGGTGCATATACCAGCTCAATACTCTTAATATATTTTCCAATTAAAAGGCCTTTTCTAAAACACACAACAAAGAGGAACCAAGTGCTCCACTTAGTGCTTCAGGATGTCAAGAAGAAGTCTAAGCTTCCACTTCACAATCTGTCCTGGGCCTCCGGGTGAGGGGTCAAAGGTCAGCACTCTGGCCGGGCAGAACCACTGCACATGAAAGAAAAATCTCTCTCTACAGGTTGAC
>NW_027175887.1:4627507-4637507 GCF_023055335.1 Clinocottus analis | reverse complement strand
CCAGCCAAGGTCGGAGTTGTGTGTCTCATTTCCTGCCAGGAGGGGTGAAGGATACAGAGAGGGTGTCGGGGCTGAATCATGGCCAGACACAACATGGAGTCTGGTCTCCACACACTCTCACACACACACACACACCCACACACACAGCGTTTCGAGTGATGGAGAAATGGTCCAGTTATCCGTCAGCTTCATGAATATGTGGCGTGTGTGCATTCCCTGTACGTGGAGCTCTTATAGCGGTTTCATTTTCCATCGAGCTCAAACATGCGTCACTTTCCAAGACTTCACAGAAGCCCATTTTGTTTTCCGTCCACGTTCACTGGTCGTTTGCCAGTTTAATCAATTTGCACATTGGTTTGTGACGTTGACTTTTCACCCCGATAGTGAACACAAATCAGACTGATGCCTGTGCACGTCACAAGATTATTAATAAATATTTAGATATAGCCAATACAAAAAATATATATATATAGTATGTTGGGGCACACATTATGCACATAACACCTAGTTTTCCATCGCCACAGGATTCTCATCTCATGCTCCAGCAGCCAGAGAGCACTCAGTGGTCTCACCAGTGGCCTCTCATCCTTTTAGATGACAAACCAGCGCTCGGGCTTCCCTCACTTCAGACGCAGACCAGGCCACTTCAAAAAGGCCGTTGGGGTCTCGGTAACTGCCTGATAATTGCGTCTCGGGCCACGTGAGGGTCGTTAGCACGAGTCTCTCAGGAAGTTGGTGACCGTCCGTGTTCCAGCGATGAGAAGAGCGGATGTTGCGGTCAGGAAACCAGCGACGGCACCGGGTCAGATGGAGCGCTGTCATGAGTCATCTGATATTTGGCGGACTGAAAATTATACTTATTTCAGCCGGTTCCCTCCATATAAGACGGTCGGATTCAATCAACCCGAACCAGCTAAACGGTCTTTGAGGAATCCTGATTTATAGCGTTACACGACATGTGAAGTCACGTGAACACGTCGGCCAATTAAAAGCATTCTTTCCAGTGATTAGTGAGTCAGAAAGTAAAGAAGCAATGATGACAGTGGGGAGAACATGGAAATAAAACGCACATTTTTCCACATAATAATTACGTACGTTGGACTCCAAACTGAGGTTGTTAAAGGAGGTATGTTAATATTGTCAATTAGAACCACTTAAGGATAAATTCTACCATTTTTGGACAATATGGGTTTTTATTTTGGGAGTTTAGCAATCATTCCTGTTTTGTATCCTTTTATTTACCCGAATTTATTCACTAGCTCCAGCTTTACGAGCTGCTGAGGTGCGGAGCTGCAGAGGAGATTAAGTAAATGAGAACCAACACCACGAGCAATCAGAGAGGCGCAAACCTCCAAATAAAAGTCATTTGGCAGCTTTGGGACCGACCCACTCGAGCGCTCACGTCAAAAGCCTGCGGTCGCTAATGAAAAGCTTCAGTCGCCGTCCTGGCCGAGGTCTGCCAGGAAAACAGCGGCTGCAGAGAGACGCTATGAGCAGCTGTCGGTTTAAAAAAACTCAAACGTCTGCAGCCAGTCTAATGCCGCTCAACGTTTAATCCACATCCCAATGATCCAGTTGTCGGAGGGTCAGACCGGATTCAGACCTCCTGCTCCTTTTGGACTGATTTGAGCTGCAGAGGACGCGGCTTCAGGAGAAGTGTCCTTAAGCAAGGCATCGTATCGGCCATTGGCAACATTTTCCTATGCCAGTTCTGATGTCTCAGGTCATCGTATCCACCCAACTCTTTGTCCTTGAAGGTAAAGTGAGGGAGTCAGTGAGTCAACTAACGGTGGACACCGACATTCACAAAGCATTCAAAAAGTACCGTGGGAAGTTTTGGACCATAATTGCACTTTGGAGAAATGTTGTTAGAGCTGGAACGACAAAAATCAATCAATAAATTGAATTATTCCATAATTTACAATTTTATTTCATTTTCTTGAGAAGAAAATGCAAACAGCTGGTTAGTTTCAGCTTCTGAAACGAGAATGCTTATTGCATTAGTCTTCAGTGAAAAGTCAACCAAATATCTGTAAAAGTCAGATTGTGATGCTCATGTTTCACGGTTTCAAGTGGAGCACTAAGAAGTTGACGAAACTATTAATCGACTGATCAAAACGATCCCTGGCAGCCCCGATGTGTGGCATGCAGCGCGTTGCTCCGATTACTCGCTCGCGTGAGCAGGATGTCGCTCTGGCACTCGGGTCATAATCCGATTTGGGAAAATGTCTCACAGGCAGCGATCTAATTTGTCACGGGGGTATTATTAAAGTGCAATTCATGCTCATCATATAATTCCATCAGATCCGGTTGGAATTTTTAAATCGCCGTCATTTGTAATGTTTCCGTGGCGGGAGCCTTGTTATTCAGCCTCCAGCTCCCAAAACCGGCCTCCATTTTGTGCCTGAGCCCACGTTTAGGGAATAAGGAGAAACAGCTGATGGAGACATGTGGGTAAATGTCCCTTCAACAAGTAAACAAAGCTGGGAGGCAGAACCACCAGGAGACCGGAGAACATTAACAAACGATCGACGATTCAGACTCTGAGGAGAGAAAAACCTCTAAACCGCCTTATTCTCATCGACAAGACACTAAACATAGAGTTACAAAGCATCAGAGTCGGATATTTCCATCATTCATGAGAGCAGACACACTCCGTCACTCTGACCTGACATTTAAGGGCTTCTGATTAACGTTTGTAATCTTCAACATAAGGGATGCCACTGGTAATGACCTCAGCAGCAGCAGCAGCAGCCAGGCCTGAAGGCTGAGGGAGCGGGGGAGGGGGAGGAGACATCGAGGGAGGATGGGAATGGAGACGGCATGAGGAAATGCCCAAAGAGATGTTAAAAAAATGTTTTAAAGAAGCGAGGCAAAGTGAGCTAAGGTGAAAGGAGGTGATGAAGAGGAGGAGCTGGAAAAAGTGAGGGAAGAAAAAAGAAAGGAAGGAGGAGGGACAAGCTTGCATCTCTGCCCACTCTGACAGCCGACAACCACACACACGACCACATACACACAATGATCTAATGTGGAAAAAAGGAAGAAACCCTCCATTGACCAGTGAATATCTGAACTATGTGGAACCATGAACGTGTTCAGCTGCAGATGTACTCGTGCCATCAGGGCTGTGCGCCTAAGAGGTTATCACAGAGCTTATCGACGTTCCGGTTGGCAACTTATTTGGGGATGACTAAGGCTTTGCATTTAAAAATGGAGTGAGAGCGCCGATGCCTTGCCCCAGGATACTCGTGCTCTGCTGGGACATTTAAGCTGCAGACTTCAAACACTTTTAAAAGCAGCCAAGTATCTATTCTTATAAAACATCTGGATTACAGAGCAATTTACAACGGGCATCTTTCCTCTCCTCTGACATGCTGTGCTTCGTGCCAGTTTAAGGCTGTTTTACATTTGAATGATGGCACACGAGCACATGATGCAGAGTGTGTGTTCACGGGGCCGAGGCCTCCGTGCACTTCTTTTGTCGTCGCTCTTTTCATGTCGGTCGCATGTACAAGTCGCTAAACCGTTACAGAACGCCTCCAATCGACTCCCGTGTTGAGTGGTGTTTAAATCAGCGCGGGGATGCACTTCAATCCATGACAAGGCCTTGGGCTTTTTTAAAGGATGTACTGGTACGTATTGGGACGTGGCCTCTGGTCAAACACGCCATTGTTGAGCATGTGCAAATACAGTCACAGGCCTGGGTTGTGTGTGAATATGTAGGTCATGGACATGCCCAGAACCTACCCTTTAGGATGGCTGTGTGTGTGTGTGTGTGTGTGTGTGTGTGTGTGTGTGTGTGTGTGTGTCTGACATTCCATCACTTTAACCCTTCCTCAGCCAGAGGATGAGATACCAACACACTCTCACAGGGGGGGGGGGGGGGGGGGTACCCGTAGACCACCGGGCCTACAGCGCGCGCACACACACACACACACAATATACCCCGACACACACACTACACCCACCTTGCCGGGTGGAGACGTTCCTCTCGTTGGCAGCGGTGAGCACGACCTGCGGGTGGCTCTGCTCCAGCACGAACAGCTCGTCCTTGCCCACGCGCGCGCTCTTGCCGGACTTCATGGTGCCGGAGGGCCCGGAGGGCGCGAGGTACTTGCCGCCGCAGTCCCTGAACGCCACCTTGCCGGAGCGGAACTCCAGCGTGTAGCCCGTGCTCTTGTCCGCGGTGGCGGCCAGCGCGCCGTCGTTGCGCAGGAAGCGGTTGTCGGAGGTCTGCAGGTGGTAGCGCTGCTCGCGGAACACCAGCGTGATCATGGAGTCCACCCCCCACGGCACGTCCCGGTCGATGGCGATCTCGTCCACCTTGCCGCTCAGGTGCGCGTACCGCTTGCGCGTCATGCTGAAGATGTTCACCTGCGGGTGCATGGCGATGTGCACGCTCCATTTCTCCGCCACCGAGGCGCTCTGGGCGAAGCAGATGATCCGGTCCTCGGTGCCGCCCAGGTAGCGGCCGTGCGGCTCGGACTGCAGGGACCAGCGGCCGTCATCGTGCGCGGTGATGACGAACCGGCACTCCGGGCCCGGGGTCTCGCTGTCGCCGGTCACGTTGCCGTCCTTGTCGGCGGCGATGTAGCGGCCCAGATGGGACTTGAGGTGGAACACGTTGCCGCTGGAGTCGTCGCCGCTCTGCTCCAGGGTCCAGATCTGCTTCTTCTTCATGGACGAGGCGCAGGCGTTGATTTTGAAGCCGAAGGTCTCCGCCGTTAGGTATTTGTTCCCGCAGTTGATCAGCCCGAACTGGATCTGCAGCATGTCGCTGGTTCCGTTAGTCGCGCCGTTGGTCGTCATTGTCGGTTCTGTGCTCTCGAGCCCCGGACCGGTTCTGTCTGAGAGGCACGGAGGAGGAGGAGGGGGGGTCTGCTGGTGAGCTCGCGGCTGAAAGGGTGGGATGCTGCGCTGCCTCGCGTGCTTCTCTTTGTTTGGGGAGTGTGCGTGCGTGTGTGGCTGGCTGGCTGAGAGGGGAGTCTATGAGCGCGCGCCACCGGTCCTCAGTGCTCTGCCTGTCTCAGCAGCGCGAGCCCGCTGCCACAGCTGCAGCCTATATAACCATCAGTGACGTTGCGCGGGTGGCCACGCCCCCTCAGATGGACAGAAATCTGGGAGCTGAACTTTTATTTCTCTTTTCCTCTGCAGATGCTGAGTCTCTTTTGCACTCCTGAGCTTCTCCGTCACAACGCTGCTCTCGCCACTTCCCTCCTCGTTAGTCTGTTTCTTACAAGTCCCATGAATGCAGATATGCTAAACAAATAAACTCTCAACCCAGGGGGGAAGTAATGATAACTCTTTACAAGCAGTCACATACAGGGGCTCTGTTTGACACGGACTGGTAGCATCATATCACCATGTCTCTCTCTCTCTCTCGCTCTCCCTTGGACACACTGATCAGATGGACTCAGCATTTGAATCATGAGGACGTCCACGCGCACAAAGCTCTATTCACTATTCATGGCTGCAGCAGCACATCAGAGGGCAGGAAAGGCCCGGCTCCAAAAACAAAGAGGCCAAACAGATCACGCTGCCATCTTCTCTTTGCATTTGCATGAGCGTGCACACACACACACACACACACACATAAGTCTAGGAGGCGTTGGGGGGTCATCATATCAGCATCAGCTGCCCTCTGGGTCTGTTTAATCAAAACACACACACACAGATGGTCAAAGTTCATACCTCGTGTCTCTCCCCCAGTGAAATTACACAAGTGTTGCTACATCCATCCGACGCGGACGCCGCCCCGCTGAGTGTCTGTAGGTAAAGAGAGCGGTGAGAGCGAGTGGTGGAGTCCTCCGCCTCCTCTATAAAAAAAACCCACACATCATTTATGCAGAGCAAGTCTTTAAGATTAGCAGATCTGAGATCAGAGCTGCACATGTCGGTGGACGAGTTAAAGGCCTTCAGCCACAGGCCTCAAGTTCAGCAGATGCCTTTGAGCCAAGCATTTGGCTCTCTGGCTCACCGCGACCTTTCACCTCAGATTAGATCACTCAGCATCACTTCATTAATATTTGGTGGGTTTTCTCACTAACAACCTGTATTATTGCTTCTCTGCTCTATCTGGACAGTCAGGATTAACGGGAAAATGAAGCAAATGAATGTCTTCTTCACACAAATGACCAATATTCGTACATTGTGACCATCACAATGCTTCAGCGTGGCTCGTTGGCCTCGCTGCATGCAGGTGGGTTTGCACACAGAGAGTAATCTGACCCTGAAATGAAATCAAGTCAACAGTAATGTCTCTTTCTCTCCTGCAGTCCGGCTTAATCCAATCTGCAGACAGAACATCTTCAAACAAATCACATTTCAATGTAATTTCAGCTCCAGAATCAATCACCAGACTTGTTCTCATACATTTTCGCTTGTTCCTGATGCACAATATTTATTTCTCATAGCCCAGTGGCAAAACAGATTTATAAAAGAAGTACAAAGAGGTCTGCGTGTGGAACTACAGCATTCGGCCTCAGGTCTTTGTCGTCTGAGCAACAGATTCCAGCTCAGTGCTTCGCTCTCCTGACTTCAGGATCTTTTTCGTCAAAGCGTCGGTTCAGTCCACACAATCAGCCTTTGTGTCCATGATTTTGTTTTCTGAATTTTTAGAAGCAGATGTTTTTTTTTGGTGTCCTTGGCAGAGCTGATGTAACGCCGCCTTCAGGTCCCGTAAGAAATATGACAACTCTGCTTCATCCAAAGCATAAAATCTCAAAGATAACGTGGATCTGAACACGGCTGCTGTGCATTTTGTCTCGATTTAAAACATAAATACGGCAAAATAAAACACCCAACTACAGTTGATACTAAACAGGCTCTAAAGCTATACATGGAAACATAAGAGGAACACTTGAAGCTCAATGAAGAATAACCAGAAACTACTGAAAATACGTTCATGTTTAGGATATTTATTGTTTCCATTGTGGGTAGTGTGCAGTCATCCGGCCTCTGCAGAGTCAACTGGTTCTTTATTGACTGACGGTGTCCATTGCAGCAGCATCATCAAGCTTTCTCTGTAAAGTGCAAACTCCTCAGGTCGCCCTGTGCCCTGTGTGCAGCGCAGAACCACAGGATGCAGAGAAAATAATGCAGTCGGGTTTGTTTTGGGATTGGCAGACGGTCAACACTCACAGATGCTCCACTCTGAATGTATCAGGAAGCTCGCCTCATTACCCAAATCCTCTTCACAATGAAGGGAGATTCCTACTGGTCACATCCATTTTAGGATATGTATATCTGAGTATGCCAACACTAACAGATAGATAGATAGATCGTTAGATAGATAGATAGATAGATAGATAGATAGATAGATAGATAGATAGACAGACAGACAGACAGACAGACAGACAGACAGACAGACAGACAGACAGACAGACAGACAGACAGATAGATAGATAGATACTTTATTGATGCCCAAGGGGAAATTTGTTGTTAGAGTAGCACCTAATAAGAGAGTTCAATTTAAATTAAATGTAAACAGAGTATGCAATTAAAATGTGCAAAATATGTAAATATATATCCACAATAGATTACAAATAACTTTGCAGAGTGTATTAAGGAAATTCAATTAGATTAAATGTAAGCAGAGTGAGCAATAGAATACAAATAACTGTGTTATATAAACTGATGTTTGATCTGTGAGGCTGTTAAAGGTTTTTCGAACAGGAAGAGGAGCTCATGTCTTCATGTGTAAAGCCCGTGTGTGGACACCGTACGCTTGACTGTGTTTTCTTAAGCCTCCAATGTTATGGCAGAAATCAGTGTAAAGTACAATTGATCTCCTCATAATCTTAATCTGTCTCATCTCAGTCAACTGTTCACACGGTCGACGTCCAGCCATCATTCTGACGGCCTGCAGGTCAGTGGTAAGTGTCACTAGCAGCTGGTACTCTCAGTTTAGTGCTGAACTTTTGTCTGTGCAGGAACTGAACACACAGCTGACCGCTGAGCTGCTCAAGAGGATCGTTTCACTGGGCGGGGCATCAGAGACGGACTGTCAAAAGTGATGGAAACTCTCCACACGAGCTGCAACCACCACCAAAGAGATAGCAAATCACTGTGTGTGTGTGTGTGTGTGTGTGTGTGTGTGTGTGTGTGTGTGTGTGTGTGTGTGTGTGTGTGGTGTTTGTGGGTCTCGACAGAGCATCATCCTTAAAACACAAATTTTACATTTGCAACAAAGGAGGCGCCCATCTGGTGGGAAAGATAGACGAAGGATGCACACACACACGCACACACACACACACGCACACACACACACGCACGCACACGCATACACACACACACACACACGCACGCACGCACACGCACGCACGCACACACACACACACACACACACACACACAGACACACACACACACACACACACACACAGTCTCCCATTCTCGGATTATGCATCTCTCAAAGAGGCCCTGATATGAGATAACTGTTTATTACACCACACCTCATCCACACACACACACACACACACACACACACACACACACACACACAGTCTCTGGTTCATCTCTTAAAGAACGCACACACACACAAACATGCACACAAGGCCCCAGAGAGCGCTCGCCACAGGAGTCACACACTGCTGGTCAAAGCGAGGAGGGGAGGATGAGACGGAGGCTATCTTTGTTCACAAGCCCGGCTTTGAGGATGGTTGCTATGGAGACCAGCCTCAAATCTGTTGGTTGATGAAAGGCAGGCGGTGCTGTAGCGAGCACACACACGTACACACACACACACACACACACACACACACTCGCGAGCGCACACTGACACGCTGACACACTCACAACACAACACCTGCAGACGGCGCAGCACTGCAGCACTGCGTCAGACGACTCGAGGCCGACCAATCAGCGGCCTCGTCTCACACACACCTCTGAGCTGGAGCCAATCAGAGCGTCCGATCCGTCGCCGCGTTACGATGTGCACCAATCGGGGCATATCATTCCAGATGTGTCTGGAAAATATGGGCCAACCAACATCCAGAGTGTGAGAGGTTTTTTTCTTCTTTTTTTTCTTCTTTAATTTGGGATGGAAAGTCCACGAGTGTGATGATTTTAATAGCCTTAATTTCCTCACTCCTTCCTCATTCTGGCTGCGGGGATATTGTGACAGCATTTAGTCATGACTCACAAACTGGATGGATGTACAACCAAGATGCATTTGACACATATTCCTTTCATCACTCACAGAAGGCATTGCATGAGGATGAGGATGATGAGGATGATGGTGTGTATGTGCATGTAAACGTGTCCGCAGTGCCTCTGTTCAATGTGTCTCATGTTGGGTCAGCTTGGATCAGATCTACAGGAGCTCTGGCGGGTTCAGGGCGGTGATACGCTGCACAGCGGTTATGAAACACGCGTCACCTCCTCTGCACTAACCTCCATATCCGACAGGACGAACCGATGCGGTGGTTGACCGCCACCGGCTGAGAAAGTCGGAGTCAGAGCGTCTCAGTTGAGATGCAGTGAGGACATCGGCCGTCGTGTCACAAATCACGTGACGTCTCAGGCAGACGACACGGATCTCTCATTGTTTTTGACAAAATCGTGCCATTCGCGTCATGTGACGTGCTGTGGTGAGGGGAGCAGAAGACCCGACACTTTCTGTAGTTATCCCATCACAGGCGACCTTTCTATTGATTGTATTGATCGTTTCCATGACGGCACGGGCCCTGAGACTCACAGCTGGCTCTCCTCCCCTCTCCTCTCGGTCTGTAGGATCACGTTTCTTCACAATCAGGAAGAGACAGAACAGAGTTTGCAGCGAATCTGCAACGCTCCTTACAGCGAATTACTGGCTGAAAGATGATTTATTTTAAGTTTACTATTTAAGTTGGTGTAAAAGTTCTGTCTGGACGTCTCTGATCTGTCGTCCAGGATGAAACATATCTGTCAAAGTCAGCTGAAGCCTGGTAGTCGCCCGTTAAACCTCAAACATGTCCGAGGGAGTTGAGCCCAACAGCAACGAACACGAAATAATCCTCTAA
>NW_027175887.1:4482507-4622507 GCF_023055335.1 Clinocottus analis | reverse complement strand
ACACACACACACACACACACACACACACACACATTGTCTCTCACGTTGTCTCCTAGCCTTTATGTAACAGCTTGCTAGTATGTTCCAGGTTATCAGATTACGATCAGATGGGCCAAGAAAGGTGTCGCTCCCTTTTCCTCCTTCTTCTGTCCTGTGAGGCTTTTCATCAGAGTCGAGTGTGTGAAACAGCAGGATGGACGGAGAGCGTGAGTCAGTTTGCAGAGGTGAAGAGGCAAGACGGGGAAGAATTATCAGGACGGTGATTTGAGACGCATGTATGTAGAACGAGGGCTTTACGGCCGGCCTGTGACCAAGAGTCTCCTTAAAAGGCAATCCAGTCCAGGTGATTACCTGCGTCCCTCAGCCAATGACTGTGCAGCGAACACCTAATCTCTCTCTCGTCTACTTTCACACACACACACACACACACACACACACACACACACACACACACACACACACACACACGATCACGCAATGAACACTTTCACATATACGTGTAGGGCTGTGGCTCTTCAGGGAGCACCTGCAGCTGAATCCTCCATGAAGAGCTTTTTACAGTCGGTTACACTGGACGTCCTCGCAGCACATCAGCACACACACTGCAAGTTGTGTGTCTTCGTTCTACACATTTGTGCATGTGTGTGCATAGTTATGTAACAGCGTAAGGAAAACGCAGTGCCTCTCGACCTACATTTTTTGGGGAGTTGACTCTATTCCACTGCTTAGGGAATCCCAGATCATTAGCTGTAACACACACACACACACACGCACACACACACACACAAACGCACACACACACACACACACAAACGTACACGCGCACACACGCGCACACACATGCACGCCGTGTCCTCATGGCTCCATCCTTATTTATTTTCTTTCCTCCTATCTTCTGCTCATGAAACGTACCTTGAGCTTGCCCTTTAAAAGCAAGCGTTTCCACTTTAATCCAGTCGACAGAAAGACTGTGCGCGCACACACACACACCCACACCCACACACACACACAGTGGATAGGAGGGAAATGAGAGTGCAACCATAGGCCCTAAAGCTTTGTGCAAATCTCGTGGTCAATGCAACAACATCGAGGAAGAGGAGAAGGTCTGGAGAGAGGGAGCGACGCACTGCTGCCAAACAAGCTTGTTAACCACAAACACACACATACACACACACACACATACACACACTGGTGGAGTAAATGACCATGCTAGAGAAACACACCAGAATCTAGGAGATGAAGGAAAGAGTAAAGGACAAAATTAGTAAAGAGAGACAAAAGAGGTGACTCCGGCCGACAGTCGGCCATTACATCACCTCCTCCTGTTTCCTCTGGTCTAGTGTGTGTGTGTGTGTGTGTGTGTGTGTGTGTGTGTGTGTGTGTGTGTGTGTGTGTGTGTGTGTGTGTGTGTGTCCGGCTGGTGGAGGGAGGAGGGGGGCCAGGCAGAGAGGCCTCTGGGTGGTTGGTGGGAGGTGGAGGAGGAGCGGTGGGGGTGATTGTTGAGTCACAAGAGGATCCTGTATGAATCCACCTGATATCCCGGCCTGTCCTCCTCTAACTCTGCTCTTTCTCCTTCTCAGCTCCACCTCATTATTCTCCCATATTCTCCTCCCTTCTCTCTGTCTCCTTCTCTTTTTTTTCTCCTTCCCCTGACTATAAGCCTGAGGGTGGAGGTGAGGAGGTGGGAATGTAGTCGGTGGAGGTCACGAACAGATAAACAAGCTGCCAGGAATGACTGATGCCCGAGTTAGAATCTGTTGAGCTATTTCCTGTGTTGTGGGACCGCACATTCCCCAGATGATACCGGGACAAAGATCAGCAGACGAACAATTATAGTTTCATTCACAGGCTCATGTCGCACCTCTTTTTTTCCGTGTAACTCATCCTTGTGATTGCGTTTTTCCCCCACCACTTTGTTCCATAGTTCCTACATTAAATGCATCTTTGTACATTTGGTACGAATATGCATGTTATGACTGTTATAAGTTCAGTCTTCAACCTTTCATTGAGCGTCACCGTTCGGTCAAAATAGAATTCTGTCAAACATGTTCGAACAAATACGAACCTGCGCTACTACTGACTGTAGAAGCAAAAGCTGCGAAGCATCAACACGTTGGCATTGTGTTAAGCATTACTGTGTGTCTGTGTGTGTGTGTGTGTGTGTGTACAGCCTTGTGGAGTCAGGCGTGGCTGTAGAAAATACATAGTTGTGTTTGGGCCTTGAAACTTCGAGATTAAATGCAGCCAACAACAGCACGTTACTGACGACACAGTTTGCGAAGGATTTTTTGAGGGTGGATCAACGACATTAATGCAGCGCTGATGCGAAAGGCTAATTGAAGCTAAAACAGGAACTCGTTCATTCTGTTGGTTCATTTCAAGGAGAGAAATAAACAGAAATGGTCTGCTGGTGGCAGCGAAACAGCTTCAACTGAACGTTGTCCGAAGTGTCCTCTTGACCAACATGAAACACACAATGTAACGTGGTAGCAGCTTCAGTCCTTCCTGCACCGGCCCTGTCTGAGCCTGTAAAGTGGTTTCTGTGTCGATACCTACCTTATATGGTGCGTGCCCCACAGTGAGTTTAGAGGAAGTCCCTCTCTGTGACAGAAAGTGACAATGTTGAGGTCTTGGTGGACGGTCGGCAGCTGTAGGAGGCAGCACAGAGCAGCAGCCGCTGCAGCCCACACAGCAGTTAGCCTTAGGAAGTGGTGTGGAGCGCTGATTTTCATTTCTCCTCTGTCATTACGCGTGTTTAAACACATGCACACACACACACAAAAGGTATTATTTCACGCCTCGTTCCTCGCAGGGCCATGAGACGGTATGAGCAGGAAGTGAGGGCTTTTATTTTGACGTTTTTAATCATTCAAAGACACATCTCAGATCCTGAATTTGACAAAGTCGAAGGCGCCCACCTTTGTACACTTCTGACTAACACTCAAGACAGGCCACACATGAAGTACACACACACACACACACACACACATACACACACACACACACACATTTCTTCTCCTTCTGTCTGAGGAGGAAATTGGAACGTCCTCCTCTGCAGTTTCCACTTACTGAAACATTACTGAAAGAGAAGTGAAATCTCTCGAGTTGTGAATTCCCCTGTAACCACACACACACACACACACACACACACACACACACACACACACACACACACACACACACACACACACACACACACACACATACAATCATAGGAAGGCACATGCACTTAAAAAAAAAAGACACAGAGATGCACTGTTCATCGCTGACTCATTGATATACTCGTGGGGTTACTGTGGTTGCTTGCAAATGGGAATCTAATGGGGCAAACACACACATATTTACACAAACACAAACACATATCTACACAAACACATATCTACACAAACACACACACACACACATAATTTCACAGTCCTTAGGGGGGGAAGCTGCTTTCCTTGAAACAGCATCCCATGTGACCGGTCTTACATTCCTCAGATTGTTGTCATGTGACAAACTTAAAGATTTCCTTTTATGGACGTCAATGTTAACAAGGTGGGGGGGGGGCGTGGCCTCACTAATACACACCCAGGTCAACAAACACACAAAAACAAAGAATGCACATAATTACACATACACAAAGACACATACTGCTGCCAACTCAAACACCAACAAACCCACAAAGACAGAGAGACACACAAGCGGTGAAGCAGCACTGTCATCTTCCTCTCAGTCAGAGCCCCTTTACTGGAACAACTCAGACCAACTGCTCGGGTACAATACTGTATCTGTAGTGACTGACAGACCGTTAAACCAACATGCATGTAGACATATACAACGTGACTCCTGGGAACAAGGCTGTAGACGGAACGATAAGTCTCCAAATGCAAGACCAAAGTGATCCAATTCTTCTTCTTTTTTTGACATTTGGATTTTCCATATCTCAATTATTCTGTCAAAGGACTAGTTCAAGATCTCAGGAAACGTGTCGACGCTCTTTCTTGCTGAGTTGGGAGAAGAGGAGATGGACAGCGATCTAAATGTGTTCTGTGGCATCAGTCTCCTCCTCTTCTTCTGGTCTGCTTTGTGATGGCAGCAGACAAAGCAGCTCGTCCTTCTCCCTGAACCCGTCCCCAAGGTCTTTCTGGGCCAGATGGGCTATATGACCTCCCCAGTGTGTTGACCCCGTGGTCTCCCTCCAGCTGAATGTACTTTGAGCACCTCCACAGGGAGTGATCACCTGTCATAGGAGCGTTGACCTCGCCACTTTCTCCCTACTGCCAGGGCACAACATTTCAGCGAGATATTTATTTGCTTAAAAGTGGTCAAATTTGCATTTATTGAGTCGGAGAATAATGGAATTAACTCATCAAATACTCAGCACGTGTACATTTCTGATCATAAACCCCTGGCTAAAGCCCCATTCCAGGTCTCACACTGACGCATTACATCATGCTCTTAGCGATCGGCTGCACGACACCATGTTCTGCTGCTGCATAGCTGCGAGTGGACTTTGTCCGACCCTGGGCTGTAAAGCAGTGTGCTGCTGTAAGCTGAAAGATCGCTGCCATGAGTGATTAAGAGGCTTCCAGTCACACACTCTGAGCACACTTATAAGCACAGCAGGTAATACCAATGAGTGAGTGGCTTTTGAATGCACTAATGAGGAGAGGACGCTAAATCAGGGAGTGGAGGAAAACAGGGGAGGAGAGCAGAAAGGAAGAGAGGATCAAGAATGAGGATTGTACAGAGAACAAGAAAAAAAATGAAGCGATGACATGTTGTACATTGAGAAGAAGCGATGGAGACGGACCGGAGGGAAGGTGTGGCACTTTCTTCTGAATTCTCTATAGGCTGCACATTCTGCTGCCGGTCTGCGAGAGCCGGCTCTCCACTTCCTCTTTACCCCACTTCCTGTCTCTGCTGCTGGCCTATGCCCTTATATGGCAGCCACCGGCAGCCAATCGGCGCAGAGCAGGCAGCTCATTCAAACAGCGTGTGTGTGAGAGAGGAGCGGGGTGGGAACTGCAAACAGAAAATGAACACCATTGCACCATGCAAAACAATATAGCCCACGAACACACACACACACACACACACAGACACACACACACAAAAACACAAACCTGCCACCGGCTTAAAACAACAACGAGGGGCTACAATACAACAAAGTAAAGCAACGCATGCAAACTATACCCAGTGATTTAGGGGCACTGGGTGCACACTGCAGCACTGCATTGAAGGTGCTTTTTGGGTGGCAAACAGAGAGGGTGGGCTCTCGGTTACCATGCAGAGGAGAGTAGGGGGGGATAGAGGTGCTGAAATTCCTCTGAATACCCTTTAATCAGTGGTTGACACTGTGAATGATGTTCATCTAGACGGACACAGGAAGAGAGTGATGCAGCGATATGAAATGAGAGAGAAAGCCGGGAGGCTTCGACCGGCTGCAACGTTACGTAAGGAACGTCCAAACAGAGCCGAGTGCCAAGGACTGCGGTGCAAAGTGTATGGGCGTGTGCAGGTCGCTGACCTCTCTCAGTGCGTTGGAGCCGCAGCTGAGGGGGCAGCGATGGGATGAGGAAGACCGGGAAGTAAGAGCAGGGCCAGTCAGGAGGCTAAAAAATGTCCCGATGCGAGCCAATCGGAGGGCTGGCGGCTGGTGAAATGAGCCAATCTGAGAGGAGCAGCCCTCCCACCAGACAGAGACAGATGGTAGAGGTAGATAAGCCTTCATGGGTTCACCAGCATGCAAGGGGTGAATAAGGAATGTGTACGTCTGTGTGTGTTTGTGCGTCAGTGGGAGATAGAATTAGATACAGAGATAGATAAGTCCATCGCCCTTCTTAGATGGAGCCGTAAAGATAAAGATTTATGGTATATTTTGCACAAACTTCATAGGAAAACGTGTTCTGCTCCTTTTCCCTTGTGTGGACCTTGTTGTATGTGGAGGGCTCGATGGTCGTGTATACATTTTGTGTCTTTGCATGCAGTAAACACAGCAGGCTGTTTGTACATGGGTTCAGTTGTGACATTTCTCCGTTAATGGTTGAGGCGATGGAGGCTGTCATCAGTCCCTGGTTTACACGACACCTGAATGAAAGCTCACAACCTTAAAAGGCACCTCAGCCACTACTTTGGGCCAATAGGAGCACTGAACAGCAGGAGGAAGTGAGGTAGGTGCACAGGAAGGGGAAGAGGAGACGAGAGGACAGAGGGCCTGGTGTGTGGAACAGAAAAAACAAAAACATTTCAGAGAAGCCGCACAGCATGTGGTTATTACATTAGTTGGGCCATTACAGAGAAGCACCTTTTGTCTGACAAGACGTAGTGGGAGAACTGGGTTAGCACTTCAAACTATACATCACATTCATCTATAATAATCACACAAGTTTTTATTGATCAATTATTAGGGGCTGATGTTTAGCATTAGTACGTAGCCAGCGCACAATACACACTTTGTCATTTAAACTAACGAATTTCAAAGAATTTGATGTCAATTTTGATGAATGACATAAGATACTGGTCAGGAAGCCATGATGGGGTGTCACTAATACAATATGTGTGTGGTGTGTGTGTGTGTGTGTGTGTGTGTGTGGTGTGTGTGTGTGTGTGCGTGTGTGTGTGTGTGTGTGTGTGTGTGTGGTGTGTGTGTGTGTGTGTGTGTGCGTGTGTGTGTGTGTGTGTGTGTGTGGTGTGTGTGTGTGTGTGCGTGTGTGTGTGTGGTGTGTGTGTGTGTGTGTGTGTGTGTGTGTGTTAGAAGTGGGGGTTGGCGTTAAGGATCCATTTGGGCCGTAAATGGGAAGCTAATCCAATCGGAGCACAAACAGGCCAGCTGGCAGGCACAACACGCATGTTCTCGTGCACACACAAACACACACACACACACACACACACACACACAGCTGGTAACTGGCCTGTGCCTTGGAGTCAGACCGTCACCACGGTGACCCCAGGATCAATGACGCTGCAGACGACCAATCCATTGGCTGTATCACGGTAGACAGGGAACAAGGGGTGCAGAGAGGAAGGAGGGAGTGAGGCAGGAAGGGGGTGAGGGAAGAGTGGTGAATAGGGCTTCCCCTCTCCGAAACTCTGACCAGTCACAGATGGCAAACAATTGGTCACTTTTTAACAGGCTGCAAAGACAAGAGAGAAAGAAAGGGCATGTGGGATTAATGAATGAATGAAGAAAGAAAGAAAGAAAGAAAGAAAGGAAGGAAGGAAGGGAAGGAGAGAAATATTCAGCAGCAAAGCTTTGAGTCACTACGTCAAAAGTGTCGCCATTTTGGGAAGTATGCTTGTTTGCTTTCGTGCCAGAAGTTATGTGAAAAGATTGACACCACTCTCATAACTGTTCTGCTCCGGCCAAGAGCTGGTTAGCTTAGCTTCGCACAAAGACTGGAAGCACGGAAAAAAAGCTAGCTTGGCCTCTGTACACATAACAACATTTAACGTGTTTATTGATTGGCTTTAGAGGTGCTGGAAGGCAGATTGAATGACCTCCGTATGCTACCGAGCCGGCTCCCGAGCTGTTTCCTTTGTGCTCAGCGAATCAAAGCTAAGCTAAGCTGCAGTCTTAAATCCACTGGATGGATATAATATGGATATGAGAGCGGTATCAATATCGTCACCTGAATCTGAATCTCCTCAAGACAGTGAGTCAGTGCTTTGCTCTGCACCTTTCAACATCTCAAGGAGAAAATCCCGACATTGCTACATGCAGCTTGGCCTCACGTGACTCCGATTTGACTTATTACACAGACACACACACACATGTCCAAAGATGCAGTGAAGCAAGAGCGGCGCTCCTGTAAGTGACAAACAATGTGCATTTCCAACGTGATGTGTACTTCACCACCATCTTCCCCTTCTCCCTCCGTCTACGTCTTTCGCTTCACTCAGATTGCATTTGATGGGTTTTATCTCTCGCTCCCATTTCCCTCTTTAGATGTCCACATTTCCAGCCCTAGCTTTCAACCTCACTCAAGGCTAATTGCAACTAATGTTTTTTGTATTGAGCTGCAGCCTTGCAGTCTAGTAGCAGTAAGACTCAGGGCAGCAGATGTTTAACTCTGTCAGTGTGTGTGTGTGTGAGTGGATAATAGATATAGTATTCATGTCCACCCCCTATGGCCGGCTTTAACCATTAGCAACAGGCCTTTCATGGTTCCTCTCCCCTCCCCCGCAGACACACGTACACACCAAAAAATGCCCTTGTTTTTTAGCCTCGGCTGCCCAGTGCCATGAGCAGAAAGAGTCAAATTCTCCTTATGAAAGGAGCGGCAGAAAGAGGCAGAGGAGGAGACGCCCTAAATGGAGATGGAGAGGAGACAAGATAGCAGTGAATTAATCAATGATGGCCTTCTCAGGTCGAGAGCAAAGAGAAACTTGCAGCATCTTTACTTACTAGAGGAACAGGAAGCCACGGTGGGAGGGGTTTAGTAAGGCAAGGGAGTGGCAGCGCTGCAGAGCAGACAGTTTCTTCTGTGGTGCTGCCGGCCGGCTGGTTACCATATTTGAAGAGAAAAACCTGAGCTAATGACGTCACGCGTGGGTGTCACAACCGCTTCAATTCACTGGTAAACATCACGACTACTCAGGCACATATGCCTGGTAAAATGAGAATACTTGATAAGGCCTGTGTGTGTGTGTGTGTGTGTGTGTGTGTGTGTGTGTGTGTGTGTGTGTGTGTGTGTGTGTGTGTGTGTGTGTGTGTGTGTGTGTGTGCTTTATATAGTTGCGAGGTCAAGGTGGTTAGAAGTCAACAGAGACTGTAGTGTGACTCGGATCATGTATCCATATAAAGTGTTTCCATGAGCTCGCCTTGTCCTCGAAGATAGCATTTGTTTATGATTAGCTGTTGTCATTTTAATTTATTTCACCTTTGAACGACACACACACATGTAGACACACGTGCTACAGTAGTCAGTGGGTTACTAATTGACTTATCACATGGTAATGGGGATGCCTGACTTCAGCAGGCAAACAGCAGATAGTCAATGTGATCGCCTGTCATTCACTCGTATGATATAAATCAAGGCTGCTGCATGTGCTAAACACACAATGGACTTAATAATAATGAGGAGTCATACTGTATTTTTACAACGAGGCAGCCACAGATAGATTGAAAGAAGCCATTTATTGAAATAGTTTGACACCCCCTGGTTCGAGGCCTCGGCCTCTTGCATCCAGTACAGAAAACAGACAAGAGGTCACAACGAGCATTGAAAGGCCCACGGCGAAACAATGCACCTGGCTGAAAAAACCTTTGTACCAGCCGACTATGGCCCCACGATGGCTTCCGCTGGCGGCCGCTCGGTCAACGTGATTTTTCTGCAGGGGAGCATACAGACGAGGTGTTTTCGCCTCGGGCACAGGACTTTTCCAGTGAAATGACATGTCATTTACAGGAGCCCCATAACTCTCCCCGACTCCTAATGACAGGTTTAAGCCCGGAGCTTCCACTTGTTGCTCTCGTTAAAGTGTCACTTACTTTGATAAGTGTTCTATTTAGACAACCGGCACTCGTGGTAAGAGTCACTATACACAACACCTTGAGTGTCCGTGTATGAGATCCTCAGAAAAAATTCACGATGGCTCGATTGCATTCGGGACCTTGGCAGCGAGATACAGGTTCACAGTATTTCACCGGCCATAAACACACACACACACATACACACACACGCGCACGCACACACACACAGGCTGTTATGACACATGAGAGGAGTCTTCGCGGGACGGTATTCCAAGCGCTAAGATAGTAGAAATTCCCACCCAAGAGTGTTGACAAGACACCACTTAACCAGAGACCTCTCCTTTATTACCAGTAAGCTGTACACACACACACACACATAAGCTAACACATATCCTGTGTGCTGTTCACCTCAGATGACTGACAGCTGATTTAACACTGTAATACAGAAAAACAATGGGATCTCTAGTTTCATTTATTTTTATTCAGAAGAAGAATACGTCAGAATGCGTCATGGCATTAAATGTTTTTCACCTGTAGGCTGGGTCAGAACGGACTCAGTCATGCATGTGCAAACATATCACACACACACACACACACACACACACACACACACACACACACACACACACACACACACACACACACAAACACTGTCAGCTCGAAACAGTCCAGAGGCACTCCCTGTAGGTTAAGTATTCCCTAGTCAATCCCTGTTTATGCAAACAGCATCAATATGGAGGAGGAACCTCCCTCAGCACAGAAATGCAACTTTATCGCCAGTAAAACAAATATTAATGAAGAAACACGATTCAGGATCACATGGGTCACGCAGGGATGAACAAGCTTTGAGGATAATATGCAAGGCCTGTAAATCAATAAGCGAGCCCAGTAGACCTTTGATCACCTTGAACGGGCTTCCTTTCCTCTATAAACCCTCAAACATCTGTAAAAGACTCACCAGAGAGTCTGACTCAGCGTGGATGAATTGACAGGTTATCTCTTGATTGTTCGCTTTTATTGAATGTGTATCACCACCAAATGATAATTATTTTTGGAAAAGCGCAAATAGATTTTTTTTTACAACAGCCACCTTCATCTTTGCAGCCTATTGGAAGTGTTGAGCTGTGGTTGATTTAAAGGGATCGTTCGAAGCACGTGAAGGCGACAATAATGTCCATTTAAAGCCAAATTAACAACACGAATGGGGACAAGGTAGAGAAGACGTGAACAACAAACAGCTCAGGCGTTGCTGCAACCGAGAGAGGGGAAAGGGAAGTGGTAAAGGAGGAAGAGGAGAAGTGGCTGCATGTCTTAGCAGCCACTGTCATAGTGTTAAATGGCAAACGTGTGCACTCGTGGGTGGAGAAGCACCAAATGAAGAAAACTGTGTGCCAGATGTTATGTATTTATGTATTGAGGAAAAGATAGTTGGGAGAAGGACAGAGGAGAGAGAGAGAAAGAGAGAGAGAGAGAGAGAGAGAGAGAGAGAGAGAGAGAGAGAGAGAGAGAGAGAGAGGAGGGAGACACACACTGAAAAAAAGGGAAAGTGCTTAAAAATGGGGCGTCAGAATGTATGATAAGAAAAATGGTCGGATGGTGTGTGGAGACTTAATCTGGCAGTGACTCAGGAATGGAAATTTTACTAGCCTACAGGCCTGTGGCTAGCCTTCAAAAAAAGTCTGAGATTGTGTCACATGGGCCTCATTAGTCATGATGTGAATAAGGCAGAGGGTGAAAGGCAGCAATATATATTTTTAAAGCCCACCCTTACAGCAATGCAGAGGTCCAGGAAGTGGACCTCGTGCCAGGGTGTGTGTGTCTGTGTTTTATTTGATAGAGATGAATAAGAACAAGTAAAAAGGGTACTATATTACACTACAATAAACCTATATGTGTAACTCCTGCATCCAGCACACTACAAGCAGCGTTGGAGTCTGAGAAAGCCAGACCACCTTTTGTCCCACTGCTGGACCTCACTGCTAGCCAGCAAGCAGTTGCTGGAAGAAGAGGAAGAGCCCACGGCCATGTGGCCACGGAGCACACACACTGGATCAATAAATGAACATTAGCAACCAAGTTGAGTGGCCTGCGTGAGTGGGGACAGATCAGCTCCAACGCCATGCTCCTGTGTGTTATGTGTGTGTTTGACCTGGTGATGCTGTGACTTCCACTAAGCTCACAGCTGTTTTTGAAAGTGGACAGAAACATCAGCATCCCCCCCCCCTCTTTATCGTCTCGAATGACCAAATGTTGTCATGTTAATCTGAGAAAAAAATAAGTAAGAACGAGGGCAGTCTTTTGGGTAAAGGTCTCGGGCCTTTGCAGCCTTCGCAGGGAGGAGTCGCTGCTGTTGCGGAGCTTTTACCGTTATCCCATAATAACTGGGCTCTATGCGGCCAACGGCTGAGAGCAGGTGCAGGGACGACATTGTCCGTCTGATAAAAGTGTATACCCGTAGTTTAACTTCTATATAAAACTGTTTATCAAGAGATTAGCTTTACTAGGCCGCACAGCATCAATCCCTTCCCTTTTATTTTCTCCAATCCTTCGCTAATATCGCCTCCCTCTCTCTTTCTCTCTCCCTGTCTCTCTCTCTCGCTCTCTCAAATCGCGAGCGCCCAGTGCACCACAGTGTGCACGCGACGTGCCCCAGTGCATGACGCTGGACCAATCAGAGGGCGCCATTCCGAAAGTTTACCTTTTATGGAGAGAGCCGGGCAACTGACGCAGTATAAAGTACGTGTGCCCACAGCTAGCGGATTCACTCTGAGCGCCGTCACACGCAGCTTGTGCGGGATATCATTTGCCTGAAACCGGTTCCCTTAAAGCGAAAAGCCCCCCCACCCAAAAAGGTAAGGAGACAAAAACTATTACTATCACATTTCTAATTTAAGACTGGCGTTTTGTGTAAACAGTGAGTGGATTTGCGTGTTTAAAAAACAAAAAATGTAATTGTGAATTGTGTCTTCTTAAATGCGAAAGCTGACGGACCACGAGGCTCTTTGTCCCGTCAAACTCCAACGTACTGATGATTTCACCTTGCTTTTCAGAAAGCAATCACGATAGTTACTGCTTTTTTTGTTGCGTTAAAGTGCGCATTGGTATTTCCCGGAGACCGTTAGACTTGAGCTAATGCGACTCACAGGTGCTTTCTGCTGCAGTTGATTAACGGAAACCGTTACTCAAAAGATAACGGTCCTTTGGCTGCGTTTTTCATCGTAGTTAAGCAACATTTGTGCAATATTCCTGTGTCGGCTCGTGTGTCCACCCCCTCCCCCTTCTAACAGGGTACTCTGGGAGGCTTCTGAGTCGAGGTCGTCTGGATTCTGGTCCCTTTGTGCGCCCGATGCGGCGGGGTGTGACCTACTTTAGCACATTAGCTGAGCCATGCTAGCGCCGCCCTTCAGACCGGCTACTGTGGCACTTTGTTTCATCGAGATGATTTAATTTTTTATTAAGTCACTCACGTCTACCTCCTTGGGCGTGTTTAGATTTCACTATCATAGTGATTTATATTTCTTAGTATCACTCTAAATTGGGAAAGAAAATTTAAAAAAAATTGTAGGCCTGCAAAATGCATAAATTAGTGGCTTAATTGAATAACTGTTAAGGTTCTAAATGATTTCGGGTCTGGCCAACTTGCACATGAAAAAAGGGGCAATTGCGAATGACTAATCATCCACCCTATGAAAAGGCGTGGCTTTCTGGAAATGAGCATCAGTCGAGGACTTGTGACCCATTCATGAGTCAACGTATGAGTTAATTATGCAAGGAATTATTGTTCGCATTTTTATTGCTAGTGCTTCGGGGTTGATATGGGGCTTTTAATTAAAATGCGGAATTGATAGTAACGTACCCAGTCGTGTCACGATGGGCCGTTTCAAACTAGTAGGGCGGTTGAGTGACGCAGTCATATTGAAGCCAGGATTTCTGGTGGATGTTTAAAAACGGTTATAATTCAGCAACAGTGGAGCGGAGGAAGTTGACGGGTGAGCCCGGGTGGGGAGTGGTCGCGCGGGTCTGGTAATGTCGAACGTTCTTTTTTTCTATGCTGTCTCTCTGGCCGCGCGCCATGGCGCCGGTCGCTGCAAAGCTGCTCAAAACCGAACCATGTCCTTATATGGTAACAGAATGCAGCGCCACTTCCTTTTGTCTGGCTCGGTCGGAATGTGGGGCGCGAGCTCCACCCAGCGGCCAATCTCGTGAACTGTCGCTATTTGCCAACAGGAAGTTGGGAGTTTAAAGTGTTGGTGGTTGTTGGTAGGCGTGCGTGAGACTTGTCTTTTTTAACGGCATTTTCTTTTCTTCTCTCCCCCTCAACAGTTCAGCCATGGAAGATGAAATCGCCGCACTGGTTGTTGACAACGGATCCGGTATGTGCAAAGCCGGATTCGCTGGAGACGACGCCCCTCGTGCTGTCTTTCCCTCCATCGTGGGTCGCCCCAGACATCAGGTGAGGGATTGACGTCCAACCGGAAATAAAGCCTTATTACTAGACTAATTATTGATTTGAATACACTTGTGTAAATTTATTTTAAGAATGCATTATAAGAAATTCCAGTTTTATAATTTATTTTATGCCAGTTTAAAGTGGCTTCAGTTTTTCTACAATGCTATGAACTCAATTGAGATTCAGCTAGGCAATCTTTAAATAATATAAATATAATAATCACTAATCCAGTAGAACGCTATGTGCTATAATTATTGGTTCATAGTAAATGAAGTAAAGTAGTTTGTCTGGCGGAAGGCCCCGACAATTATGCATATTTGACAAACTGTATGATCTCTTTTTCAGGGAGTGATGGTGGGTATGGGCCAGAAGGACAGCTACGTTGGTGATGAAGCCCAGAGCAAGAGAGGTATCCTGACTCTGAAGTACCCCATTGAGCACGGTATTGTGACCAACTGGGATGACATGGAGAAGATCTGGCATCACACCTTCTACAACGAGCTGAGAGTTGCACCTGAGGAGCACCCAGTCCTGCTCACAGAGGCCCCCCTGAACCCCAAAGCCAACAGGGAGAAGATGACCCAGGTACAAACCCTTACTTGTGCACATCTTGATTAGCCAAAATAATATGTTAATGTGTTCACTGTTACAAACTAGTAGCCTCATTTCCTCTTTGGTTTCCCCTCCATTCCATTCTCACTTGCTCCTTCCGCCCCTCTCCTCCAGGACTTCTCTCCTATACGATGATCTATCATCAACAGGTCTCTCTTGACTGTGTGCCTTTTCTGCACTTGTGGCTATGTTTAGCTGAGTCAGTAGATCGGCACCAATAGACTCTGACATGCACAAGTGTGAAGGAATGTTTACTTTCTGCACTTTGTGTTTCTCTACTAACTTCAATCTTAGCCCCACACTAATGCATGTAGTGAGTGCAGTGGCCACAGAAGAAAATATTTCAGCTGTGATTTGTAAATACTAACGTGTTTTCTTCTCCCTTGCAGATCATGTTCGAGACCTTCAACACCCCCGCCATGTACGTTGCCATCCAGGCTGTACTGTCCCTGTACGCCTCTGGTCGTACCACTGGTATCGTCATGGATTCCGGTGATGGTGTGACCCACACAGTGCCCATCTATGAGGGCTATGCCCTGCCCCACGCCATCCTGCGTCTGGACTTGGCTGGCCGCGACCTCACAGACTACCTCATGAAGATCCTGACGGAGCGTGGTTACTCCTTCACCACCACTGCTGAGAGGGAAATCGTGCGTGACATCAAGGAGAAGCTGTGCTATGTCGCCCTGGACTTCGAGCAGGAGATGGGCACCGCTGCCTCCTCTTCCTCCCTGGAGAAGAGCTACGAGCTGCCCGACGGACAGGTCATCACCATCGGCAATGAGAGGTTCCGTTGCCCAGAGGCCCTCTTCCAGCCTTCCTTCCTCGGTATGTTTCTCAGCTTGAGCCTAACCTGCACTTGATGCAAAAAACACAATGTGTAACCCTTATTGTTGCCCTGCATTTAAACCTGCTAACATGTGTGTATCTGCTCACAGGAATGGAGTCCTGCGGAATCCACGAGACCACTTACAACAGCATCATGAAGTGCGACGTCGACATCCGTAAGGACCTGTACGCCAACACCGTGCTGTCTGGAGGTACCACCATGTACCCTGGCATCGCCGACAGGATGCAGAAGGAGATCACAGCCCTGGCCCCATCCACCATGAAGATCAAGGTGAGCTGATGTGCTACAGAGCTGGCAGACTGATTCTTTGTTGATGGCATGTCTGATGCTGCAGACCAATGCTTTGGTATCCTCACACTTTTCTTCTCTTCCTGCAGATCATTGCCCCACCAGAGCGTAAATACTCTGTCTGGATCGGAGGCTCCATCCTGGCCTCTCTGTCCACCTTCCAGCAGATGTGGATCAGCAAGCAGGAGTACGATGAGTCCGGCCCCTCCATCGTCCACCGCAAATGCTTCTAAACAGACTGTTCCTCCTCCCCCTCCCCAACCAAACGCCCAACAACTTCAGCTCTGTGCAAAACAACCACACACCACACATTTCTCATACACACTCAGGCGCAGAGCCTAGATGACCAACTCATTGGCATGGCTTCAGTTATTTTTGGCGCTTGACTCAGGATTTTAAACTGGAACGATATGAAGGAGACCGTAATGTTTTTGGCTAGGTTAAAAAAAAAGCACCCCAGGGTTCTGCAGTTGCATCTGGGGACTTAAAAAATGTACATTTTGTTTTCTTTTGAGTCATTCCAAATGTTTGTTAACTGCATTGTTCAGACACATGATTCCAAATGTTAACTGCATTGTTCAGACACGTATTCGCCTCTGTGAAGGCTGCCCAGTGGTTGGCGCATACTTAAACATGGTTGTAGTATCGCTTGTATGTAAATTATGTCTGGGTTTTTTGTACTTTCAGCCTTAAAAATATCTTGGTCCTGTTAATTTTTTTTTGTTTTTGTTATGCAAAACCCAATCGTGACCTCTTCTTCCCCCTGTTGGAGGTGTCATCCCCGGGGTGGTGGGGCTAGGGGTCTCGAAGTGATGGGGTAACATGGGGTGCCAGACCGGTGGGGCCAACCTGTACACTGACTAAACGATCCCAATAAAGTGCACATGTGTTCCGACATGACGTCTGACTCTTGTCTTCCATGTACTTCAGATTGTTAGCCTGTGAAAGGTTTTTGCACATAATGAAACTCGTAGTATATCTTTCCTTCACATGACTACATGCTGAAAGAGGTTATGTTGTAAAGATCCAGCTCATTGAAGTGATATTTTCACTGCTAGCATCTAGTCGAGGTCTCAATACAAATGTCCATGTAAGCCTCTAAACCGCTACTATATGAGTCTCAATACTGAGTTTTAAAGGATAATTAACTGAAAGTCCTTTTGCAAGGGTTATGTCTATATTGACCAAGGTGTGAACCACTGTTTAAGATTCATTTTCTTCCACTAAATGATACAATGTAGACTGACCTCGCTCCAGGCAGTGACTTGGGTTCATTGCCCACATAGCCTCCAGTTTTCCAGAGACCGTTGAGTTCCCGGTGAAAGATCGGTTAAAAGGACACGTCTCTCGAGGGAAACTAAAAATCATGATTCACTCATGTTCACATGTCTGCAACTGCTTTTGTCAGACAGAAAAAATACAAATACAGAACTGCACCTCACAGTCCTTTCAGTAACTACGAAGGGAACATGAATGAAATGCAGGCAGCAGAGATAAATACATGAAATGGGATGTGGCTGCTGCTTCACGGCTTCATGTTGTCCTCTTCGCTGCAGTGTTCAGCTCACTGGGCGTGAGGTGATGAATAAAGAATCATTTCTTGGCCATGAACGTTGCACAAGGAATGTGACTCGGTTAAAGGTGCATAACAATACATAGACACAAGGACACACCCAACTCACTCAGTCAGTCAAACTCGTGAAAAGGAAAGAGTCACTCACTTATTGTCACACTTAAGTCTTTCCCTCTCTCCTTAAGCCTCTCCTCATTACATCATTTGCAATCATGCTCTCTTTGTGGGACCAGCAGATTGTTTGTGAGCCAGAAACGTTCTGATGGAAAAGCGACTGCGGATGTTGGCAAAGTGGAAAAATGCTCCCAGAGGACAATCAAACTACAGTGATCACGCAGAGTGTGACAGCACCTATGTTACCTGCCTCAGGCCCTGCAAAACAAAACCACATCAGAGAACCACCGAATGACATTCTTGAACTCTGTATTCAGGACCTGAGTGTGAATTCACTGCAGTTGCGCAGTTTAGACGGCAGATGGCAGTGGAGCTCCATTTTATGTTTCCAAAAGAGGCGTGACTGTGCAGCGTACACATAAACTCATATTAAAGCTTCTGCATTGTGCTACAGCTGAGCACAAGCTGAGTTTTTGTTTGGTTTTATGAAATTGCTTCTTTGGATATCAAGTTAAATTGGATTGATAAGAAATGTAGTATTGGGGATGGTGTAATGAACAGAAATGACAATGAATACAGAAAGGAGTGCGTGCGTGCGTGCGTGCGTGCGTGCGTGCGTGCGTGTGTGTGTGTCCAGTACAGCAGTGAAAGAATGGATGAACGAGAAGATGATGCCGTTAAAATAACCGTGCGTGTGTGTTTTAAAACCAGCTCGAGCTCCACTACTGACACGTGCCCATTCCCTGTCCGCAGATAACAAGCGGATGGGCAACATTTGCATGTTACTGAGGGGAAAGAGGCTGAGATGGATGGCGCGGCCCCGCCCTCGTGCGCTGTGCATCATATTTTTCGGTGCATGACACCACAGATTCGGCAAAGTCACGCTGCACCCATCCGTCACGCTGTCCCACTTTCATACAGTAGTCCCGAGCGCGCGGTGGCACATGCTGATGTATGAGATGGCCGGTGCGCGTGCACGCAGAGGCGTTTGATCCGAATTCATATATGCATGCATTACATCCAGGCCGCCTGCTTCTCTCTCTCTCTCTCTCTCTCTCTCTCTCTCTCTCTCTCTCTCTCTCTCTCTCTCTCTCTCTCTCTCTCTCCCACACACACACACCCACGCCCACTCACGCGCGTGCGCACACTGAAGATGTGTGTTTGGTATTGGAAATGTATTCCATCTCTCCGCAGCCCCCCTGCCTGTGATTCTGCTGAGACTGCTTCCCTCTTCCCTTTTATTGCCACGCCAGCAGAACACTCACTGGCAGGGAAGCAGAGCTTGGCATGCATGCATGCGCGCGCGCGCGCGCGCGTGTGTGTGTATGTGTGTTGGGGGCGGGGGTTATCGTGCACGTGTGCTGGGCGCGCTGCCTGTGCAGGTGTGCGCGCTGCAGGTGTTTGCTCCAGACGCGGCACAGAGGGGGACCAATTTGTCAGAAAATGAGGCTTGCTGTGTTCCTCCATTTACTACAGCTGTGTTGCTTTACAGCGGATCCATCGGTCGGGTCACTGATTCTCCTCTCCTCCCGCACACACAAACACGCACGCACGCAGTTCCCGTCTTCCTCCAACAGATGGGGCCGCTGCGCTGACAGAGAAACTGCGTGAAACGCGAAGAGAAGGCTACTACTGCTGACAGAAGCAGGCCAGCAGGAATAATTGATCATATTGAAATACAGTAGCTGCTGGTTCTTGATTGCCTCAGAGTGATGTGCACTCCAGCGAGGGTGACGTGTTCACTGAAGGCAACGCAACGCCCCGCCCCCTCCTACCCCCGCCCCCTGTGCAGCTATCCCACCGTTTCATTTCGTTTAGTGTGGCAGTCTGATAGGGATGGAGTCTGACAGCAGATGTATTTGTGTACTGTTTCTGTCAGTGAGCTGCTGACTGATACAAGGCTTTTGTTTAATCTTTTGTTTTGTGTGATTTTTTCACGTCACAGACATATTGTGGAGGGTGAAGGCTCCCCGAAGCCTTCTATTATCCAGAATAGGTAATAACGGATTTGCAGCCGACTTGTAAGCAGATATTAAAAGAGCTAAAATAGAGAGGGAGCGGGTTGAATAGAGGAGTGGAGGCCCCTGCAGGCATTCTTCTATTATTTCTTTCTCATGAGGCATCAGCGGCCCTGACGCATCACTGCCACATATTTACTCAGCAGGAGATGTGTCTGCCTGCATCAGTGTTTCCTGACGGTTGTGGTGAGGATGGGTGGTTTTCCCCCCCAGAATAAAAAACCCCAACGATTCCTCAGAGCTCTAACCGCACGACTCAGGCACCAAAAATACACACCCAGCACCGCTCCAGCACCCTGCATGTCGACAACCCCCGCCCCTCCATCCCCCAGCCTGGGTTGAAGCAGCAGATGGGAATCACTTTGCTTTGACTCCTGTGCGTGTCCTCGTCTTGGTACCCGCTCTCCAGATAGAAAAGAGTGTTTGTTTCTGATTGCATTCAAATAGGATTCAAACGGCAGGCTTCTGGCTGTGTGTTAATGATGTGTTGACTGGGACAGCGTGCATCAATTAGGCATAGTAAGATGTTTTATGGGATTCCTAACCACAGGTCTCGAACTTGGTTGGATGCAGAAAGAAATGTAGGCCAATGTGTATCTATTTTGTGTGTGTTATAACAAGCTCGACGAACGTGTGGTGCCTCAGTCTTGCTGGAATAAAAAACTGCCATATATGCCATGTCTGGGTATACATGACCATAAACATGCATGCGTCCAATCGCATGCATGTTACTGCCATCGTAACTGCCATCATCCGATTGCAAAGTCATGGAAATGAGTCATATTTGTGAAGACAAATGTGTGAACCACAGATTTCCTTTGTACACACCCATGTCATACGACTACCGCTACACATTCAGATGAGTGACTGCCAGATTCTGCTGTTGGTCCCTCAGCATAGCCCCCCGCCCCCAGCTCACTATAAAACCCTGCAAGGCCCACCGTCTGATGATTGGCAGGTACCCCATGAGAGATGCATGTGTGTGTCGGTGTGTGTGCTTGAAGTGGGGGTCGGCGTGTGTGTGGTGATGTCAAGGAATATTGTATGAAATATGTTTAACTTGGAATTGATCGGGAATCCAGGCTTTGTCAGCCCATCCCCCTTCACCCCCCCTCCAGATGTGAAAACTGAAGTGCATGGTGCTGACGGGTGGATGCTTATGCAGGGGGACATCTCCCTGTTTATTTATTTATGTATTGCTGTGAGAGAGAGAGAGAGGGACTGAGCCCACAGCTGAATAAATCAATGCTGTCTGTGTGCTTCGGTCCCCTGTGGGTTAATGCAGCCACACGCCTGGAGACAAATCAGATGGTCTGGCCCCTTGAATTAAATCATGTATACCTGATCCTTCAGCTGACAGGACTGGATGACCCCCCCCCCCCTCCAACGATGATGTTTGGGGCTGGATGCTACGTGCGATCTGGTGTTCAGACCACGATAAACAACCAGAGGAAGAGAGACGCACACAGTGAGCCGCGAACACGGCTCTGGGATAACACATGTTCCCGTTCTGTAATCTCTGGTCGGCAGAGCAACAATGCTCTCTCGCGGCATGACAAATCGTCTGAGGTATTGCGTTGACTCAGCGGGGTTTCGTGCCGTAAATCACGGCTGTTGGTACTTTTCCATTGCAGCTGTAAAAATATATAATCTACCAAACAATCCCATCTGATCTGCAGTAACAGAGAGCCGAACCCAAACACACAGATCCGTTATCACCGTCAAACGAGGGAGGTTATAAACCACACAGTGCCTACTTAGATAGCTGCTGCAGGGAGTGCAATAAAGAATTATCAATATGTTTTTATTGGATTATTTGGGTTAAACAAATTATATTAATTCCAGCACCACGTTGCACAATAATAATTAAGGACAGTCACATGGCCGTAATAAAAATAAAAAATTACATTAAGATAATATCCTTAACCTTTCTCTTGTGTTAGCTTTCTGTTAGCATCTCTTGTGTTAGCTTTCTGTTAGCATCTCTTGTGGTAACAGGTCAGTTTTGATTCATGTCTTAAATCAGCTTTAAAATACACTAAGAACAATTATCTATCATCCAATGTGTTTCTCATCTCTTGGTTACCTCGTTAGGCTTCCTTATGCATGGAAATATTGGTTTTAATATTTTTGGTGGGGGTCTCTGGGCCTTTTCTTTGTCAGCATAAACATCGATTTCAATAAAATAAATGGTAAAATAAACCTCAAGAGAATCATATGAATAAATAAAAGGTTGTTGTGTTACCTGACTGTTACTGAGGGGTATTACAACACATATCCTAAATAAATGTGTTTAATATTATTTATTATTTACTATCGAAACATCTATGGTGCTGCAGGTCAATTTCAACCCATGTATATTTACTTCAAGAAAAAGGCTAAAAAGCATTTTTTTTCATTAAGGGGTCAAACTTTAATACCAACACAAAATGAAAAGCAGAACACCAAATGTGGATTTGAATGGTCAAACAAACAACAACCAATCGAACAAATCAAACAATCAGAAATCAATTACTAGTTCCAAAACTAATAATGAAATCAGAGTAAAAGTCTCTGTGTGCAAGAACTTGCATGTGTGTGTGTGTGTGTGTTGTGTGTGTGTGTGTTTTTTAGATGCATGTGTGGCAAAAAGTGACACTTTTAGTGTGTTCTTTGCAGAGATATTTCTTGCAGTTGAAGCACAAGAAGTTTGTCTTTCGGTCCTTACTGCTCGGGCAGACCTGACACCTCTTTCTTTTAGAATCCGGTGGCCTGAGTCGCGTTGGGTCGGTTCTGGTTGGCGTTGAGGCACGGCTGGCAGAGGAGGATGCGGGCGCCGATGCTCTTTGTGTTGCTGATGGCGTGGACGGAGCGCAAGGTGAGCTCTGCAGCTGTCTGACCAAGGATGCAGCGTCTGGGTCGTGGGGCACCCGCCCCCTTCGCTCGATGTGTGGCTTGACAAGGGAATTCCCCAGCTCCTCAAGAAACATCCTCCGCTTGCTTTTTTTGGTTGCGTTCCAGCCTTGGTGGATGTGGGTCCACAACACAAATGCATTACATGCAGACACATCGAGGATGTTGTAAAACACAACCATTGGCCATCTCCTGCTCGTCTGCTGGCATGTGTAGGTGGCAGTCAGCTTGTCCAGGTTGTCCACTCCTCCTTTGTTTTTGTAATAGTCGAGGATCATTGTGGGCTTTTTGTCACTTCCTGGTGACACGGCTGCATCTTTGTGAAGAGTCGACATAAGGATCACGTTCCGGGTTTTTTTTGGACAATATGAGACCACAGTGGTGGTGTCTGTGAAAGCAAACTTTGAGGAAAGTGGAGCCCTGTCCTTCTCCTGTAAGATTTCAGCAGGCAGCTCGGGTTTATTTTTCTTCACCGTGCCCACCATGGTAAGTTTCCTCCTGAGAAGCTCTTGCCCAAGGTCATAGCTGGTAAAGAAATGGTCACAAGTGATATTGTGACCCTCCAGTCCAGTCGTCATATCGAGGACCACGCGTTTTCCTTGGTTTTTCTCTGGGATGCCACTCGCAGCTTTGCCTGTGTAAATCTGTAGATTCCAGGCGTAGCTGGTTTTTGCATCACAGGCTGCCCAGATTTTTATGCCGTCCTTCCCTGGCTCACTGGGTATGCATTGCCGGAAGGGGCATTTTCCTGAGAAAGGGACAAGGCGTTCATGCACTGTCACCTCTGGCCCTGGGTTGAACATCAGTGGAAGGAGCTGCACCCATCTCTCCCAGACATCCCTGATGGGGGCAAGCTTGTCAGATCTTTCTCTGGTATCTCTGTTGTCGAATCGGAGGACTCTTGATATCATTTGAAAGGTCTGAAGTGACATTGTTGCCCGGAAAATATTTCTGCCTGTCGATGCGTCCCAGAGACTGTCAGTGGCCTCATTGCAGGATCTGTACACTCCAGAAATAAGGAGAACACCTAAGTAAGCATCCAGGTATACCTCGTCAATGTCTTTCCACTTGTCGCCATAGACCTTTTTCCCTTCAAGGTTTGTCATAGCAATGATGACTCTTTTTAGCGACGATGGCATGAATAGCTCAAAACATGTCCGGATGTCACTGACTCTGGTCACAGCAAACCTTGTGATTCCAGGGGTCATTTTGATGACATTTGCAGCAGCTGCCCTGTCCTGTACGACATGAGGAACTGAGCTCCAACAGATCTTACCATTTTTGGACTTGAATCTTTCAGCGGGAGCGGCTTCCCCAGCGGTGCCCTCCTCATCAGACATGTCGGTGTCTTCTGGATGATGCTCCACATTGTCTTCCTCCTCAGAAACCTGCTCATCCGTATCGCTCTGCTGCTCCATGTCCTCGTCCTCATTTCCCCCAAAAATATGATCCAGACCTTGTGTCTCTGAAAATCTTCTTGTCATTTTTGCATGCTGCAAAATGAAGATGTGCAATCTGGAAGTCACCAACTCTAAGTGACTTCAAATGTCTGGACGTGCGCGTCTTTGTTTGTTTTGTTTTTGTGCAGGTACACTGGAAAACAAGGCACAACGACAATCCCCTAAAGCTCACATGGTGGGAGAGGAGCTGGCTGTCAGTGTGTTGGCACTTATGATTTCACTTTTGGCTGTAATTATTGCTTTATAATCTTATGTTTAGTACTGGGTCGAAACCGACACTAACAACACAAAGGTCACAATTTCAACCAGTGTATTTTATAATTTAGTTTTATTTTGTTGAATAGAGGTTTCTGACACTGTCAAAAAGCCTTGATGCAATACACATATTTTATGTGGTTCTTTTATGCATTTAAAACCTAAAAACGGCCCCTAACACAAGAGGATGGTTACATTTGAGTTAAAGGAATGATGACGACGTTGTGAAAACACAACTGTGTGAGTTTACACAACCCGAAGAACAGCCAAACCCACCTCGAAGCGGAGATAAACCCCCACGACCGCTGCGGCACTTAACGAGGAGAAACCAACAGGAGAAGCAGAAGCCTCCTCCTCCTCCTGCCGGTGAGGAGGCAGCAACAATGGGGGCCTAATCTAGAGGCATTGTCTGAATCCCCAGTCGGAGCGATTTGGAGAACAAAGGGCCGGCTTGGTCCCCTCGGACGGCTCAGGACGGGACATCGCTCTGATCTCCGCCCGGTCTCTCCCTCCCCGGGTCCCGTCAGAGGCGACGGGCGCTGCGAGCCGACAGGTGGGGGCCCGGGACGCCGTGCGCGCGCGGAGCCCGGTGGTTAGGCGGATTTGCAACGAAAAAAACACCGGTGGCGTCGCGACTTTTACCGGCGGAGCCCAGTCCTGTAGCCGCTGCCGCCGCCAGCAAGCGTCCGCCCGCGCCTCCGCCGTCTCTCTCTCTCTCTCTCTCTCTCTCTCTCTCTCTCTCTCTCTCTCTCTTTCTCTCTCCCTCTCTCTCTTGGTGTCCGCTGCAGCGCTTCTCTCCCCTGAAGGGAGGGGGCGCCTTGAAACCAAGTCCACCCGCAAAGGGGGCGTGGCTGGACGAGTGTACAGGAGGGAGGGGGCGGGGCATGGGCAGCTTGAAACCGCCTCCGACTTTTTTTTATCAACATTTCTGCAACTATGTAACGTGGAGTGGTTCACCTCAGAGAAAATTATTGATGATACAATCCCGTAGGAGCAAGGCAGTAGCGTGCACGCGGATGGGTGGAGAGTGACAACTTTTATAGTTCAACCACCACCACCCCAATCCTGCATTTAGTATTATAGCATTAAATGAGTGCGCAACACTTGTTTTTCTCCCTCCTCTTCTAATGCAAATGTGTGTGAGTGTGTGTGTGTGTGTGTGTGTGTGTGTGTGTGTGTGTGTGTGTGTGTGTGTGTGTGTGTGTGTGTGTGTGTGTCCGCTACGCCTCGACTATACACAGATTACACACAGGGAGACATTCAGCGTTGCTTCAACGACAGACTGCTATGTGCATTTGCATATAGGCCCGCTGAAAGCCCGGCATTATTCCCGGGTGAGAAACGGTGTGGAGAATCACAGATACAGTGACCATGAATGACAAAACAATGATAAGTTTTGAACGCGTTCCTGGCTGACATGATAAAGACCCGGGGTGCTTTTGACCTGTTAAATTTGCCCCGCAGACCCACCAGAGCGCGTCGGTGAGCCCGTTTAACACGTAATTAATGACGTCTGATGAAAGTAAAGACGATGCATCCAGAGCCCCAAACGGCATGTCATGTTATTCATTTGTAGATGCAAATAAAACATGTCACTGTATAGACTTCTTCGCCTCCATGGATGTCTTGGGCATGCATCAACAGGCCTAATTGCTGCGCTATTCTATGTTATTGGCTTGTAACGCGTTCACTTTTCTCTCTGCCCCCTAAACCACACATCCATAATTACTGGCATGTTTCGGGTTGTCTTGGGGCTGCCAATGGGGGAAAGCAACGCCCCAACATTGTGGCCACCCAAAATGACATTGAATAGTGCAATATAAGAGGGATCTTAAGAAACGGTGAGACTGTCACCTCAAGTGTTTGCATTTCTTTCCTTTTGAGAGCATAATGGGAAAGTAACACACCGACTATTGGAAAATGATCAGCTGCTTCCGAGTGAGCTGAAGTGTAAACTGGGTCTGGCACTACATTAAAATTACAATATTGTTCAGGTTTTAGGGTAACAATGCGTACTTTCAGTTTCCCAATCTTTGAGCGTCTATTATAATTAGCGTGAAATGGGTGAGGGGGGGGGTGGCGGGTGGGGGTGGAGGGGGCTTGAAACTGGCCCCCACCTCTAGCAAAATGGAAGAAGAAGAAAAAGAAGCCCACTGCTTGTTTTGATCACTCAGTCTTGAAGGGAGAGGGGACCTTGAAACGGCTCAACCTCCTTGCTCCATAATTGGTTTTATACTGCTGGCGAGCGGCCAGCGTGTTTTTTTCAGTGTTTTTTTTTTTATTTTTTACGCCGAGGCTTTGATTGACACCTGGCACAGCCAATCCGGCAGACGCTTCGCACCACGTACTGGGCTGGTCCGGGGTTGGGTGGTAGGAAAGGGATGGGCGGGGCGTGCAAAAACAATGCTGTGTTTCATTGCTGAGGAGTTTACGGACGCGTCAGGGGCTCGCGCTCCCCCCCAAGTTATCCCCCAGTTTACCTTCGGACGAGCCTGTAATGGACTACTCCAGTTCTCCCAGCAACCTGGACGGATTTTGAGAAACGTTTTTTTTTTTTTTTTTACCTCCTCTCCACGGATTTTTCACATTCAAGTAAGCGTTTGGCATTCAGTTTTTTTTCTTCTCTTGCTTGTTTTTCGTCCCTCCAGCTGAAGTGTCCTGAGTTCTCGGCGTTTTAAAACAGTTTGGACCGTAAATGTGAGCGAAAAGGGCGCGGAGGTTGTTTTTTTTTGCATACGACATTTTTCTCTTTTTCTTCCCCTCCGCGGCGGTCGCCGGTGTGAAAGCGCCGCTTTCGAGACGTTTCCGCCGAGAAAGTTTTGCGTGTCGTTCAAAGGAACCGTGAAAAGTTTGAAACGTGGCTGAAACGCAGAGCCGCTGCGCCGCCGTGCCGCATGGATGACAACGGCGGAGGACGACTCTTCCCTCCCGTGTGCCTTTCAGAGGGCTTAGAGGCGACGTTTGTGTCCGTCTGCTGTGTTTCTCTGTCGATTAAAAAGAAGAAGCAGCTTTGCTGTGACCCATGAACGAGCATTCTTCAGATCCCGCCCGTCTGGATATCACGAGTCGCTGCTGTGATGTGTTTGCTTGCCTTTGAAAGGTTAACGAGACTTTCGCCTTTTTGTTTTTTTTTAACGACTAAAAATGCATTTAAGTCACATAGTTTCACTAGTGTTTATTTTTTTCGGCAATATGTGTTTAAAATATGGCTCCACGAGAGTCCTCGTCTTCCTCCCCTCGTTGCCTTCGGATGAAGTCACAAATGCTGCTTGTTGTTCTCCCTTAAAGTAACTTTTATTCTATTTTTTTCATTTTTAAAAAATAAATATATTCATACAAGACGTCTGTGGAGATTGTGCTTCATGACCCGTTTTGCCAAAAACGATTCAAATCGACGCTTTATTATGTTTTAAACGCATTTTGCTGGAGTCAGCGCTGATTAAACGGAATAAACCGCGGATTTATCACGTGAATCGCATTATTGCATCCTAACACCAGGAGCTCAAACTGAGCTCCAGAAGGTAGACGGTCGACGAGGCTGACATGCAACGAGGAATTAGTTTATTTTATTTTTTTAGACGGCGGACCGAAAGTGTTTACGGGCTGCGTTTTGATTTTCTTTCCTCGGGCAGCACCCGCGTCCACGCGCGAAGCAGCCCGGGACTCAGCGGCGCATACGCGGGGCGGGGGGCAACAAAACACCGCTCACCCCGCTGATTAATGATGCAGGCGTTTTGCGACCTTATTTATTTTTAACCCGTTTGAAATTTATATTTGATGCGCCTCCAGTATTTATGGTGTATTGGTTTACAGGGCGACGCGGCGACCGCAGCTATTGCTGGTTTACGGTTCAGGAGAACAGCTGGGCAATCGGGGAAAAAAAAGGTAAAATAGGGGCTGTTTTTAAATTTAAAAATGAAAAACGTGTGTGTGCGGTTTCCATCGCGTGGTCGCTGGGTGTTTGCAGAGCAGCTGGCCGCCTCCTCTCCCGGTAGGAGCGGAGCCCCGCAGCGGCGCTGCCTGCTCGGTGTGCAGCAGTGAGGCGGTGCGGGGAGCGCGCTGCTCGTCCGCGTCCTTTACATTAGATCATACTGTTGTGGATTTAAGTTAAAGCTGCGCGCAGAGACCCGCCGTTAGGATTACATCCGTATTTCTGTGTCGACCAGCGCGTTCGGCGTCCAGTTTTTTTGAAGTGGTTTTCCAAACTGCGTCATCGCACGCATTGACCCGCCTGCTCGCTGGAAAGAGGAGAAAAATACTCAAAACTAACAGTTCTCAATAGTTTGTTCAGTGTGCCTTTTTTCTTGGATTGTGTGTGTGTCAAGCGAGTGTTTTCTTGTGTTTTTATAGGTCAGCAGGATGGCTGAAAGGGAGCCCGAATCGCCTGGAAAACTAAAGACATTATTATATCCAGCTTTGGCTTTTTCCCCTTCAGAATAGGGGGGCTTTCCGAACGGACTATTTCTTTTCACAACTTTCCCCACTGTGGATAATGGATGGCAGAGATTTTGGACCTCCCCGATCCGTCCACGTACCACCCCCGATGTTGGCGGGGCTCGCAATGGAGTCTCACCGACTCGGAGCCGCGGCCGCAGCCGGGAGGATCCCTCCCTCGCCCGGACACTTGGGCGCGAGTCATCCGCCGCCTCTCCACTCCGGAAAATTCCTGCCATCGGCCATTAACCTACATCCACACCACAGTAAGTGTACGACGTTTGACTGCGCGAAGTCCGCAACGTGACTCGCACACACCCCCTCAAAAAGCACAAACCCTCAAATAATCAAATATTAACTTGAAATAACGCTGCGCAAAAAAAAGAGAGAGAGCGCCGTTTGCCCGTGGCATCATGTGCGGTAATCGCTTGGATGCCGCTACGCTCTTCTGTCGGGGAGAATGTACCCAGCCGTGGGTTTCTTAAGGAGGTGTGGCTGTTATAGAGCTGTGACAAGTTTCAGATGTGAAAGTCTTGGGATCGCGCCGAGTGCGCTCAGCCGCTGCGATGGCCGAGGCGCAGAAACGACTTGTGTGCAACAACACGGCGGCGGTTTGAAGGCTCACAGGGGCCGACTGTGCAGGCTGCGGTGTGGGTGTTGTTGCAGCAGTATGCAGGTCAGGGTGCAATGGTCTTGGATTGCATGTGGACCGTTACACCGTGTGTGTGTGTGTGTGTGTGGGTGGCAAAATTGTGACCTCAGAGGGATGACAGACCACCTCTATCTACAATGTTGAAGGGAAATGTCTGGAGTGTTTGTGAGAGGTAAATAAAAATGGCTGTGGTTCAGTCTTCTGTATTTGGAGTAAAAGCCACTCTCATGGAACATTTGGCAAATGGCTGATTCTGCTTTTACCTGCGTGCGTACCATTTCTGTTGGAGATCCTTTGGTGGTGCTTTAAGTACACCGGGGAGTCTGTGTGAGGGGAAAGAGATCAAGTGTGTGTGTGTGTATGTGGCAGGGGGGGGGGGGGTATGTATGTGCTTTTTTAATGAGCATACGTTGCGTTCAAACTGGATGGTTTTGATGTGTTTGGCCAGCAAACCTCCATGTTTTTGTTTACATCATGTAGGGGGGGGTGTGTCTATCCTTAGTCAGTAGATCATATCATGTATGTTATTCCCTGCTGAGCCGGTGATTTCCTCTTCACGTCCACTGCCCGCACAGCGGCTCCTGCTATTATTAATAGTAGGCAGGAAATAACACCGTGCAAAGAAAAAAAAGATAACGCTGCGTGTTTGCGTATGTTTTTTTGTGGTCAGTCAAAGGGAAAGTCAGAGGTGTGTGTGGGTGAAAGATAGGTCGGCTGTGTCTTTTTTTGCATGGAAAATGGAAAGTCTGACAAATGCTCATTGAGTTACTTACATCCCCCTGAAGTCATGACGCTGCCGACGGATACAATTACAGTTTCTCTGGTTTCTTTTCAGAGGCAAACCCAGGAGATAATAATATTCCTGTTTTGTGTGCGTGTCCCCGTTCCTCGTCGTTTGCGAGCGTGGGTTCAATGGATGCACTTCTTGTCACCCGGAGTGTGTGAGGTACCAGAGGTCTAGTAAAGCGAGGCGGTGCTCCCAGGGCAGGGCTCCGATGAAACGTTAATTTGACACACCGACAGAACACACATACCCACACACACACACGCACACGCACACACATACCCACTCACCTTGCACACGCGCACATGAGAGAGGCTGTCAGAGATGAAATCAACTCGCAGCGGGGAGCGTCGGGATGATTGATGGGTGCACCGTGGCAGAGAGACGGGCCGGGGCGCACCTCAATGCAGCGAGTTGAACTGATGCCGCTTCAGAATTATACGGAAATATTTGCAGGTTAAAATGATCGTGAAGTGTGTGTTTGCTGTGATCCACGCCATTACATTACTGGGTAAAGTGTGTCTTTGTAGCGTGTGTTTCAGTTGGGATGATGACACCTCCCACCTAGGCTCTGAAACAAGTTGGAAATGGTGTGTGTGTGTGTGTGTGTGTGTGTGTGTGTGTGTGCGCGCGCGCGCGCGCAAGCTTGCTGGGTTTGCAGCTACGGTGGTGGTGGGTTGTGAAGTAGAATTGACCCGACCGCCGGTCCATCCCAGATTGGCAGTTTAAACACTCCTTTTTAAAGCGAGATACATTTTATTCTGCCCACACACTGACCTCCCCCTCCCCCCCCCCCCTGGCTCTCCTCTCTCTTACGCACGCTCGCAGCCTCCGCCCACTGAAACACGCCACCGGAGGACGCAGGTCATTTAGCTTTATGGCGCCCCTCCATATCAAAAGTCCCCCACACTTTCCATTAACCGAGCCCGCTTGAGATCCGGGCCCCGTGCTTGTCATAACACCGCACGGCCCCACGGTCACGCGATAATTACCCGCTCGTCGCGAATGGCCATAATGCCCTTGTTTAATTGCAATAAACAGCGTGACTCCGGGGCTGAAGGAACCGGCTGCGCATCCACGAGGAGCCAAGGTCACCCTGCTTCTGTCTCTGTTTACATGCGTTTCGTGGGATTCAGTGCGTTTGTTTTGCTCCGTTGTCTTTGGCTGACCTCTCGCCAGCAGGGTTGACTGTTTATTGCTGCTAACGCGCCCTTATTTCCCAGGAGCCTCCCCTTATTGTCTGTTTCAGTTCACTTTTAAGAGGATTTCCACCTGACTTACCGGAGTAGAGTGTCTCCTCTTTTCCACAACTCAAGGTTGATGTGTGTGTGTGTGGGGGGGGGGGGGGGGGGGCTCAACATTTGGTTTAAAATGCATTGTGAACCTGCAAAGACTTTGTTGACACATTTGAGCTAGTGCGCTCTGTGTAGACGCTCTTTTCCTTCAGCAAATACCAGCAGCGTTCGTCTTCATTCACACTGGCTTTTATCTAAACACGGTGGGGTCTGAGTCACTGTTTATAGATGTGAAATGGCTGTAAATGGTCCTCTGTCTCGAGGAGGTTTGCCGGAGCCCCCCCTACCCTCCTCCCACCACCACCACCACCAGATTGAGGCCATCTGGCCCCTTCCCTCCCTCTGGCTCAGAGGTATAGGACCTGCACTCTACTGTCAACGTGAAAGGTTGCAGATTATTTCATTGTGACTCCAGATTCTGCACCTGGTTGTTGTGCGGATGAGGAGATTGAAGATTGCTTTCCGTTTGATCCACTTGCCCGGAGATCACTCGACAATCAAACGGCAACGTGAGATGGTTTCCCCGTGGGTTTGATCCGCTTATGAAGACTCTGTTCTTTGGAACCAGCAACACACAATGTTGCTGCAAACGCGTCACTTCCTGTTATCGGCAGCTTTTTCCCCGGTCATTGAGAGTGATGGAAATGAGGGACAAGACAATTTGACACGGATATCAGGCCGAAAGCCGGATAGGCAACCGATGAAAACTGTGCCAAGATATTAAATTCCTTGTTTACGCAAAAAAAACTCTTTCCGTTGATCAAGCACCCCAGAAGCATCGAGGCAAAGACATTCGATGAATTCAGAAGTCGCAGATGCCCGATTTATTTTAATAATGGTTAACAGTTCAGTAGATTTGCATGTACGTATTTAATTGTTGCATTTAGTTTCACAGTGTTTAGAAAAGCTAACGTTTAAGTTCAGTCCAATGTCGATCAAGCACAGGACGCCGACGCAGCTCATGAATTAATTCCATTAATTCATGAATTAATTCCAGGCATCGGCTCGGCGCCCAGGTGTCGGCACTGGGACTGGAAAAGTAAACCGTGTAGCCATGCGTGCACAGGCGGGATTTAGATTTAATCTCGGTTTTGTAGAAACGGGCTGCCGTATGGAATGACCTTACACGTTCTGGAGTACGGAGGAACAAATGTGTGTTTAATGAGGCAAAAATGTCGTTCAGGGCGCCGTCAGTCATCGGCCAAATTTAGGGGATAACTCGCCTGAACCAGCAACTTTTCGCCTCATTTCTTTCTCTCTCTCTCTCTCTCTCTCTCTCTCTCTCTCTCTCTCTCTCTCTTACACTCACACATTTTCAGTGTTCACCAGGGAGAAGCAGGAGATAGGAGGGCGACGTAGAAGCAAATGAAGGTGTTGCAGCGAGTGCAGAGAAGGGAAGTCAATAGATGAGGATGAAAACAGCTGAAGACAAATGGGAGAAGGAGTACTAAGTGAGCACAGTCCCTAAGGTGGAAAGCAGAGTTTTGCTTTCAAGGGATAAGAGCTGAGGTTGTTGTTTTTGTGTGTGTGTGTGTGTGTGTGAGAGGGGGCACGGTGTAGATGAGAGGATTGAGGTCTTGATGGGAATGGGAGCATGTGATTGTGCTTAGTGCAGTTAGAGCCGGGGTTTCCCCCTGGGACTCTGTGCAGAGAGAAAGGAAGAGATTTATCCTGACCACAACACATTCATACACGGTTAGATAAATGTGGTAGCCCTTCAGATGTTCTCTCGTTCCGTCGCACGCACGTGCGCGCTAGTGTGAGCGCAACTCATGCAGCGTGCGGGGCAGAGCTGGGTTGTCTTGGCCAATACCAATTTGTCTTCCACGCCCCTTGGTTAGTGGGTCCATTTACGTTAAAATTAATGCGCCGAGTGTGTGTTTATATATATATTCAAGACACAGACCCTTGTGTGCGCGTGCGTGTGCGCGCACATGTGCGAGAGAGATGTGGCTCGGACACGTCCCCTCTCAGATTAATTGAATCCTTCAGGAGAGAAAACAGGCCCCTTAAGAGAAAGCACAAGGCACAGTTGCCCTGCCACAATAAACCTGTCGGAGGCAGACAAACGAGAGAGAGACACACACACACACGCATATGACGCACACACACAGCTGTCAAATATAAGAATGATAGGCCCGTGTGTGTGTGTGTGTGTGTGTGTCAGTAAACGAGCGTGCTGCGGCATGTCGAAATACCCGAAGCATTAGCGAAGTCATTCACTTTGCCAGAACCCTCCCTTTAACTCAAACAACAGCCTTCACGCACACACACACACACACACACACACACACACACACACACACACACACACACACACAAAGGTCACACACTGCGCTCTGTCCGTCTGCGTGTTGAGTCTCTACTCGTCTCATTACATAAGGTTTATTATATTCCTCCCGGCAGACGTGGTGAAGATTCAAACTGTGTAGTGACACGTTAAGATGCGCACGGAGCAGGTTTGACATGCGCGCGTTGCATTAGCCGGCGCGGTATGTGCTTGAGCAGGTTCCGCCTCAAAGACGACCCGCTCGCTCCGCCGTTTACCGCCCGGCCGCCTTCTGCTCTCAAACGTCGCTGAGATTCACTGACAGTTGGTGAAGACGGTAAAACGATTGACTGAATGGCACGCCCGCTCTGTTTTTTTTTATGTCACAGGGACAATCTGGATTAATCGTAATCTTATCCATCGTGAGAAATGTCCCGATAACATTCATGCCGTGCTTCAGGAAATAATCAGATTGTTTCCTGTCTGTCAGCACCTCGGAGGTTTTGTCCCTGAGTTCATGATGAAAGTCCACCAAACCCAAGAGGCTGGTGTGGCTGGAGAAGGCATTTGCTCTCGGTTGTGTGCGTTTCATTGCAACTGTGCATGCCATTCTGCCTGTGTGCAACACTGCATAATTGTGCGTTTGTGTGTGCACGCGCACGCCTGTTTCCATTTGCTGGTACCGAGGAGTGTGTCAACATAACACCTGCCGTCTTCACAGGAGATGTCTGAGTGCAACAGCTTGACACACACACACACACACACACACACACACACACACACACACACACACACACACACACACGGTGTGTTTCCATTCAACTGTTGGAACAACTTTGCAAGAAAAAGACCAACAACCCCAAAGTGTGTCTGTTGTTGGTTCAGGTGAACTCTTTGCTGCTCTGGTTCGACTTGCGAGCGCTACATTTGTGTTCTTGAGTTGTGCGTGTTGGCTCACCGGTGTGTCTCACTGGGACAAAGAACGGAGCCTTTGTTATCAATGTTGTTGGTGACACTTGTGCTGTAACCACAAGGAAAGGCTTAACATAGTTTCCGGTTCATCTGTGCTTTGAAGGGATAATTAGTATAGCGGCTGTTTTTTAACCAGGGACCGGTTTCCCGGGCGGTTGGGTTCAGGATTTTCTTCATCTTGACTCGTGCTCCAGTGAACAATAGCCCGGTTTCCTGTAGAGTTCACTAAAATCGGCTGACTGGTTGGATGGCTTTTACCAAGCAGAAACGGTGAAATCAGTGCACACAAAGGGGGCGGAGCGTGAACCGGGCCGACGACGCCGCTTCGTTGGTTTTGTACGTTCACTCCAAGAAACTAATGAAGACATCGGATTGTGCACCGTTGTGTTAATACATTTGCAACATTGGATCACGAGTCACAAAAAAAGCACTTTCATTTGTTCACGTTTTGTGATCCGTGAAGTCTTCCCACAGTTCCTCTTAGCAGCTTTTGAAGTTGTCTCTTAGATATCAGGTTAGTGGCATACGTTTGTACCAGATCAGTTTTTGTTGTTTTGCCAACCTGTTGTCAGTTCTTTGTCAACAAACAATGGCGCAAAGTGAAACCACATTGCCTACTGACACACACCGCTAAGTGGTGTGTCGAGCTCAAGGGTCGTAACTCGAACAGAGACATTTTTAAATGAGGCGGAGAAACTGTTTGTGTTCAGCTTGAGCTCCCGAACGAACCCCCCTCTGACAAACAAGGCAGAAGGCAGAAAAACCAGACGTTGACATTTTGAAAGAATTAACGCACACACACAGATATGTGACGCTAGACATGTGTGCAAATCCTGCGACCTCTTTTTCTGCTTCCCTGTCAGGATTCATGTTACCAGTGTCGTTGAGCCAGTTAGCTGCAGCAGACTTTTACAGTTTGAATGTTTTCCTTGCAGGGAATAAAAACCAGAGATCAATAATAGAGATACCCTCCTCCCCCCCAGCTAACCCTGCTCTGAGTACCACTGATGGATAACAGATGGGTTCACAGAGTGAGTGAGTGTGCGTTTGTGTGTCTGTGTTTGTGGCAAAGACTTATCTTTCACATTTCTAAGGCTTTTGTACACCATCCAGTATTATTTTAGTTTTTTTCCCGGGATTCTGTTTGGTTTCAATGCATCGATTTGCGATCAAGACTCCTGCGTTGGAGTTTGAATCCTCCTGATTTATTTCCACCGCGTGGGCGGCTGTGTGTTTGAGCCCGTCCAGATTTGCCGCTCTGTCAGAATTGATCACCTGCAGGCCGCCTGCTCTCCAACATGGAGACGTACGATCTGAAAAATGGAGGCTGGAGAAGGTGTTGGGTGTCGCAGGGAGCGCGTTTCTTGGCAAACTGCTTTTCCCAATATGGCCAACTGACTCTTATGAAGTGGGAGTGAGTGTGTGTGTGTGTGTGTGTGGGGGGGGGAGAATCGAGGTTTGAATGGAGAGAGAGTAAGGGAGGAAGGAAGGAAAGGGCTGAAGTAATGAAAGAGTAATTCTAAAACATTTAAAGAAACATTTCCCCCTCAGCTACCCTTTGGATGTTGTTTCTGGAACGAGGGGAGCAAATGTTTTCCCTCGTTCGACCCCTCCCTCTTCTTCCCTTGAACTGTTCAGCAAGGGGAAAAATGTAATTTGGGATTGTTTTTTTGGGTCTTTTTTTTTTTCTGATCCCTGGCACGAAGAGTAACTCTGGACTGTATGTAGCTGTGTGTGTCTGTGTGTAGCACTCACTGCACTAACACATGGACAAAGGGCCTGTAGGCGGCTGTGATGCTGAGATTGATCCGCGTGTGTGTGTGTGTGTGTGCGTGTGTGTGTGCGTGTGTGTGTGTGTGTGTGTGTGTGTGTGTGTGTGTGGCCTGAAGGAATCTGGAGCGGCTGACATCCCAGCAGGACCTCCACATCCTTGACAGGCGGTGGTTGTGAGTGTGTTCATTGAGGTTTTGTTCCACTCACACACCAGGTATCAATTAGAAAAGGAAGAATAATTTGTTAAAGCAACATTGTCGGCACGTACCGTGACACACACTTGAGGAGGTGATGGAAAGGTGGCGGTGAAAATGAGTTTCCTAGCATGTTTAATGTTGGTCGTATTTTAACTCACATTATCGAATTACATAGCAAAAGTCTGAGCTGATGCCTCATCTCACACGTTGCACTCGTAATAAAAATCCCTTTTCACCGTTGCACCGCAAACTATAACAATACTTAAAATAACTGGAGATATTATGTTCAGTTTAATATAATATGTTGACGTCATCCTGTAAAAATAATGTATCACTAAAATGTATTTTTCATGAGCTACGCAGCAGCTTCAGCTGCATGGCAGTGATTAAAAAAAATAAATTAATAGTTTTTCCATTACCAGCATAATTGTATAAAGACTATTTTTCAATTTAAATTTAGCATATCTTTGAGACTTTTTTCTCATATCTTGTATTGTGTGTAACGTTTGCATTCTGTAGTTATCTCTCTTCAAAGTAGTTTTCATTTTCCCGTCCAAATTGGCGTCTCGTGTCGTGGGAGTGACGGGAAACAACGCGTGAATCCAGTATTGCTGTTTGTGTTTCTGTCTCATTGGCAACCGCCTCCTCTTCGCTCGGCTGCAGCTGCATCGGAGCCGAAGTTGTTGGTGATGTGAAGCAAAACGCTCCAGCTGCTGCTCCCACGACGAGCATCCAGCCGGCGTGACGCGGTGAAGCCGTACGAGAGACGCAGGAGGTTGGCGCCGACCGCCGCCATTAATCCAAAAATGCATCTTCAGAGCGGGACAGACGTCACTTCTGGTTTTGAATTTTGACTTGATGGAGAAAAGCCAAATTATTGATTGACATCCTGATTAAAACTGCGCACCAGGTGGTGGCTGAATGCGCTTGCTGCTGTAGTATTAAACCACGCCCACTCGTCACCAGCAACCACACTCGTCGACAATAAGAAATGTTCTCAATGCGCCAGTTGTAATAAATCACCAAATGTGTGGATGTGTGATTTTCCTCTGGATGCTGTTCGTGTTTGGAAGAACCAGAGCGAGTAGTTTAATCCCTTTCTGTGTGTGAAAACGTCTCCTATGATGAATAATACATCTTATTAGGCGACAGAGGCAGTAAAGTGTCTCCTTTTTGGAGGTAAAACCTCATTCAGTGTGAGTTTCCAGAAGCGTTAATGTACCGAGAATGAAGGGTATTCACTGTGTGTTTGTGTGTCTGTAGAGTCACAGTGATTGTGTGTATTCTTATGTGCACGCCTGTGGTGTTTCTGCCCATTTTCACACGTGCGCGTCTGCAGCTCCTGCAGGGTCTCTGACTCAAAGGGCAGTCACTGCGAAAGTGTTTGCACATGTCGCCTCACATGAAACTGCTCCCGACGACGTCTGTGGGTTGTCTTCAGGAACCGGGTCGGGATTTCTGGGAAGAGACGTGGCCGTTGAGTCTTTCAAATGTGTTTATTCTGTATTTTTTGGGAGCTTTTAGCACCACACACAGAGTGCCACACAGGCCCATTATATTGTAGAGAAGGCAGGACACCTCAACGGCCGATATCTCCACAACTACACAACTGATGCCGCAATAATCTATGTTTCTGAACAGAGCTACAGGTGAGAGAAAGAATGTGTATTTTAGGGCGATCCCCTTTTAAGCTACGCACACAGAGCTGTATAGAGCTCTGTGTGTGTGTGTGTGTGTGTGTGTGTGTGTGCCGCCTCTTGTGATTAATTGGAAAGCTGCATTTGCTATTGATTTTAAAATACTGTGTGCACAGGCGCTGACGGACTGCGTTTTTAATGTACTGATTTAGATGCAGGGGAAACTCGGTGAGCACAGCATGTCTCTCTCAGATTCCCACGGGACTAATACAGAATCTCTCTCACACTCACACACACACACACACACACACACATACAGTCCCTTCCCCCTCGGCCATATACAGACAGCACCCTTTCCCCTACACACATGGTTAGTTTTATCAGGGTAATGGCAGTGCGGGGGGGGGGAGACCTTTGCTTAACATGAAACCCTCTCCAGCTCTAAGGAGGTTGTGATTGGAGGAGGCAGTGATGGTTCAAAGGGTCAAAGTTCACCAGTGGTCACACACGCTGGGGGGTGGAGTCTAACAAAAACAACCGATAACCGTATCAGGCAGAGATGGGAAAGGGTTTGAAACTGGTTTTGATGGTGAAGTGTGACGTCAACGTGCATGATGACACATCTGTACACACATCCCTGTGTGCAGAAGGAGTGAAGCCAGGTTTCTGCATAATCTGAAATGAATGAACGTTTTGATTCAAACTGATTTTTTTGTTTAATCTGTGATTCACAAGAAAAACAAAAACCTCTAAACAGACTTGCTGCTACACAGTAGAAAGTATAAGTTTTAATTTCTCCCTGAAGGTTGACGAAGGGAACGCTGTGTGACTGAGTCACGGACCAACAATTAGAGCTGGAACAACAACTCAATCAATCAGCCCGTCGACAGAAACATAATCTGCAGCCACCTTGAAAATCGATTAATAGTTTTCCATTTTTCAAGCAGAAGCAGTTTTGCAGGAAAAATCCTCCAAAAGTCGCTGCCTCTCTTCGTCATACATCATCGCAAAATGAATATCTTCGGACAACTTGAGAAAATTGAGTGCGTCGACTCGGGCTCTGGGACGTCGTGATTGGCGTCTTGCGCTAGTTCTTTTGACGCGCCGTGGACCAAACCATTAATCGAGGAAATCATGAGCGGAGTGCCGAGCTCTCTCCTCTCGGTCTGTGTCTTCAGGAGAATTCAGAATTGAATAAATTAGTTTTTACTGTCGGTAAAACCTTCCTCACTTCCGCGGTGACCTCTGTGGGTTGCAGCCGTCCGTTACAGTGACTGTCCCCGTCCCCGTCCCGCGGTCTGTCCTGTGGACGCAGAGCGCATGTTGGCTCGGCGATAATGGGATTACAACCGACTGCTTCGGCACGGAAGCATCAGCGCGCATCGATTGTGGGAATCGGTGTGACTCGGCTGCCATTCATCAGTTCGGTCCTTGTGGTTGCCAGGGTGACTGACGGTCTCCATTCTCCTCCTCCAGGCGACGCCTTCCCGGCAGGCTCCAGTCCCTTCCTGGCAGGTTACCCCGGCCACGCCCCCTTGACCTCTGACCCCGCGTACAGATCGGCCAATCCCAGCGGTCTGCAGATGGCCCAGCTCTGGGCGTCGCACGCTCATGAAGGTAAATCGCCTGCGCAAACATTTTCTCTCTCTCTCGCTCTCTTTGTCTCTCTCTCTCTCTCTCTCCCTCTCTCTTCCTCTCTCTCTCCTGTCCGGCTGTCGGACTCAAAAAAAGAGCCTTGTGGTATTTTTTCACGACATTTCTCGCAGTGCACTCCTGCCCAAAGCCCAGGAGGCTCCTTCTCCTGCTCCTCATTGCTCACGCCAGTGGGCTCCTGCTCCATTTCTGTCTCCGGGCTGCCGGCGGCGCTCCTGGCTCCGTCCTATATGCGTCCCGCTTTCCTCCCGTCCTCCACCTGTCTCTTACTTTCTGCTGTCATGCGTTACTGTAATCCATCTTCCTGTCTCTTGTTCCTTTTATTTTTATTTTTTTTGCTTTATTTTTGTCCGCCGTGCACTTTGTCTCTCCCTCTCTGTCGCTCTCCCGTCCCACTTTCCTCCTGCGTGTCCCTCCTGACCGAGCCTCTGAACACAGAGACGCAGAATACCCTTGTGTGTCTAAAGCTGTGTGTCTGGGCCTCCCCGTGGACGCCTCTTGTCTCTGTGCTCTTCTTAAGACTTGTTTCAGTAAGTGATTGAATCTATGTTCCCTGCTGTCCTTCTGTGTCTCCTTATCAAATCTCGCTGGAGAAGAAGGTCAGATAGGAGGGAACGTATCCCGCAGTGCATTTTGGTAAAGGGAGAAGGACGAATTGATTCTATTTCGGGTTCATTTTTAAAACCGATCGCAGCCCGCGTGACACGGATCGTGTCCGGTGCTTCCCAAACGCAGCAAATCAGAGAGTGTGTGTGTGATTAGTTATTGAAGGTTAGGTCTCTATCTCACTGTCTTTGATTCAGGGGCGGTTCAAAGGAGGACTGCTCTGTGATTACAGGCAATTACTTTGTGACCCCTCAGCTGGTTCTTCAGCAGCTGCTCAGAGTCCAGAGTAGTTCGCCACGTAACCCGCTTTAAAAAGGGAAATTTGTGTTTTTACACTTCAGCTTCTGTGCTGATTAAACAATCCGGATATAATGTGTGAAGCAGTGAGCTCAAGAGGTGCTGATTGGGGTATCCGGTTGCCTTCACGCAGATCCAGGCTAGCTGTAGTGTCGTCTTTATGCTAAGCTAAACGGCAACTTGCTTCACTATTCCTTTGCTGGTCGATAACATGCGTCCCACGTCTGCTGTGACTTCAAACTGAGTCCAGCGTGGGAGAGGCGGACCCCGCCGCCAACGATGTCACATCCTCAACAGAGGCGTCCTTAAAGAAGGAGACGACAAAATATGGCTGTTGCAGAAAAAATGCCGACCATTAATAACACCAAAAATTTAAAGGACTTTTTTCTTTTTTTTTTTAATTCTGCTTTTGACTATAAAAAAATCTGATGAAATAAAATCATTTTCAAAAAGTCGATCGCCTGTTCATCCGCTCTGACTTTCAGGCCCATGCCCAGACACGCCCCGGCAGACTTTATACTCAGCCAGAAGACGCGGGGATGAAGGCTGGATGGACCTTTTGATGCTCGTCTTAAAGTTTAGCCTCAATTGAGGCTGAAGTTTCAGACGCTAAATAAGCTAAAAACCTCCCGCTGGCTGATGAAGCCTCAGAACCGACTTGCTCTGATAAGAGCGGAGTCTTTCACGGCCTACCAGAGTCTTAGTACCTGGTGGCTGGCTTTCACAGCAGCTAAAGTTACTAAAAGCCGGAGACGGTTCAGGGCAGCAGCTGAGAGGCCGACTCTGGATGCACCGGAGCTGCTCGGTATCAAAGCTGTTAAGAGATCAAGGTTAGCTGTTGGGGAAACTTGTCCCGCTCGCCGGCAGTCCCGTCACATCATTCTTCTTATATTTCCGTCTCCCTGTGCCTTCCCCCTTCACCGCTGACACCCCTGCCACACGCCTCCTCCCGCGTCTCCATTTCTGCCTCTTGGAACGGAGAGCAGACAGATTATACTTCTGCTGCCCCGCCGCTTCATGCTGGTAGCGGCGGCGGCGTCTTTGATATTTCTTGGAGTGGCCGGAGTGTGGGAACAGGGAATGTCTCACCCTCTCTGGGTGGCGGTCCTTTCTTTCTTTTTTTTCCCCCTTCACATGGTGACACCAGCCAGCGTCGGAGTGGCAGGCAGCTCGGTCCTTACACAGAAATCCAGAGCACTGCAGCCGGCGCGAGGCTTTGTCTATATTAAGACCTGGTCTCTGGGAGCAGCAGCTGGCTGTCGGGCAGAACATCTCGCTCAACATCCACCCCGAGCTGAAACAACAACACAAATTGTTGCGGGTGACGCGGGGTCGACTGTGACCCTGTCATTAAAAACCGGGAGTTCGGGCACGAGGTGGAACATGATTTAAAAGTCCTCAACTCTGGTGACGAGTCTGAGCCGTAGCTGAAAGTACGAATCCACACCGCTCTCTAACGGTTTCAGTCAAGACTGCCGTCCTAACCTTTCATTAGGGCGGGATTTAAATCATCGTGTCAACCATTGTTCATATTCATAATTAAGTCAATTCAGGTGGCTTTTTGCGTGCAATTAAAGATCATTTTCATTATCAATTAACCTTTCCAATTTTTTTCTGAATGAATCATTTGGGCATATATATATATATATATATATATATATATAGATAGATAGATAGATAGATATAGGGCTATAAATAAAGTATACATGAAACTAAATCCGAACATGTCTGGCATTTCTGTGGACGTTTCCAACATGGCTGACAGTCGGCTCCGCTGCTCTAGAAGCACTAATGTTCGGTTTGTTGCGTAACAGCGGGAGAGGCTTTTAAAACCGCGTGCGTCACATCTCCAGGGGGTCGTCCGGTAGCTCCTAATGGTCCTCGTAAGAATTTCAAGGAATAGAAGTTGTTGCATCGTCTCAGTATTTCTATAAACGACGTTGTCTGTGTGTTTGTGTCTTCAGGCTACCCTCCGCTGCCCAGCAGCCTGTACTCCAGCCCCTACCTGTCCCTGGGGCACCTGGACCCTCCCTCGCTCTCCCAGCACCCTCTCTACGACTCGCATAAAGGTCAGTCGCTGTCGACGGCAAATTTAGTGCACAGACTCTCTCGTATCCTGACGACGCACGAGTAGACGGTAAAGTCAAGCTTCCCCTTTTGGTGAGAAGACTTGTTGTTTGTCGTGGATCAGAGCCAGGAAAGGGCCACGTTTAAGCTGCTTTCATTCCTGTTTTGTTTTCACGCTAACATGTAGAGTTTGTCCTGGATATGACGGTTGCGGGTCAACCGCTACTCCGTTAAATATTTATCCTGCTGACCTCGGCCCGCGTGATGCTTTTTGGGCTCTTAATCTTCATCTGTTCATACCAGTTGGTGTTCATGGAGTGTGTGTCTGTCTTTTTCTAGGCTCATGTTTCTTGCGTTGTGTGTTTTTTAGAGGGCTTTTACCTGCCAGCCCCTTTGAGCCAGTTGCCTCTCCACCCTCCGTCTGCCCCTCCGGCCGCCCCCTCCAGCTCCACGCCGCCCCAGAGGACGTCCCGGGACTCGGGGGTTAGGGACCGCCCCTATCGGGTGGAGCGGGAGCGGTCCAGAGAGGAGCAGAGGCCGCACAGCGTGGTGGACCTGACGCAGGATGGGAGGAGCGAGGAGGACCGCCGGGCGAGGAGCGGCGACCGGGACCGAGAGAAAGAAAGAGACCGGGACACCGAGAGAGACCGGGAGAGCTGGCCCTTTCACCCCCACCCCCACGAGCAGAAGCCCCACCCGCAGCCCTCCGCGGTGCGGCCCAGATCCAGGCCGTCACCTCCACGCCACCCCTTCCCCTCAGGCGGGGGTGGGAGGTTTCACGGACCAGAAACAGACAGAGGGGGTCGGGAGGAAGAGGGGGGCTTGCGGCCCCACCACAACCATAACTCTAACGCGAACTCTAATAACTCAAACTCCCACTCGGACAGGCAACGGAGGAATGACTCCGTGGCCACGGCGGCCGGCAACCTCCACGTCTCCTACGCCCTTCCTCCGGCGCTTCAGCCCTCCGGCGCTGGCCCGCCTCACCCCTCCACGCCCAGGGAGTCCATGAGAGAGCAGCGGGTCAGCGCGCCGACATATGTGCCTTCTGTGGAGGTTTACGACGAGCGCGTTGGGCCCATCCAGATCGCCTCGCAGGCTCGCGACAACAAACACCGGGAGAGGGAGAGGGAGCGGGAGCGAGAGGGCGACAGAGACAGGGAGCGCGAACGGGAGAGAAACAGGGAGAGGGAGAGCTACAGGTTTCCTGAGAGGAGCCTGATGGAGCATCCTCGACTCTCACAATCCGGCGATTCAAGCAATCAAAGAGAGGAAGGTTCTGTCATCTGTTCCAACGGTTCGATCGGTAAACGAGGTCAGGACGCGTCTTACCCCTCGAGTCAATCACGGTTCAGTCCAGAAACCAGGGACGTCTCTAAACACTCGATCCGATTGGGCATCGAGCGGGCAGGGGCGGAGCCTAAGTGGAACGCCATCAGCCCGTTGGCCAACTACGCCACAAGTCACATGGCTGCGCTGGCAGCCCAACACGCACACACGCACTCCTCCCCCCACGGCCAGCCCAAACGCACACAAATGTCCCATTCCCCTCACACAGCGCACCGGCCCGCCAGCAACACACACTCCGCCCACAGCCACTCCCCCCAGACACACCCCTCCCAACACGGACACGGGCGTGCCGGGGAGGAGGGGGGTCAGAGACGCTACCTGGACCCATCGGCGCTCTACCGACCCGGGGGGTCGCTGGCCGGAGAGCGAGCGGGCGGAGCCGGGTCGGATCCCACAGAGGTGTCAGCCATGCAGAGTCTGATTAAATACAGCGGGAACTTTGCCGCGGAAGGTCCGGGGTCGGCCAGGCACGCCGCGGACGGCCGAGGGCCCTTCGGGGGTCTGGCTAACGTCGGGATGGACGCGGAAAGGGAGAGGGAGAAAGAAAGAGAGCGGGAGAGGGAGAAAGAAAGGGAGCGGGAGAGGGAGCGAGACAGGGGGGAAAGAGAGCGAGAGAGAGACAGGGAGCGGGTGTCCGGAGGTCCGGGGTCGTTGAGGATGCCTCCCCAGCTGAAGCGAGAGCAGGAGCGGCCGGACAGCGCCCGCTCGTTCGGCCGGGAGGCGGAGGGGGAGGTGCGCCACCCTCCGGTGGGCATCGCCGTGGCCGTGGCCCGGCAGAGAGACAGCGGCAGCGGCAGCAAACAGACCAGCGGACCCTCGGACACGCAGAGAGGCCTGCTGCAAACCGCTATCAAAGGTAAGCATGTCTCTCGTGTCATTGTGTAGGAAACCACCTCGTCACTGGTCTACCGCTAAAAGAACTTTCTTGCATGTGAAAGATAGCGGCGCAAAAGGAAGTGAGCCATGAATGACTTCTGCAGTTTCACACTGGAATACACTGGAAAATTTATTTTTCCAGTGTATTTCCTGCTTCTGCTGTCAACTCTCTCCCAGCAGGAGCACTGCGGGGAGCAGAGATCCCCTTAGTTAAATGAACCAGGAGCAAATGATTCCTCACTTTGCTCCCCATGAATAATGGAGGATTCATTTTCTTTTGGATCAGAGTCATGTTTCCTCAGCCCCCTTGTTTGACTTTGAGCTCTTCATCCACGATTGGAATCGTAGAAAAACGACCCCCTCGCCCTCCTCAAATCACTAATTATGTCATGGGTTGCATTTAGTGTGAAAGGCTCCCTTTTTGGCGAGTCTTTGGACTCTCTGTGGTGCATAGCAATGCCTGCCGTACAGCGCGCTCTATTATTGTACGCCAAGGTCATTCAGCGACAGTGCTCCCTCTCCATCTCGCTGTCTTTCTCCTGGTTTCTGTTTCTCTCTCGGCTCCATGTTCTCTCCGTCTCTTGCTCTTTTCAGTGCGTTTGAATGCCTCTCTCCTTCCCCGCCCTTCCTTCCTCTCTGAGAAGGCCTTTTGTGGCGGCGCTCCCTCCCCGTCCCACCTCGGGCCCCCTGCTCTTTCTCCACTCTTTTCTTCAGCGCTCTCCTCTCCCACCACCCTCTCTGCATTAAACATGTCATTACAGAGAGCTGCTAAAAGCTACAAACAAGCCTTGAATTACAATAAGACCATGGGTGCGTTGCTAAGCAATGGAGCACTCTTGTGTGTGTGCGTGTGTGTGTGTGTGTGTGTGTGTGTGTGTGTGTGTGTGTGTGTGCGACAGCGTGCGCAAGTGTATATGAGGAGCCGCGTATGCCTGTTGTGGGCGTTTATTCGTTTTCTTGCCTGAGCAGAGCGATTGGTCTAAGAGCGTCACTCCCTCAGTCTGAGAAGAGCTCTAAATAAACAGGACGATTCACACAGAAACCACAATTAGATGGAGGGATGGATGGAGGGAAGCGTGGGGGGGGCGGGAGGAGGAGGAGGAGAAGAAGAAAGGGGGAACGGCTAATGATAAGAAATGGAGAGATGGATTTAGATCAATAGGTTGATAGACGGGAAGAGAGAGAGAGAGAGAGAGAGAGAGAGAGAGAGAGGGAGTAAATAAGTGAACAGAGTGAGAAATAGAGGGGGAGAGGGGGAGAGAGAAGGAGAGAGAGGGAGAGAGATGGAGAGAGACAGAGACAGAGAGAGAGTAAATAAGTGAACAGAGTGAGAAATAGAGGGAGAGAGAGAGGGAGAGAGAGAGAGACAGAGAGAGGGAGAGAGAGGGAGAGAGAGAGAGAGAGGGGTGTGCAGCGCTAATCGCTGGCTTACTGATGCAGAGAGGATAGCATGTGGGACAGGCTCCCCGTAACCTTGGTAACAGTCTTGAAACCTTTCCCGCGGAGCATGTCAGGGATTGTTAAAGTCCCTTGTCCCTTTACGGGCCACACACACACACACTCACACTCACACACACACTCACACACTCACACACACACTCAGAGCAGAACTGACGGGTTCAGCTCACTCGTATAAAAGCCTCTCTGCTGCTCGGGGGACCGTCCGTCAGCGTGGACGAGATGGAGGAGGTTAACGGCAGAGAGCGCGAGGAGGAGACCCTCATGTTTATTCTGGACTGCTTGGTTGAGTGCGGCTGCTCTCCATTTTTCTTTTCTTTTTTTTACTCTCCATCTCTGTCTTTTTGCCGTCAGCCTTCATAGGCAGCGCAGTGTGTTTAGGGCTGCGAGTGTAGTGACACAGTACTGGTATGTTGACTCCTGTGGCACCAGACTATTAACTGATGAGGGCTGACACTCGGGAGTGAGAGCTGTCACTCAGGGTGTGTGTCTTTGTGCAGTGTGTGTGCACACACTGGCCCAACATTGTATTTTTAGCTTCCACTCTCTTGTTTTGACACGCTGTGTCGTGTCACCATTATGCAGCCAGCACACCTTGTCTCCCCCGCTCCTGTGCTGTCACCCTCTCGCTCCTCTTTCCCCCCTCGCCACATTATTGCCTCCTCTTGCCTCGGCCCTCCTGTCCATCTCCTTTCACGGTCTGCATTCGTCTCTTTGATGCACATTACATGTGGGATCAGGGTTTAAGCGCTCAAGGAGCCTCAGCGATGCAGCCGCTAAACATCTTTATCTCTGCCCCGAACCCATTACAGATGAGGAGCGAGGAGAGGAGCGCGGCCGTCACCACGATGACAGACTGCTGGCCAGCCGGCTGGAGCGCGAGCAGGAGAAAGTGCTCAGGTAAAAAGACGTCGACCGTGGCCCCAAAAAAACAAACAATGCACTCTTAGTTTTCAATCGCACGCCTTTTTTGTTCATTAAAATCTAAATGTTCACACAAAGTGTCTTGTTTTCCGCCCAGAGAGTCCAAGGAGCTGTCGGAGTTCACTCAGATGCATCCTGGCCCGATGTCCAGCGGCCTGACGCCCAGTATGATGACCCCCAGCCTCATGACCCCCAACCTCATGGTCACCGGAGGGGCTGGCCTGGCAGGGGCGGGACGATGGCCCCCCGACCCCTCAGCGATGACCTCTCACCCCTGGATGCCCCGACCTGGAGCCCCCCCAGTCTGGCTGTCCAGCTCCCCGTACAGTACGTGGACCGACATGTGACTCGAGACACTCGCCGACTGCGACGAGCTCGTGTTTCGTTGTTCCCGAAATCCCCCCTGTCGTTCCTTGTGACACCGTTTGTGTCGAGGCTGAGGTCAGGCACGGTTTGTGATTTCAGTTTAAAAAAAAGAAGACGATTTCAAAGAAGGAATCGGCACTGATTCTTTATAAACAATTAATCTCCAAGTCATTCTCAAGCTAAATGACGAACATTTTGATTCTTGCTGCTTTTTAGTTGTCTCATAATCTGAATATCCGTCTTGGCTTTTGGGGTGTGAGCGGACCCTTTTATGTTTCCACTCGGGTCGACTGAGCGATGTGGACGAGCCGCACAAAGCGGTCGTACCCGCAGCTCCTGCCCTTTTCAGAGAGCATTCATGTCTGGCTCTCTTGTCAACAGCGTTATCTAACTTGGTGCTTAAGACTGAAGAGTCTAAACCAGTTCAACACCAGAGCGTGGCATGCTTATAAAAATTCTACATGCGCCTGTGTAGCCTCTCGTGATTGGCGTAGCAGGAGAGGGCGGCTCCGTCTGTCTCTCGGTCGGGCCGGAGGCTCTTCCAGCAGCGGCCTGCAGGGGTCAAGGCCCACGGACATTCTTGATCTTTGCAGGACATTCCTGCTTCTCCAACGCTCCAGAAATAACAGTGTTGAAACCCACACACACACACACATACACACAAACTCTCACACTTGCATACTTGTGTGCGTTTAAACGCAACTATACGCACTTTATCTGAAAATACGGGAACACAAACATAAATGTGGAGTTCCCCAAAGGTTTCTGTCTAGACACGGCAACAAAAAAACACTCAAAAGGCCACTAAATGTGTTGTGTACTCACTGATGTAAGTGTCTATGGCTTCAACGTGGGTAAATACTGATGAGTAATGATGCTGAGCTGAAGTTAGTCTTAGCTGAGCTGTGAAAATGTCCCCACCTATTCTCAGTTTCCAACATATTTCTACTTTTTCCTCCCATTCAGGCCTAGGTCCTTCCTCACTCCACCAAAGCCTCCCCCCAAGATACCCCCCCTCTCTGCAAGGCTCCATACCCCCCCACTACCAGTTTGCCAGGGACCCACAGTCTGGACAGCTAATAGTCATCCCCACTGAACACCTGCAACACTACGGTATGAACGCCCTTCTCTCTGTACATGCGGGTGTATATTTTATTGATTATCAAATGACTATTTATTGCATTTTTTGCAAGAAGACATGATTGCCATGTTCATTTTGAAACAGATGTTCGTGCAGGTAATTCCTGAAAACAAATGAGCTCTCCAACGAGATTGACAGCCTCCATATGTTATCGTGGACGGTGTCACAGTAGTTTTTGCTTTCTGCTGCTTTTACAGCACAAACGAGAGAGACCGTCTTGACGTGCTCGAAACATGATTATCCTCTTCTGCAAAGAGAAAACAAACTTAATAGGAAGTCTAAACGGAGACCAGGGACACTTGTGCAAGGAGTCTCTATGTGAATGGATCTGTTCATCCAATAGCTTCGTTAAAGATATTGGATGCATTGTTGAAATAGTTGGCTAAAGGTAATGGTCCAACACCGGCTACAATTCTTCATCTTCAATGTGACGCCACTGACACAGCTTACCTCCCCATGCCCTGCTCCATCGCCCCGCAGGAGGTGATGTACTGGAGCGTGGAGCCCCGGTGTGGTCGGGGGTGTACGGTACAGGCAGCTCGCTGCAGCATGCAGCCCAGCTCCAGCTCCTCTCCCAGCAGCAGATGCTCCGGCAACAGGAGCTGCTCATGATCCAGCAGCACACGGCGCAGGTCCTGGAGCTGCAGAGGAACGCACAGCTCGTGGTGAGTGGACTTCACGCTGCGCACGCATCAATAACTGCACATCATTCAAACCCCATGTTCAAAACCATCTACATACCTGTGCGTGTATATGGGACATATCCAGCTACGTACCCAGACGCGGACATAAAACACTGCGGCCCTGTAGCCGCAGGAGACTTTTATGGGCATCACAAACACACGTCACATCAACAATAAACACAAAAACATCCTGGAGACGAATGGAGGGCTAGAAGTGAGACAAATGATATTGCACACTCTCATAAACCCATTCTACGACCTGGTGAAGAGTTACAGCAATACTATAATAAATAAAGTACAGGGCGGATATTCTGTCTTCTGCTTGTCGTCGACTAATCCCATGCGATACTCTGACTTCCCTACATTCCCTGTCAGTGTCCCTCAAACCCACTGCTTCATACTGAACACTTCAATCTTTAAAAACTAGGTCACGAGTATGTTTTTCATTGGGAAAGAAGGAAGCTGATGCACACCTGCCACACATTTTATAGTCATCGTAAAGTTGTGTAACGCATTCGATAAACGGATCACACGGCACATCCTGCAGCTGCAGGAGAAGACAGGCCAGGAAGTCTAAACAATGCAACCGCTCGCTCATGTTTATGCCCCGAAGCAAACGTGTGACACGTCCTCCCCCCCTGTGTTTCAGGAGCGCTTAAAGGCCAGCGAGCACCGGCCGGAGATGGAAGACAAGGCGGACAAGCGGAGCGCCGACCCCAAACCTCGGCCCTCCTCCATATCGTCCCCGTCTCCCTCGCCCATCTCGCACCCCCGCAAGCCCCCGCTTCTCTGTCGCTCGCCGACTCCGTCTACCTCCTCCCTCGCCCCTCTGCCGCCGCTGCCCTCGCCAGTCACCTCCCTCAAGTCGGAGGAAGGCGGGCTGAGGGCGTTGTCCCACCCGCCGACGCCCCTGCCTCACCCGCCGTCGCCCCGCTCGGCCTCGCCACCCCCGTCCTCGCCGCGGCGGCCGAAACTGGAGGTGGGGCGGCGGGAGCAGAGAGAGGGACAGAAGGCGGCCTCTGCTCCTTTTCAAGGCATCTACTCCGGTGAGTCTGGAGGAATCTAACGACTGAACATTGAGCCACGGGCCGCTCGGCCGCAAGCGAGATAGACTTGTTGTCGTTACAGGTTGTTTCTCAGCTCGATTATTGCCCTCTGCAGGGAAGTGTCTCGTTGGCTCGTTGGGCTTCAGACCGCTTGTATTCTGCAGGAATGAGATGGACCGTGCGTCTGATAGTTTAAACTATGGAGGAATGTTTCATCTATTTATGACTCCTAACTTTTATTTCTGCTTTCACATTCATGACAGATCACCCTCACGGTTACCCGTACCAGTCCATCACTGCCCCATTTGGCTCACCTTTCCCCCCCTATCACATCCCAGCTCCCATGGCGGCAAACACAGAAGTTGTCCCGCCCCACCGCTCCCGCTCGCCCGCCTCCGCCGCCCTCTTGCCCTCAGCCCACCTCTCAAGGCTGCTGGACGCAGACGTCAAGCCGCAGAAACTCGAGTCGTCCAAAACGGGCTCTTTCCTCAAGCAGGAACCCGATGTGGAGCGGCCTCACGACATGACGCCAGAACACCGGGGTCCTCTTCGCCGCATCTGCAGCCCCGCGCTAGCTCGCCTGGACCCGGAGGACGACGGGGAAGCCCCGAAGCCCCAGTCTCAACCGCTACCTCTGCTTGTCCCCAGCCCTCCACGGCTCCTCAGTGAGAGACCGGAGGAAGTCGGGCCGGAGGAGAAGGAAGGAGGGCCGATCAAAATGGAGGCGTTGACTTATTCCTGCCAGGCAGCTTATCCCCCGCCTCCTCCACTCTTGGAAGCAGAGATCATCCGAGATCCAGAACAATATCCGCCGCGCGTCGCCGCAAATTTGGACAGCCGGGGCTCGCCTCAGATGTGTCCGACGCTGGAACAATTCACCAGCGCCGCCTGTGAGCGTGAGCAGCCAGACGCAATCCACTCGCACACTCCCAGTCCAACAGAACGCGTCAAAGAAACTCCCGCTTACCCTCCTCCAGCCTCCAACTCGCCGCTCCCTCTGGTCATCGGACCCGAGGACCCCATGGCTGGGATGTTTGCTCTGCTGGCGGCCAGTGAAATGGCCCAGGCCCGCCCCAACACCCTCCCCACCCTGACACTCTTACCGCGGCTCGGCATCTCTTCCATCGGTTCGGACTGCAGCAGCACGGGGGCTCTGGAGATGGTGGCGCTGGAGGGGATGGCCCTGCTTAGCCAAATGGCCCAGCGAGAGATGGAGCACATTCGCCTGGAGCAAGGTGAGTGCGGAGGAGGGCGAGAAGGAAATATAGGAGAGGAGTTGATATTATACATTAGAATAAACATCAACAAAACTTTGTTATGTTTTTTGTTTTGTTTTATATCCTCTGTCGCATTCAGATATGACATTGGAAGGTCTGGACTATCTCCTGAAGGCAAGCAGACAGATTTTGTTGGAGGCCATCGAGAAGCAGTCCCACATTGATCTGCCCAGAACGCTGGACCCCAACAAGAAGTACAGCTGGAGGCAGAGGAAGGAAGAGCCGGTAACCTGGAGACACACACACGGGTCACCCTGAGGTGGTAAACAGTCTTTGAAAAATCATGACACCTTTTTTTTGTTTCCCCTCTTTTCTCTGCAGCTGTTCGGTAAAATGTCTCTGGACGTGCTGGACGCGGTGGAAGTGGAATACCGCGTCCACCTGGCCGAGCTGCAGAGGACGTACAAGGAGAAGCAGAGAGATCTGAGCAAGCTGCAGCGGCGCAGAGACAAGCGGTGAGCTCACACGCTTCCTGCAATCACCACAATGATCACACTCGCCGCTGTGGCTGCACGCACAAAAACGTGTTCCCACGACTCCGCGCCCAGACAAAACGCACGCCTATAACTATTTTTATGTACATGTCAGTGAGCGGCAGGAGGATGAGAGGTGGAATCTGACCAGGCGGGGCAGAGGGCGGCCCAGGAAGAGGAAACACTTGGCTACACCTCCCAAACTGGACAGCAGGCCTGGAAAGTGAGTGAAATCTCCACCTTAATCCAGCTGTCTATTTTTCTTTTTTTTTCTTTTGTGTTTTGGTTTTCCTTGTTTAGTTTTTGGTTGTGCAAAAACAGTGCAAATATCCCAATGTGGCAGGGTGGGTCGGGCGGTGCAATACTCTGAGGACTCTGAAGCTGGCGACGGACAGAAGAAGAAGTTCAGAGTGTCTCTAGAAGATGAGGAGATGGAGGCAGGAAGTGGGGTAGTAAAGACTAACAAGAAGAAGAAGAAGAAGAGCTGGAATGATCAGGAGCCATCCACCAGTCACGGTCTGGAGGTAGGCGTCTTGCAGGTGCACGTTTTAGGCTTTAAGGCTCTCAGTGTGACGCCGGTGTACCGAGTGCTTAACAAAGCGGTCCTTGTGGTGTTGTCAGTTGTTGAAGGTGAAGCGCGCCCACGTGTGTGAGCAGGAGCAGCTGGCGTCGGACCTCGACAGAGCGCTCTCGCTCTCGCAGCTCGGCTCGCTCGGCGCACCTCGAAAGCTCTCCAACCCCAAGTCGGACAAGCCGAAGGGCAAGTCTGCGGAGGGTCGGATGAAGGAGCGCGGCATCCACCCGTCCGTCAAAGCAGAGAATCGCAAGATGGACGCCAAGGCCTCCGCTTCGGAGACCGTCCGGAGGGCGAAAGGTCAGAAGAGCGCCGCTTTGTTCTCGCCAATGAGATCAGAGCTCAGCAGCTGCTCCAACAGTGAGTACCTGAACCCAGCGGCTTCGTACGAGTCAAGCCGCTAGAGAGGAACCGGTTGGTCCAAGTGATGTTTCACCATCAAAACACAGTTTCACGTCGGTTCGATCACGCCACACTCGTCCGTTTAAAACCGATTTATTGGTTCGTTCCACGGTAAAAGTATTCTACCGTACACATCTTGTCGTATGGAGAATATTCCTTGAGTGACCTGGTTTTAAAGGTAGAATATCAGGTCATCTAGTGGGTCTGACCGTAGCCGAGTCCAGGATTTAGAATATTCTGATACAGATCCAGGTTTAGATTGACGATTGCAGAGTCCCGATGGTGCTGGGAAGTGGCCTTGGTGTCTGACTCTTTCACGTCATGAATCATTAACCGTCCTCTCTCTGCACCAGACTCAGACTCAGAGGAGCACAGTTCTGCTCGAGGGGGCTGGCCCCCTCTCTCAGGGACGCCGCGCTCTCACGGCAACCCGGCCAGGAAGAGGCGATCGCCGGCGTCGCCGACCTCCCCGACCTCCCCGCCGTCCGGCCAGAAGGCTCAGAAGAAGAAACACAAGCACTTATCGCTGCTGCTGGAGGAAGCGGGCCTCAGCTCCTCTGACGACTCCTTCGACCAAGGTTACTGACCAAATCTTACAGCTCGCCGTAGAGTCCCACAGAAATGTGTCTTTGAGCCTCGTCACAGCTTGTGTCTTTGTTTGCGTTTCACTGCGACAGCTGTTGTCAGACTGTGCTTCAGCTCGACGATCCCTACCTCTCTTTGCTGCTGGCTTCTCTATGAAGTTGCCTTTTTAACAAACAAAAATCTATTTCTATGGTGTTTTTTTTTTTTTTTTTTTGTATTGCCTGGATTGCGAACCGTTTTTTGTAGCATTTGTACATTGAAAAATTGTGTGAATTGTGAGATTCTTTCATAAAGTTGTATTGCAGTTTGGTACCTATAAGCTTTATTAAAGGTGTTGATTTGATTGGCACAGAAAGCAAAGCGCTGTGGTCCTTGTGTCTGCTTCATCTGTCTGTCCGTCTGTCAGTCTGTCCAGCTGCACCGCACACATCCTTTAGACTGCTCTGTTCCTCAAATATCCCGTTTGACCTTCTGGCAAAGGTTGGAAAAACACTGTTCTCTATGCTTTACATTTGGGGAATCATCTAACATGTATGTATATATATGATTATATATATATATATCATGCGTAGAAGATCAGTTCAGAGCACACAAAGCCGATTCTGATAGGACGGATAAGACGTTTGTTTCCTGGTCAGTTTAAACGGTTGTAAAGCAAAGAAATAGTTGGATCTTTGGAAATTTACTCATCGTGTACAGCTGATGTGGTCTAGTGTTGTGGGGGAAATAAATGCATCACGACTCACTCCAAACGTCTTGACGGCACCAATCCTATTAATATGCTGGGGATATTTGGACAATAGAGCCCCTCTGTGTCTACTAAACCTTCAAATAACCCTTTTTACGTTACTCTCTCAGACATCTTGCTTTGTCCTCTCACCTTTCCCTCCCTCCTTGTCCTCCCTCCCATGATGCGTTGAGTGTCTCTCAGCCTGTTCCATGTGCTTGTGCTGCCGCCGCTGCTGCGTTACAGAAGCTTGGCAAGGACTAGCGCAGCCTTGAGCCGCGCTACCGCTCTGCAGCTAGTGGCTCGAGCCTTGCTTAAGCTTGACTGTGCTAAAGGCCCCGCCCCGCCCCGCCTGAGGCCACACCCCTGTCACCTGCTCTGTAAGTAGGAAGTGCCCCTTCCTCTATTCTTTATTAACTGCTAACATGGACCGTGCTGAAATTAAACCACACACACACACAGAATATTAACTTTTTTTCCTTTTTCTTTCCTTTTTAATTTTTTTCTTGTCCTCCAAAAAATAAACCTCTTTGAGAGCCGTGGTTGCCTCCACTTCCCCAACTTTACGGCTTGCAAAAGTTCACACGGAGACTTTTGGTGCTGCGCTGGGAAAGAGGATGTAGCCATGGTTACTCGAAGCTCATACCAGCATTACGAACCGAAGGGGCCTCACAGGGCTGTCCTCTCAGCGCCTGCTTGCTGTATCGTCTGCCTGCTTCAGTTAACACGCAGTGGATTCACAGGACAACGTGTACGATTCGGCTCCTAAAAGGAGTCCTCGTTTTGTAAATATGTATTTCAGTCTCGTCTGGAGCCTCAGCAGAAGTGAGCAGTTTCATAAAAATAAAAAAAAGCCTTGTAGATCAAATCAAGGTTTATTGTTTTAGCTGACGAGGACTCATCCCCTAAAGATCTTTTAGTTTCTGCTGGCCTCTGCACGCTCACAGAGACGAAAACTACTCTGACCTTCAGCCGAGTGTTAAAGGATGTCTAATTTTACGGCTGCTGTTTTACTCTTTGATGTCGTTAAGACAACAACAACAAGGAAAGACGGTCTGTTGTGCTGTGAATCCGCCCTCAATGTTAACACTCTAACCCGTGAGGAGATGCTTCTCTGTTGCCACGAACCTAACTGCTAACAACTCGACAAACAGCTCACCAGCCGAGTGCGCGCCTCAGTGTGTGTGTGTGTGTGTGTGTGTGTGTGTGTGCTGGCCTGTCAGACTTGGAGGAAGAAGGAAGCGGTCTTTTCACTTCTCCCTGTGTCACTTTCCCCTGAGGTTTTCCATTTTTGTAAATAATTAATGGTGTGTGTCCTTTATGGCTCAGATGCATGTATGTGGTAAATCCCATATTTTCCTGCTGTATGTAGCTCACACAGCATTACAGTGTGAGAGCAGGCTGCAGGGGTTTGGACTGTTGGCTTCATTTAGTCTTTGTGTTTAGAGTGTTGTCTTAAAGATGTCTCTCCTCAGAAGTGTTTGTGTCCAGTCAGTAGGAAGTGATTTGACCTTTGGTCCGGACCGAAGCTGCAGCCACAGTCGTCTCTGAGCTCATCGTCTTTTCTCTGAAACAGAAACGTCCGAGGATGAAGACGACTACGACAACGAGGAGGAGGAGGAGGAGTCTGACTCGGACGAGGACGGCGGCTGCGAGGAGAGCGGCCTCGGTCTGCTGGCCAGGTTTGCGGCGAGCGCGCTCCCCGTCAGCTCCACTCCATCCAGCGCGTTCCATGACGGCAAACAACGCAGCAGGCAAAGCACTCTGGGTAAAAAAAATACGTCATTTTGTAAAGTAGCAAGAGATGAGTGGATAGAAACGGTGAAGTGTCTTTTTCCTCGTCTTGAAACCAGAGCAGCTCGTTCTGAACAAACGCTTCGTCTTCTACGACGTCCACACCTTCCAGTCTGATCGTGATCATTTCTTTTTGTGCTTGAGCAGGTTTACCGCCTGAGCGATTGTTGAGCATTATATTATTGATCGTTGGTTAAATATTAATTTATTTCTAATTGTCACATCAGGCTGCAAGTAATGATTCAGTCTTCAATTATGTATTAGTTTTAAATTGATCAATACTCCTATTCACAGTTATTGATTTAAGAAAATCCAACACCCGAGTTTATTACTGTGTGTGTGTGTGTGTGTGTGTGTGTGTGTGTGTGTGTGTGACAATAAGAGTGTTTCCACCCTGTGACCCTGTCCTCTGCTCCATCAGGGTCATCAGAGTGCGAGTGGTCTGACTCGGGCTCGGACCTCCGCCTGAGGAAGTTTCCCTCTCTGCTTCACGGCAAACGCTCCGCCCCCGAGCTCCCGCTGTTGCCCCCGGCAACCCGCCGCATCGACCAGACCAGCCCCTCCAAGCGGGACGACGCGCTGCCGGCCAAACGCAAGCCTCCGCCCAAACCGCCGACGCTGCTCTCGCCGCGGCAATTCAGCTTCGACCTCGCCTCCCCCGGGTTCGGGGGCTTCAGCGAGGACGAAGGCTGGACCCGGCGCCGCAGCGAGAGGATCTTCCTCCACGACGCCACCGCCTCGGCCAATCAGACGCCGGCGGCGGTGGCCTCTTCCGCCAGTCAGAGCTCCTCCTCCAGCTCCGCCCCGCCCCTCACCCCGAAGCCAGCCTCCAGACCCAAACCCTCTCCGCCCGCCAGGGAGGGGAAAGACGTGGTGAAGGTGCGTCAATAATTCATCGGGTTGTTAATCCCCAACTGAGAGGAGCCTGAAGCACAAAGACACTCGTGTCCTTCCTTCCCACCTCTCCTTGCTCCTCTTCCGTTTCTTCTGTGTTAGTTTCACTCGCCGCCTCCCTCAAACTCTGGTTCCCTCACATCCTTTTGTCTCCCTCGACACCTGTGTGTGTGTGTGTGTGTGTGTGTGTGTGTGTGTGTGTGAGTGTGAGAGAGAGCATGTGTTTAAGTGTGTGTGTCATAGTGCCAGCAGGGTTTCCTAGTACTTCAGTCACTGCAGCACTCCCCTGCTGTCTGTGTCGTGTTGCTGACAAGAAAGGACAACTGCAGGCAGCATCCCACCCTCAGTGTGTGTGTGTGTGTGTGTGTGTGTGTGTGTGTGTGTGTGTGTGTGTGTGTGTGTGTATAGACCTGTCCACTACGTCCTCAGTGCAGTCACTCGTATGCATGGTTTTAACTCTGTGTGTTGTGACTTTTGCAAACCAGAAAAAGAGGCCGAAGGACTCTCCTCTGCCGGTGAGCCCGTCCGCTCTGTGCAGCCCAATCACAGACGTCCCTGCGCCTCTGAGCCTCAGCCCGGCACGCAAGAGCCAACCGAAAGCTAAGCCAAAGGCCAGAGAGGTCAGTGGGATGATGGAGCAGCTGTCTGTACGGGTGTGAACTTAATTATCCTGGCAAGGACAAAACCATAACGTTTAAGTCGTCAGATTGAAGTGTGTTTCATTTCTTTTCACACGTGCACACACAGTAACGTTAACGGATAGCTTGTGTTCTTCTGTTGGTGAGAAGAAGAAGAAGAAAAAAAAAGTAAACCTCTTGCAATGTGTGATTTCTTCCAAAGTGTTGCATTACTCTCCATCTGCCACCAGCCACAACTAGAGTTTGTTTTGGAAACAACTAAAGGCAGCTGAAGTGTGTGCATAGCTCTTTGTGGTGGTGGAACAGCAGAGAAAAGATTGTGTATTCAACAGCATAAGTGTTGTAATATGTTACTGCTTCACTTTGAAAAGTTAATTTATGGTGCGTCAGCCTGCTAGTTTGGGGGAGGGGAGGAGAGGCCGCCTCGAGTGCATCCGCTGCAGCAGGAACACCGTACAAAATAGTTTAATTTAATTAAATTGTATTTTATTTCATAGAGCCCAAAATCATAAATCTTCCTCAGAGGGCTTTGCCGTCTCGGGACCTTCGCATCGGCACAGGAAGAACTCCCCAAACCCGATCTTCCTGTTTGACTTCTTGGATATTTAGTGCTGTTAAATTAAAGCTCCGTTGTGTTTTTTTTGCAGCCCTCCAGAGGCGCGGTGAGCCGGCTGATGGAGAGCATGGCGGCGGACGAAGACTTCGAGCCCAACCAGGACAGCAGCTTCAGCGAGGATGAACTCGTCCCACCGTGCGGCGGCGGCGTATCAGAGAAGTCCTCCCCGCCTGGTGAGTACACACAATAACAGCACCCACCGCTGCTTCCACACACAGCCGTACAACCGCTAACGGAGCCGGTGTCGCCGTTGTGTTCAGCTCCAGTGCAGTGTGTGCTGGATAAGGACTCTCTGGTGGACGGACTCCGAGTTTTGATCCCGATGGACGACCAGCTCCTGTACGCGGGACACGTGAACACTGTCCACTCCCCCGACATGTGAGTACGCCTTTTAAAAAAGCCTGCAGCCCAGTGATGGATGTGCTGACTTTTTCATAGTGGAAACGCACACATCTGTTTGCACTATTACGAGCGCCGAATCAATCAGTGCTCTCCAATTTTTGTCCCCGCGGACGTTTGTTGTCCTTGATTCCAGAAGCACCTGATTCAGCAGCACTTTGCTGGAGGACGAGCGGAGAACCACCAGACGTTTAAACTAAAGGATGTTGTGAGGAAGCGTCTGCCGGTGCAAACCACTCATCTTACTTAGAAGTTGTTTCAATAGAAAGCTAGAGCCTGCTGCTGGGCGGCTCAGCTTGGCGTGAAACGGCTCGCCCAACTCAATTGTTGTTTTCACGTTTTTGGTTTTTGCACCGATTAAACAAACTATTCCTCCGAATACATCAAAAGTTGCACGCACACAAACTAATTTTGGTCATTTAGCTGCCGCTCAAATCCGGAGTGGCTTAATTAAAAGAAAACAAACAGACTAAAGCCCTGTTCAGACGGGATTAATAATCCAGGGGAGTGTGGGTATTAGTCACGCTCTGCTCCCAGCAGTGTTTGGCACACAGACTATAGTGGTAGTTGGTGAAAGACAACACACTCCCCCGGCCTGCCGCACATGAAAGCGGTCCGAATCAGGTTAAAAGTCGAGTCCTGTCTCTGGCAAAAGAGACAGCCGATCTTCCTCTTGAGGCTCCGGGCTCCTTTTCCTCTCTCACCCACAACGTTTTGACCCCGATCCCCTCGTTTCCTCCCTGCAGTTACAGTGTGGTGGTGGAGGGGGAGCGAGGGAACCGGCCGCACATCTACTGCTTGGAGCAGCTGCTGCAGGAGGCCGTGAGTTAACAACCCTCTGCATTTGTGCTCGAGCTCGTAAACGCCACGCCTCCGAGACTCTGTGAGGAGTTGGAGACCGCGCACCAAGTCACCGGCGATTCTTCCCCTGTGTGCAGATCATCGACGTGAAGCCCCCGTCGGTGCGCTACCTCCCAGAGGGAACCCGCATCGCCGCCTACTGGAGCCAGCAGTACCGCTGCCTTTACCCCGGCAGCGTCGTCAACGGTGCGGCACCAGCGCAGACACGCACCCGCCGCGCACACCATGAGATGCATGATCTACTCACACTGGCAATTTAATTGTAGCTGTCCGCACAGACGGATATAAAAAGATCTTTACAGAGTATGATTCAGCACCGTTTATTACTTTAACTGGCTGGACGGTAATGGGAGCATAATTAGTCTGAGCACTTTCTATTCACTTTGCTTTACTGCAATGAACGATGAGCAATAACGCCGAAATAACTGGGTGTCACCCAGTTGTAGGAGTCAAAACAATTTTTTTCTGTATCTGAACTGTGTCTAAATCAAATGGCCTCAGCTTACTTTTGACCCTTTTTCCGTCCCGTAAACAGGAAGCTCCGATATCGACGAGAATGACGATCTCATCACGGTGGAGTTTGACGACGGCGACACAGGCCGCATCCCCCTCTCCCACATTAGACTGCTGCCGCCGGACTACAAGATCCACTGTGAGCGCACACACACACACACACGCACACGCACACGCACACGCACACACACACACACCACAGGGATGATGAAGTCTCACATTTTAATTGCATCTTGCCCTCACTGCTTGGTTAGCAAATAGTGTTGCGTGTGTGTCTGTGTGTGTGTGTGTGTGTGTGTGTGGGGGCCTCGGTTCACGCCTGTCAGCTTATGCATGGACGCTATCTATTTTCGTGTGTGTTGCTGGTTGTAGCATAATTGTTTTCCCGGTAGAGGGCTGCTAACTTACAGCTGTTCGCCACTATTTGAACTGCTGTGTGCGGATGTGTGTAGTTCATCCTGAGACGTTGTGTTGCCTGGTTCCGCCTTCATGGCCGTCCACTTTAAATACTGTGATGACAACCGGGCTTCCTGAAGGAGAGAAACGACACAGAGCACCAAACACAGTGTCAAATTCCAGTATTTTCTCGGCGGCTCTTTGTGCATATCTGAAGCTGGCGTAAATATTTTCCTTTTTGCCGGCCAGGTGCTTCCAATATGTTGATGTTTTATGAGGGAGTGAACTCTGCACAGTGCACACACACTCAAAGCGTAAAAATATCCAATCATCTTGGCGGAGGTTTGCATGTAACCGACAACAGCACAGATTTATTTACAGCTTCTCTTTTTTTTATTGCATCAAAGTGCAGCAGTCATGATGAGAGCATGAAGAGCATACAGTCTAAATATTTCCCACGCACCATAAAGCCCGATGGCTCTGTGCTTCTGTCCAGGCGCCGAGCCGTCCCCGGCGCTGCTCGTGGCCAGCTGCTCCAGGAGAAGAGTTCGCAAATGCAGCAAAGAGGGCAAAGAAGCGGGAACAAAGCTGGAGGACAGCGCTCCGAAGATCAAAGGAAAACCCGGCCGCAAACCCAAACCCAAACCAGGTGAGCGACTCAAAGTGCTTCCTCCTGAGCTGATGGATGGATGGATGGATTGAGTAAGAAACCTTGTTTTCTTTCCTCGGCCTACATGAGGCTTTATGCTTGACTTTTAGTATCATCTATATTCCACTTGATATTTGTTAGTACCAACCTCCCGACCCGCTGCTGATCCTGCTAATAGATAAAATCCTGAGTCTAATTTAACTTGACTCCAATGCATCAGCGACAGTGCTGCTGGAAACGATGAGTTTCGTAGAAATGATGGTCCAAACGTGTCAAATCTGTAAGAACTATCGATGAAATAAACGGTAATGTTTCCTGTGGGAGGTAAAAATAATGGAGGTGGCGCTTAAGATAAAACTAGTGAGTTGTACATTAAGTACTGCCATCACGTTTGCTTTCTTCTTCCAGTAATTCCCAGGGACCATTAAAAGACATCTCCTCACGTAGCGGAGCCAAACGTGTGGGCATAACGTAGTAAAATGATGACTTTCACATTATTTGCCTCAGTGCTTATTGTGGAAGAGCAGAGTTTCTCTTCTGGGTTTAAAAAACAAGCTTCAATACGACGAACTTAAAATAAAAGATCTGGTTCCTCGGCCTGCTCTTAGTGCTTCTAAAGGCGTTCACGAGGAGTCTGTTAATCGCCCGTGGACTCCAATATGAATCCAGATAATGTTCAGGCCCATTTATTGCCTCGAATGTTGTCAGAAACAAATGAAAGTGTTACTGTTCCGCTGTAATTGGAGAAAGTTTGCTTTGGCTGGTGAGACAGCAATAAATCTTTTAAATCACTAAAACGACGCAGAGGAACCTGATGTGTTCTCATCTGCTGTGACAGTTTGAGCGAATATGAGAAAAAGTTATATAAATTTATATAATTCGTGTTGATAATTAGGATTAATAATAGAAGTGAGTTCCATGCAGTTTGTTGCTTTCCTTATTTTTACATATTTATCATGGAGACAAGTAAAAGGGTGAAATCCAATGCAGTGTTTGATCCTCTTAGTATTTTGATTAATGTTTTCAAAACGGGACCAACAAAAATAGCTGCAGGCTCAGAGAGATCTTTCATCAAACCTCACATTTTTGACCATGCCTGTCATCTCTGATATCGGTTCCACGAATGTGCTCCAACAGCTCGGTGGTTGTTCTGTAAAGCTCAGGGTCTATTACTCTCGCTGTAATAAATGGCATGTCTGATGTGCTGACGCTGGCCTCCTTTCTGCTGGGTAAGCACTTCTCAAATGCAATGTTTCTTAAGTCTGAATTGTTGCTCGTTTGTCATCTGGTCCCAGCATGCGAGGCTGCAAAGACCACAAACATCACCAAGCCACACAATGAATATGTCAGCACATCCGGCCCAAACAAACAGAGTTCTTAAACCTTTTTGTGGTCTTTCCTTTCTTATTTTTCAGAGACGTCTTTGAACCCAGATGGCCGAGAAAAAGCCGATCCTCCATCTTCCTCCACGCCGCCCGCAGAGCGACCCCAGGCTCCAGCCAAGCCTCCCCAGGACAGGACGTCCTGCGTCCAGAAGGCGGCTCTGGAGAAGCCCCGACCCGCCTCCCGGCCGTCAATGGGGACCCAGGCAAAACCATGCCGCAAAGGCTCCTCCACCACGTCTCCGGCAAGTAGCCCCACCCTTCCCAACCCGGGGCCCAGGAAGCCCGGCTCCGCCCAGCCTTCTGCTCCTAAACCAGCCCGCGCTCTGCCTCCCTCGCTCTACCCCTCCACCTATGGAAAGGTCCTGACGGTGGATCTGTACAGCGAACCCAACCTCAGCTCGTACAACAGCCAGCGCAGAGAGAGAGAGAGCGGCAGCGGAGTCAGCCCCACCGCCATCAGGCCAGTGTCCAGACCCGCCATGGCGCCGTCATCTACTGCGCCCAAGTCGAGCGCTTCGGCCACGTCCAGACCCGCCTCTGCTCCACCCAAAACCAAACCCTCCTCGGACCACCACGGCGGGTCCAGACCCAGCCACAGCTCTGGACTTCTACCGGGTCCCATCTCCAGGCTGTCAACAGGCAAACCTGGCTCTTCGCTGACTCCCAGACCGTCATCGTCATCTTCACTGTCGTCGTCATCATCGGCCCCGAGACCCAAACTGAAGATGCCGTCCGACCAGCTGTCCTCCAGACCGAGCTCCCTCTCCAGGCCCAAGACCAACCCGGGGCAAAGTGAGGCGGGCTCAGGGCTGAGGCGCAAGTCCCTGTCTGCAGAGCCGCTCGTGAAGCTCGACCACGAGGGCGTCACCTCCCCCAAGACCAAGAAGACCAAGGCTCTGATGTTGCTCGAGGGTCGAGGCGTCAGAGGAGACCACGCCCCCATCGCCACGGCCACAGCCAATCAGAAACTGCTGAAGGCTCGGCCAAAGGTCCCGGAGCGAGGCTCTGGCCTGCAAGAGAAAGACTCCACCTACAAAGCGCCGATGCTGGTCAAGGAGAAGGCAGAGAGTCGAGGAAGTGCTGGCAGAGGACAGGAGAAGGACACCAGAGAGGAGAAAGGGAAGAAAGAGGAGGAGGAGAAGAAGGTGGAGAAAAGAGAGGAGAGAAAGATCAAAGATGAATCTCAGAGTAGCAGCAGCTCCGAGTCGGAGGAAGAAGGCGAGAAAGGCAAGTTGAAGAAGAAAAAGAAGAAATGCACCTCGAGTTGCTCGTCGTCCTCGTCGTCCTGCTCTGGTTCCTCCTCGTCTTCTTCGTCATCGTCCTCTTCGTCATCGTCTTCTTCCACCGATGACTCTTCCTGCAGCTCAGATGAAGAGAGGACCCCAACGCCTCCACCAGGCCCCGCCACCCCACCTCCAGTGCAGGACAGGCCGAAAGAAGAGACGAAGGTAGAAGAAGAAGAAGAAGAAGAGGAGGAGGCGGAGGAGGAGGAGGAGGATGAGGATGAGGAAGAGGAGGAAATGAAGAAGGAAGTGGAGGTTAAAGTGGAGGAGGAAGAGCTGTCTCCTCTCTCGCGTTCTCCCTCCCCTTCAACCTCTCCAACTCCCTCTGCTCCTGCGCCCGCCAAACCTGCTAAACCGGCGACGGGGAAGGGCTCGGGGCAGCGGGGGCGTCCTCCCAAGCCGAAGCCCAGCGGGGCCGAGGGGAAGGTGGGGAGGCCGAAGCGGAGAGAGGGCGTCCACCTCCCCACAACCAAGGAGCTGGCGAAACGCCAGAGGCTTCCCAGTGTGGAGAACAGGCCCAAGATTTCAGCCTTCCTTCCAGCCAGGCAGCTGTGGAAGTGGTTTGGAAAACCCACTCAGGTGAGAAGAAAAACCAGAAGAGCGACGCCAACTGTCTTCTTCCAAATATCTCCTTTCCCTCTGTGACCAATCTGTCCTCTTCTGACCCCACAGAGACGCGGCATGAAGGGCAAGGCGAAGAAGCTCTTCTATAAGGCCATCGTGCGCGGGCGGGAGATGATCCGCATCGGGGACTGCGCCGTGTTCCTGTCCGCCGGCCGGCCCAACTTGCCCTTCATCGGCCGCATCCAGAGCATGTGGGAGTCGTGGGGCAGCAACATGGTGGTCAGGGTCAACTGGTTCTACCATCCGGAGGAAACCAACCCCGGCAAGAAACTCATCGACAAGAAGGTAGGAGCCCGAGGCCGCACTCGGCCGCACTCTTCAGGATGCACGCCGAGAGCTTTTTAACTTTCTCGCGATGAGGGAAGAGACCACGTTTTCCATTCGTGAGGTCTGGTTGAACCCGTGACGACGGGCGCAGAACGGACAGGGAAGCCAGTCGACCGAGGCTAAGCCGCTTTGTGAAGAACTTTTGTCTCTGCCAGGATTTGAAAAGGTCATAATTATAAGAATAGTCTTCACATTTCATCACTCTTTGTACTTTGTGGACACGGTCCCTTGAGTTTTGAGACCAGTTCTAGAAATCACTGACTCAACTGGATCCTCCTGGAGCTGCAACGTCGTCGCCATTGTTCAGTCACACGACTCGATAAATCACTATCGGAGAATTGTGATTTGTCACTCGGTCAAAGATAATTTAGTTTTGTAAGTGTATTTCTTCTTTAATAAAAGAAGACTTACATTTCAGGAAATGTAAGTCATGAAATTGGAATTATTTAGTTCAATCTCGTAACTAATGGACCCTCCCTTCTTAATTTTGCTCTCTTATTTCCTCATTGCAATACATCACGCTACAGTATCATTAAATAACCATGAGATCACCACGATGAGGTCGATCATGACTTTTTTAGTATTTAATCTGTGATTCGGTCATCGCTGTTGTCAGACTGAAGACATTTTTGTGTCCAGTGAGTTTGAAGCTTTTTGCTAAAACGTGTCTGTCCTCTCCAGAACTGGGATCAGATGTGTGGCCAGTCTTTACCAGCAGCTCTGCACTCGTCCATCCAGAGGAAGGACTTCATGGAGGTGAGCGAGAACGAGGCGTTGTGCAGCTCGCCCGTCACACGACCCTCTGACGTACCGTAGCGTGTGATTGTGGGTCAAGTAAAAGAAACGTCTCAAAAGAATGAACCGCTTCAAGTAAAAACATGAAGCTTTAACGCTTTGTTTCTTTGTACTCTCGGCGATCTGGAAAACCTAGAAACGTCATGAGATTTTAAAAGGTTATTTGAAGGCCTGAAAAAGTCCTTGGGGGAGGAGGGGCGGGGAAATCCCAGAAATTTAGAAAAAGTTACGGAAATGTGATATATTTACGTCAATTTACGCAGAGTTTAAAATAATTCATATGCTTTTAAAAGAAAGACGCTCAAAACATAAGCATCTATAAATGTTTATTCCCATAATCAAACTGTTGTCTCTCATTCATTTGTTTAATACTTACTGTACGCATCCTCATTAGTTTAAATACTACATTTCATCACTTTTTTCCGTTTACACCGAGATTTCACAAAATGTTTAGTCGTGGAAATCCATCGGTCAGGATGTGTATGACGGCTGCCTCTGCGGTTCACCGTCTAGTCAGGAAAGACTCATGACCCTCTGCCTCCGCAGCGCGCCCTCTACCAGTCGTCCCACAGCGACGAGAACGACGTGCAGACGGTCAGCCACAAGTGCCTGGTGGTGAGCGTGGAGGAGTACGAGCAGATGACCCACACGCGCCGCTACGCCGACAGCGAGGACCTGTACTATCTGGCCGGCACCTACGAACCCACCACCGGCATGATCTTCAACACCGACGGCGTCCCGGTCATCTGCTGAGCGGCGGCGAGCCAGCTGAGCGGCTCTCCGGGCCTCGCGAGGAGCGAGCTCCCGAGTCCAATCTTTTTTCAAATGAAACTCGACCGCTCCGGCGCCGTGATCCGCTTCAAACGGACGGGCGTGAACAGCTTCGACTACCGAGACGGGAGACGCCATCGACAGTATTACAAGGAAGGAGTCCCCTGAAACCTTTTGCACACGCGGACTCCATCAGCGCTGCGCTGCTGGTTGTGTTCACGGGAACGCTCGAGTACACACGAGCCCCGCGGCCTCACTTTCGCATGTAAATAAGCTCATGAACACGCAATCGCACCTGCACAGACACGTGTAAATACTCACCGCCACGTAATACACACACAGTTATATAGAGGGAAGTATGAGTGTTTTATTTTCATGTAATAGATTTATGTCAGAGTACTTTTTTCTAAAGAGGTTAACAGTCGAGAAGCTTTAATGAACTGTGAATGATGATGAGGAGGAGGAGGAGGAGGAGGAGAGAGGCCCGTGTCCGGACGGACAGACGGACGCACGCAGACGGCGGTGATGTGACGTTGTGATTATGATGTTGCCGTGGTGATGTTACAGTCATAAATAAATGTATCTACAGAACAGCAGGAGCGACGGACAGAGGAAGAGACGCACAGAGAGAGAAGTAGAGACTCCTTCCATTGCTGTCCAACGGAAAGCACTCAACACTTAACGTCTAGCCTCCTCGAGTTTAACCCCTTAGTTCCCCTCGACAATCCTGACTCGCGAGCTGTCCGTGTGCTACGAAACCCTCCGAGTCCCTCAGAGACTCAGGCCTAAAGAGAGGGGGAGGAATCTTGTACGATTGAGAGCACTTCCCATTTTCATCTTTAGTTCCTGTTCTTAAAGGAAGAATCCACCCTGAGAAGATTTAAACACTATGAAACCAGCTGCTGCTGAACGAGCATGCGGGGAGACATGGACCTGAGAGGAGCGAGAGACTCCAGAGTCAAAGAGACGCAGCGTAGCTCCAAGAGTCTGTGTTTGAGAAGTAAACGTCAACACTTGATCACAGAGGGACTGGATGCACTGCACGCTGATGCAGCGGCAGTGAAGCAGGCCCACAGGGTGGATTTGTCCTTTTTTTAAATATTATTTTAAGGTGTTTTCAGGGTTGTAAACATTGCAGTCGATCCAAGATGCATCAAGGTCGTGGCGCTGATAGGCGGCATGAAGCTGCCAGCACTGATTACATCATGAGCATAACTCAATTTTAACAGTTATCTGCCACAGTTTGGCTCCATCCATTCGTTTCGGCTGCAGTGTTTTCGACCTCTAAGTGTCCCGTGTGTTGGATTTTCGTTTTTTCGTTTGCTTCTGCTGCTTTATGGACATCGAGCTTCGGTCGCGTTGCTGCCCTCCAAGCGATCATCTGGCATGAGTGCACTTTGAATGAGCTCCGCTGCAGAGGGCACGTTGTGAATGGGAGTCTTGTCCGTCTTCCTCGAGTATTCACCCAGCCCCGCCCCCTTCGAGATAGACGCAGGTAAACAGACACGCCCCCCTCTGACGCGTTCTTCTTTTCGGTTTCTTTCTGCTTCTTTCCACGTGCCTATAGTTTAAGCGTTTTTAGTGTGAGACTGTTGAATGTCGTGCTCAGGGTTGTGAGCGTTTGGGCGGCCTTACGATAATGACGATGATGACGATGATGATGATACGCCAAATCTCTTTTAGGCCCCGCCCCCTATTCCTCCCGTCATCAAAGTAATCAGATTAGTGTTTCCCCCGAGAAAGGCCTTTTAGCTGTGATTTATAATTGAAATCCGTTCCTGAGCTTTTAACCCACTTTGTTACACTAAAGAGTTTGTATCAGATCTATATGCAGTATATAGAATACTATGTGTATGTATATATACATCTATATGCACACACAGTGTATCTGCGATTATCATGTTGATTTTCTTGTGTTACCACGTTGCCCTCTCTCTGCTTCGCTGCAGAGATTGAAGATTGTCTTGTTGATATTCAATAGGTTTAATATTTTCTACTCGTTTGAGATCTTTTTGTCTGATTTCATGATAGGCTATGTCACATGTGTCCTCACTCTGAGACGGCTGCGTAATGTCTGGAGGACGGCTCGAGACGCTAATGTTGTTCTTGTGACGCGTTTCCCATAAAATGACAAAAGACGTCTGCCAGTAACAGTCGAATCAGTCCGGGGAACGACTGATGATGTGCTGCTAGTATTGAAAGTGGTTTAACAAGGTACCGAGCGGCTAGAAGGAGTGTTTTTTCTGAGATTACCCGATTGATTGATTGCCAGAAAATCTTATCTGCTAAAGCCCCACCTGCTCCTCAAGCCTGCTGCTGCAGGCGGAGGCTCGCATGTCTGCAGACAAACGCTGTGAGTGACAGTCGACCAAAATGGATCTCCGGCTGGTATCTCAGCTGTGGGAGCGTAATGGGTTCACGGGTCGTACCGGTGTTTGCAGAGCGAAGGTTCACGTGCCTGTTATGAATGTTTGTTTACCCCTGGAGCTGCTGAAGCTGTGTGTGTACGTGTGTGTGTGTGTGAGAGCGAGGGAGGGAGCGTGATAACACATCACACTCTTATCCTCTGGTATTACCACACACATGCACACACATGCACACCTTTATAACCCTTTTGGGTGTGTGTGTGTGTTATTGCCTTCCAATCTCTATTTGCCCCCCTATCTCCATCCAAAGCCCAGCCTTAGGCCTTTAAACAGGGTCCAACTCTCTCTCACACACACACACACACACACACACACACACACACACACACACACACACACACACACACACACTGCCCACTTCGCCTTCATTTTCATGTGGTGTCATACGTTGAAAGAGCCTGATTTTGCAAATGCTCTCTTTTTTGCTCACCGTTTTACTTTGGCTTGTCTTTGAAATGTTTGTTTTTGCTGTGATTTATATTTTCAACTGTTTTTTTCTGTTGTTTTTTTTGCATGTTTCCGTCGTTTGTTTCCCCCTTTGCTTCCCCTCTCTGAACAATCGTCCACGTCTCTCAAGCAATACTGCTGACAGGCACTGGGAGCTAGCTGCTAGAGAGAGAGAGAGAGAGAGAGAGAGAGAGAGAGAATAATGGGAGAGAGAGCAAAAGAGAGAATGGGAGAGAAAGAGAGAGAGAGAGAGAGAGAGGTGGACTGGAGGCTGGTTCTTCGTCTGCTGTTCCTTCGGTATCGTTATTGTCCTGTTACAGAAAAAAAGATTATTTTGAAAATAAATAGAAAAAATATCTAAGTTTTGTAAATGATCCTTCACAGTCGAGTGGAGCAAAAGCTATCAGAATATACTTTGTACACATGTCTAATCTTGTAAAAATGCAAAAAGAACATTTTAGAGATAAATGAAACCAGATATATCCTGTCACCCTATACTGTATGTGTATGGTTCCTTTTTTCTTTTTTTTTTTTACAGACAGCAACCACGTTTATCAGTGTTTCTTTTGAATTGTTTTAGTAACTCGATATTTTATAGTTAATCAATAAACAGATGGAACTGTACCTTTTGGTGTTCTGTGCGTCTCTGGCATGAAAACAAAGCTCTTTCCTTTCTTCAGGCTTTTCTCTTTGATGTCTTTTTGATCACATTTGTGTTTTCCTTTAAACTTCTAAAACATCTGCCCTGTTGCCTTTCATCATCTCTGATGCGCTGTTCACTTCACTCCTCTACCTGCAGGAAAGGAGAAGGTTTTAGTTACATCTTCACAAAGGAAAAGTTTGCCATTTTGGGAAACATCCTTGTCTGCTGTCCTGCTGAAGGTAATAAGAGAAGACTGACAGTATCTGTCTTCATAAAACAACTGTAACTGCTTAGCTTAGCAACTCACTTCCTTCTCCGCAGCTTCCACGAGGAGAAACCTCTCCCTCACCTGTATTAGCTGCTCTTATCTTCTTTTTCTTTCTTTGCTGTTGGGCCTGGGACCAGTCTGCGTGGACTGCCCCTTTAATCAACAGTGGACTCCATCAGGCCTCCATTTTGGCAGTAATGAAGCTGCTGGTTGTGATAAAATGGAGGAAAGTTCAGCTTCCTCTGCTGAGCTGCAGAGCCGACCGCGGGACACATTTTCCACCGCTGACCGTTCATGACTCTGCCCTCAAAGAGCTGGCAAGGGTGTGTGTGGGTGTGTGGGTGTCTTTTGAATTCCTGTGTGTGTCCACGTGTAATCAAATCTTTGCTGACATGAACTGAGTGTGTGTTCCTGTTTCAGTGGGAGAGCAGCCGTCAGGGGTTCAGTCGCTTCTCTGTTTCCCTCAGAGGACCAACATCAGCATAACTTCAGAACCTGCCGGGAGCTTCCTCTGAGACACGCACACACACTCACACACGCACACACGCACACACACACAGATACACACACACTCACACGCACACACACACACTCACACACAGATACACACACTCACAGATACACGGAGAGGTAGCCACACGTTCAAACACACACTTCCAACTCTACCTCAGCAGCGCCTCACACACCCTCTTGTTGTGGGTGTGTCAGCTTGCTGGCTTCTGATTGGCTGACGTAACATGAAGCGACGCTTTCTATTGGCTCGGCCTCCATTGCAGCGTAAACACCGGGGGCAGAGGGAGCTGACATGCAAGTGTGTGTGTGTGTAGTTGTATGCGCCTGTGTGAGTGGCTGAACTCATTACTGTTGAATCCCCCCCACCTCTCATGTCTTTACTCCTCTGTGTGTGTGTGTGTGTGTGTGTGTGTGTGTGTGTGTGTGTGTGTGTGTGTGTGTGTGTGTGTGTGTGTGTTCGCTCGTACACACTGGTTTCCCAGGAGACAGGTATCTAAGTGAGGGGGCGTTCAAACGCACGCTGAGCACAAGCAGCCTGAAAGGCTTGTTATTCAGACGGCAGAGACACAGTTTGTCCTCTGGTTTGTCAAGAAGGGAAAGAGTTTGTGTATTTGCTTCCACACTAACCCTTTCTCCTCCTGTCTTTCCTTCATCTCCACGTCTGTCACTCTCAGGTTACGTGCGTTGTGTATTTACTCCTCTGTTGGATACAATAAGGAGGTTAGATGTCAAATACAGAACAACTACTATGAGACACCTGAAACCTGAAATAGTTATTTTCCTTTTGTTTTCCTGTAATAGATATTGTCTGTTAGCCGGTGAGATTGACACCGGTCTCAGAAATATGTTCATTACAACGGATCAAAATAAAGGAGGCGATATCCGAAGAAGGTTGCTGTGTGAATTCTGGAGGTTAGAAAGGTGGCGTTTGAGAGCGTTTTACATTAAAATTATTCAAATGTTTATAAATGACTCTAATGGGCACAGTCGCCCCCTGCTGGCTCTATGAAAGAATGCAACTTTAAGGCACTTCCTCGTTGACTTCACTTCTTGGACCCAGAGGCCGCCCCCAGTGTTTCGGCGGGGTGACATTGAGTAGTTTAAGTTAGCTTCTCGATGTGTTTGGGTTTTAGTACTCAAAGTTCTTAGCCAACGCAGGTCATGCTAAGCTAGGCTAGCCGTTTCCCTTGCTTCTAATAATCATCACTTCCTGGTTCCAGCTCCACGTTTGACGCACAGACACAACGGCAGTATCAACCTTCTCATCTCACGTCCATAATCATGAACTCTAAGCTGTGAATAGTCCACAGTTAGATGTTTCAGTGCTGCCGTGTCGCCTGAGAGATGAGGATCAAACTGTTTGCGTGTGTATCCTACGCCTCGAGAAGGAAATTATAGGAAATACCTTTGTACTGTATCAGTTTGTATTTTCCTGTTGATCACCCAATGACCACTGAAATAGGACATCTTTCCATATTATCCATTTCTCTCTCTCTCTCTCTCTCTCTCTCTCTCTCTCTCTCTCTCTCTCTCTCTCTCTCTCTCTCTCTCTCTCTCTCTCTCTCTCTCTCTCTCTCTCTCTCTCTCTCTAAAAATGTCAACGGAACATACAAATATTAGTTCAGAGCGCTATCCCACATGGAAGTGTGTATGTGCGTGATGTACCGCATATCAATTTGCTATCTATTATTCATGCTGTCTTTGTATTTCAGGGATGTCTATTTTCTCTCGCTCTCTCTCTTACACACTCTCACACACACATGCTCCACTGCGGTTGTGGGTGGGACTGTTTTGAACCATTTGAAATGATCAATTTAAATTTAAAATATATATATATATATAGAACTTTTGGGTTTAGGCAACACAACTACTTGGTTAGGTTTAATAAATAAAAACATCATGGTTTGGCCCAAAATCCCATTAAAACAAAACCAAAGTACTTGTGTGATGTTGAAGCAATAAAACTACTAGGTTATGTTTCGGCAACATTCAGCCGTCACCCAGACCCACAAGGACTTCCTCTGACTCGTGAAACTCATTTGTGATCCGTCAAAAGTCAAAGTTTTCCGATGCTGTTTGATTTGCACGCGTGGGACCTCCACACAAGCGCTTTGATCTCATTTGTGCTCGCGGATTATGACATTGATTTGCTTTCATGTTAGGCAGCAAAGAAAATACTTCCTCAAAACATAATTCAAAATGCAGTTTTGTTGTATGAACTTTAAGGAGACGGGGATGACCTTCTGATGAACCGACGTCTCATCTCTGTTGTTCAATATGAAGAGAGAGCTGAACTCGTCCCGCTCCAAGCTAACTAGCTTAGCTTAGCAGAAGAAACAATTGGAGGGGTTATTTCTAATAAATTACTTCAATTCATTGTATTGTAGAGTAGTGTATTACATTAATCAAGGTAAGGTAATTGCAGGTAAATGCATTAAACCCCAGGCTTTACATGCTCTATGTATTACAGATAATCCAGTCAGACTGAACTCCTTCATCTCAACTCTTTGTGTACTTGTTACTGCTGCAGTTGTAGGGCGGTATAGACCTTGCATGTAGCAGTTCACAAAATGTTTTAGGCATCATTTTGAGCAGGCCTTAGGGGCAGAAGAGTCTCCTCCAGCTCGAGGACGCCACCTGTAGGAGAGGGCCAACGCTCACCGCGCAGTTTTGTCGTATCAGATTTGTATATCTTGTTACTCGGGGACGGATTGTTTTTTATCGTCCTCGTGCCGTCCTTCTTCTGAGATTGTGTCACTGGACACACGTCTGTTCTTCCCCTGTGCTTCTCTTTCTTCTTTTCTCCCGTCTCATTTATCACCTCTCTCTCTCTGGAGATCCCTCCACACCTTCATGTTTCAGCCTTTTTTATTTTCATCGCCCTCTCTCTCTCATGCCCTCTTCTTTCTCTTTCACCGTGGTTAAAATCTTGCTTGTTTCCTGAATTAGCTTTCTCTTTCTGATGCTCTTTCTCGCTTGTTTCTTGTATTCAATTCATTTCAATTCAAAGAAAAAGTCATACTTTTATTGGAAAAAGTTAAAATAGTCAAAGTTGGTCAGAGTATAGCGTGTTAAATAAAGTTCATAGTATAGTGTGTCAGAACAAAGGTCGTAGTATAGCATATTAAAATAATAATATAGTATCTTGAAAACTCATGTAAAAAATGAATAAAACATCAGTAATGTATTATAACATAAGACAACGCAGACAAAGAGGAGGCAGACGCAGAGACAATGCAAGGATTTCATTAAAAAATGCTTCTCATCTTGAGTCCAGCACAACTGGTCGGTAACAGCAGGAACTCAGGAAAACAAGCAAAGAAATCCAAACATAAATGAAGACAAACTAAAAAACCAACTGACTCAAGACGGGTCTATAAATACACAACAAACCACACAAAGGTTGGCAGACATGAGGGTCTGATGGGACTAAAACATCACAGGTGATACACAGATTAAAGGAGGGAAAAGCACAAAGACAGGAAGTCAAACAAACAGGACACAAGATGCAGGGAACTTCATATGAAGTAGGAAACAGACTCAGCAAAAGCTGAAGATTATGAGTTTAGGAGTTCACCACGAGACTCTGCTGCGAGCAGAAGACTCGTCTCCAGCAGTTTAGGTAGTTTAAGTTTGCATTCAAAGTGTTGTATGCTTTTAATAATCAACAACATGAAACTCAACACAGCTGGCAATGAGAAAAATAAACCGTATCTCAGAGATGTTGTCTCGGTGTGTTTAACATTCCTTTTCTTCCCACACGTCATTCATCGAGGTCGCTTATCTAAAGGAGAGGGCAGAATAAAAGCGCCTTTCTTAACAAGCAACACAACAGGCAGTTAAATGTATAATATGCAGCAACCGCCTTAACCAATGTAGAGAGAGACAACCTTTGACCCACTAAGTGTGAGGCGGTGTTTGTATCTCTGGCTGTATTTCCTCTTTTCTTCCTTGAAGGCTCTTCAGTAGTGCGACCGTGTGACCGGTGCACCTGCAGCCGGCTGTACAATAAAAACAACCTTGATGTGTGGGAGGAAATGAGATTATTTTTTGCACAAATTGGCCATTTAACCCAAGTTTCTGGCAAATACCGATGATGACAAGTCACAGGCAGACAGATAAATCTGGCATTCAATTAGTGAAAGGAAGCTGTGAGTTCACCAGGCACAAAAAGAGCAGCAACACTAGAGCAGGTTTTAGTTTTATCATCGTCTGTTTCCTCATCCCGAGACATTACAATCCATTTAAAGAGCATATATTGACCTTTAAAACATAGCACCATTAAATCCAAGACGCAGTCGGAGTGGAGAGCAGACTACCAGACCTCCGTTACCCTTCCACTCCCTTTCTATCTTCCTCTTACTCCTCCATCTTCCTCCTCTTCCTCTCTACCGTATGTGGAGCAGAATGAGTAATGATCAGTTGCTCTGTCACACACAAGAGACTTTCTTTCCCTGCAGCTACATCCAAAATTAGCACAGACACACACACACACACACACACACACACACACACACACACAGGAGTAAATGCACACAGACCCACACCCAGATAGGTTCATGCATGCACACACACAGACAGACTTTGAACTCTGCACCATGAACAAAAGATAGAAGAGGTCCTGCTTGTATGCTGTGTGTCTCTGTGCTGCAGCAGGAAGGTCAAAGGTACAAAAGGAGAATTTCCCTCTACGAGAACTTTGTAGGCTCTGTGACACAGATATGATGCTAAAACAAACACACAACCTCTGATCTTGGGTACAAATGCTCTACAGTGTCCATTTATTCCCAAAGTCCTCGCCCTGCCCCCTTCTCCATGTTCTCTGAGCTGCAGCTCTCTCTGCTGGAAAGAAGCCGTTAATACAACTTTACCGTCCCTCACTGACCCCTGCAGGATGAACGCTGGTTTCTCTTGCCCCCTCCACAGCACAAAGCATTCAGCTCTGAAAAAGTGATCAAACCCGCTGCTCTTGTTTCATGCTCAACTCGAACCCAGATCACTCGACGTGATACGACTATCAGACGTTTATGGTGTTGGTTGTTTTTGTAAAAGAGAAAGAGGTGCAGGTCTGTTCTGCTCACAGCTGTTTAAACAGGAACAATCTGACTGACTTGATGTGGCGTCTTCCTGTTGTGAGAGGCACAAAGGACGTCTGAACTCCTTCCATATGACAGCATAAATCACAGATGTACACAACTTTATTGAGCTCTGACAATGGCACGATGCTGCGTGGGCACAGACAGACGGTTGTGAAACTGAAATCATATGACATTCAAAAGAAAAACTCCGTTCACATGATTGGGGAGTTTTGCACCTTCACCTATAAATTAGCAAGTTCTGGAAGATATTAGTCACATTTTGATGATGCGATGAATCGAGTTTGTTTTGGATGAATAGCGTCAGGAATCAAACATTAAGAGCTGAAAGGCCACAATTTGCTTCAATCCTGCTTAACCTTTAGTACTTCTACTGACGTATCGAGCCAAAGATCATGAAAGCAGCTCTGCTCGTGGATCATTGAATGGTACATGTACTTTTGCAAAAATCTAAATTAAACACCCAAAAAAGGCTTAATTTTAATAGTTTAATAACGATTCAGTCTGGATCACTATTAAACTGCCATTCAGCCGCTATTCTTCTTCACAAAAATCATCTGCAAAATACCTTTTGTTGCAGTAGATAGTTGATACGAGTCTGAAGCGTCTTTAAGGGACTCGTCTTATCTTCTGCTCGAGTTTCCTCGTGCAGCTCAACCTGCGCGTCTCTGGCAGATCACTGCGCGGCAAAAAAGGTTTACTTGTTTCATGATAAGGTCATTTATTTAGAGTATCTTAATCATTTACTAATTTTACATTAAAAAAAATGTTATTAAGAAGAAAATAACTGGCAATTTTTTGATCTTGATGGAATAGTTTTCATTTTGGGACACATATACTTATTCCCTTTGTTGCAGAGAGAGATGTCGCTCTCTTATGCAGTAAACACAAAGCTGGAGCCAGTAGCCGCTTAGCTTAGCTTAGCTTAGTTTGGCTTAGCTGATAGACTGTAAACATTGGGGAAACAGCCCGGCTCTGTCCAAAGGTAACAAAGTCTACTTAATGATCCAACTGGCATAGGCACTAAAGAGTAAAAACAACAATTTGACTTTTTACTTTTATGTTTTATGTGCTGAAGGCACATAAAATGTTGACTTGTAATATTATTTGCTGGCTGTAGTATCAATCGTCTCATCTAACTCCTGAAGAAAGTGAATACGTGTATGTCCAAAATGTCCTTTAAATTAACTCCAAGGGCTGAAAGAAATGCGGGTTTAACGCGCCACCCTTTGAAACGTGGACTCTCCATTTCTTAGATGTCCCCAAGGTTCCTACCAGAGAGAGACAGAGAAGGAAAGAGACTTTTCATGTCCTTTAACGACACATCTGACCAAAAATAACTAAAAACACCTTCAAACGCAACCGCTCTGCGAGGAGAAATGCCTCCGGCAATGTGACACCGGCAGCTCAGTGGGACATACATACAGTAATGAGGTGAGCTCCCAAATGGCCCCCGACCGTTCCTCAGACAGCTCTGACATTAGGCTCCGTTCTCGCCGTCACCTACATAATGTAGCGCGCTTCACGGCTTTCTACACTGAGGCCGGTTTCCTTCGTAGTGTTTAAAGTCTGAACTCTGCAGAGATCCACTCATCGCTGAAAAACTGATCCAATCCAAAAGGAAACGTTGGGGAAGGAGCTGCAGGCTGAACAAAAGAAAAGGAAATGTGTTTCTCCAGATTGGTTCTACTAAATACAGCTACAAAAAATATGAATCTGATCTTTTCTAGTGGCATTTATGAAAAAATAAGAGCTCTTAAACGTCTTGAGTACATTTCATTCTCTGTATTTACAGCTTTCATCCTGGTCAATGGTTCACAGAATTACATTCTCTCTTTTCTCAGGACTAACACTGATCAGAAACAGGCAGACGTTTTGGCACGAATATGTTTCCTCCAAAAGATCCCACATCATCACATGAATGTTACACACAGACGCCGTTCAGAGGGACACAAACCAAGTTTTCAAAACCACAACTGCGAGACACGGCTGTCATGCTACCTCATCTGGTAAATTCGTACCAACATTTGTTCTCTTTGCATCCGTCGGACGGTTTGAGAAGAGATGTGGAACCAAATGAAACAGACAGGAAGCCGGTCATTTTCTTCTTCTCCCGGCAATATTGTAGGTAAACGAACAGAGAAGCTGCTAATGCACATAACCTTAATAACTCCATATAGTTTTAACATGTTTTTGTTTTTAGATATACTTATAAGGCTGATGAGAATAATGTTCTTCATCATTGAAAATAAATACAACGGACACGTTTTTTAATTCAGACAGAAACCAGCTGAGTGGAGACGAAATGGACTGGAACGATGCTTTTAGATGAGGCAGGTCAATTGAGTTGAAGTCCAGTTGATGCATGAAAAGGATGGATTTTTATCATTTTAATATCTTAACAACCTTAGAGAGAATCAGGTTTTGACAATATTTTGTCTGTCATTAATTAGAAAAAAAGTAATTTCTCATCAGGTGAAACAAAATGAAAACAGAATTTCCTCGTTCTCTTCCTGTGTTACGATGTCAATGTTCTCACTTCTGTGGGAAAAAATAATTTTGGAGAATTTAATATCAAATCTTTGCTCTTCCTGTAAATTATTACATTTTTTCTGATGACCATTGAACTCAAGGCCGTGTACTTAAACATATCCAATCAGATGGGATTTGGGGCGTCTCATAATCCCACATATTCCATCACCCTCGAGCTTCGGTTTCACAGTGAATTAAAGTGAGCTTTCCTGTTGCTCTTGTTGCAGTGTTTAAGAGGTTGTCAGACATTATAATTCGGAAACAGCTGAAACAACGGGTCCAGGAAAACCCGCAGAATATCAACAACGTGACACACCGTCTCCTCCAAAACTCTGCACCGTTTGTTCCCTGCAGCTAAAAGCCACTTGACTTCACACTGAACAAATGTCAGCCAGTCGGTTCGCACACACAAGCAGACAACAGTTTCACTGTGAGACACTTTAAGGGCTCCTGGCGTCCAGCTCCTGTTCTTCAGCGGACGGTTCATCACAGCACAGCCGTGACATTTGAAGGTCGGAGGACCACCAGACTGGAGAACGACACGGTGGAGAAATGTGCTACGTTTTTACTGTTTAACATACTTTCCTCCTGGTTTTTTGTATCTTATTCCACTTCCTCTATCCAGTGAGCGGCATTGAAGCGTGATCTGGAAAAAGGAGAATACATCTCTCGGAGTATAAACATGAAAGAGTTCTTTGCAGATGTCTTTTCGTGCTCTGCAGCTGGATTCGAGTCCACCAGTCTCCGCTGCTTCTCCTGTTTGCAAATGGCATGTACGTGTGTGTGTGTGTGTGTGTGTTTACATCTGTGATTGTGTTTTAGTGTGTGTGGATATTCAGTACCCGGTGGCGTTGGCGTATGTGTGCATGTTGAGTGTGGAGGTGTGTGGTCCTGGTCCAGGAACCGCAAAGCTGTAAGCTGCGTACGCCACGGCGGAGCCCACCATCAGGCCGGTCATGTAGGAGACCGTCATGGTGTTCCCTGGAGGGAGACAGAGAGCAGAGAGTTTATACACCTGTCGTCATCAATATTTCATTATTACTCAAACTAAATGTAGGTAAGAAGCAAGAAGACGACACGTGTTTTACCAGCAAAACACCATAAACCAACCTCCACAACACTGAGGAGGAATTGTACAGTTATATTCATGGACTACTGTATTTCCTTTATACAAGCCCTGCAACGCAGGAAGTCAAGTGTTAAACACATTATATTATATGATAGCCCTGGCACAGAGATCGCCATTTAATGATAAGAATCAAGACTACAGCTTCATTAGCGGCGCTGCTTTTTTTAGCTAAATGCTAATGGCTTTGCTTGCTAATGTGCTTACAACAGCAACATGCTGATGTTTAGCAGGTATAATGTTCTTTCTCTTAGTTTAGCGTGTTAGCATGCCACTTCAGTACATAACTGGAGCACGTTTTGCAGTTCGTTCTAGTGGTCCAGTAAAACTTTTATAGCTAACCTGTGACGTGGTCTGGGTTTATGGTTGTTATTTTTAAACGTGACATTTTGGAAAATATGCAAATTTGCTTTCTACTTGAGGTTTATATGAGAAGATTGATATCACTCATACGTCTGTATGTAATATAAAGCTACATCCAGCAGCTAATTAGCTTAGCGTAAAGACTGGAAACAGGAATAAAGCCAACAATCTATCTACAAACACAGTTTAACACAGTTCACTCATTAATACTTTTTTTTTTTTTTTTTTACAAATTGTCTGTCAATCAACTAATCCATTAAGAGTTTGATGCTTCATTTTTGTAGTTGTTTCCTCTGAAATTAGACTAAAAAAAAGAATAAAAAGCAACACAACTATGCCAACTTTGGACATACAAAAACGAACCCATTCAGAGGTTTTACTCACCGGCCAACTCCCGCTGTTCGGGCGGCACTTTGCCCGCAGCGAGGATCATCGGCACGGACCCGAAGTAGCCGTTGGTGACGCCCATGAGGAGGGAGAAGAGACAGGGCCAGGCGGGATGGGACAGGGTGGGCGCGCTCGCCGGGTAGACGCACATGACGAACAGGGGGATGAAGACCACCCTCAGGCAGGAGAAGAAGAGCAGGCGGCCTCCGGACCAGTCGTACGGCAGCGCTGCAAGGATCTGAGGAGAGAGCGGGGGAGGTTTCAGTGACGTGGGGGTTGACGTCTGCTTTCTCTCCAGACATTTGCTTGAAATTAAAGTTTAAAATGATAGACAATCAGTCCGTTCCGAAGTCGCTCTCTGAGACATGTTTAACTCGCTGCGTATGGCACTTTCAAGAGAGCACAATAAGTGACGCAGTTTTTTTCCACTCTATTCTTTGCTTTTTCTTATCAGGAGTTTTTTTTCTTTTTACCTCTTAGCTACCTTAATTTTCCTCTCTCACTTTCGATATAATTTATCTCCTCCCGCCTTATCTTTTTCTCCCCCACTTTCAACAAAATGCAAACTTTGCTGTGAAGCCAAAGTCAAAGTGTGCAATCAGAACAACTTTCACTTTCAAAGTTAAAATTATGACTTAAGGACACCAGATAAGGTTTAATTTCTGAATTTTCGGATAAAGCCTTTGAGCTAAGTGCAATTATCCCAAAATAAACCAGACTTTTTTTTCCATTCTTCCTAAATGGAGCGACTCCTTTAACACTTTCACAAGGTCGATACCAGTGTTACAGTGTGCCTTTGTCTCTTTGCTGCTGCTGTTGTGCAGCCGGATGGATGGAGGCCTACAATTAAATCCCAGAATCTCAAGAGGTGTGAAATCATAGGGATTGCCAAGAGCTATGTGAGTTTTCGAACATAAATGATGAGGTTACAATAAGACATTATGAATGCTGGTATCCGACTCCATCAAGTGTGTTTTAGGGCAAGGGCATATTTTCCCTGGTGATTTTTCATATTTGATATTTTACAGTGTCAGTTTGATTCATTAAAGACCGCTGCGTCCTCTGACTGAAACCGCTGAAGTCGACTCTTTATTAAACATGAAAAAACCTGCTGCGATTAGAATTACTGAAGTCTCATTGAACTCACCTGACGTCATCAATATTTCATTATTGATGACGTCATTGATGACGTCAGGTATTATTAATACAATCTCGAATGGTTTCTATATATAGATTTTTTGGATTTCACTGTTTCAATCAATCAAAACTTTACGACAGACTCAAGGTCCAGAAAATACAAAAGACATCAAATAAAGTAAAATACATCAAAGCACAATTAAAATACACAGACCAGTCAATGCTCTATAAAGAGAGAGCTGTACCAATGTCTCCACAGATGGGACTAGTGTTTCTTTGTGATCTGTTGTTATTATAAAAATATTGATTATAGCTGCTTTAGTTTCATCTTTGAAAGATAAATGATGTTAATAAAAAAAGTGAGCTCAGTTAAACTCAGTTATTAGCTGTCAAACACAAATATATCTCTGCCTTTCTCTTCAGATGACTGGATCTATAAAACATCCTCCAAACTGTCATTAAAAATGACTTTTCCCCCACTTTAAATAAATGATGTAGTTCATTAAAATGAGACTGTAAAGAAACCTCACCTTGCCAACAAAGTCGGACATGTTGAAGGTGGCCATGATGAGGATGGGCAGCCACTCTCCTAAGGTGGGGTTTCGTATTTCTGACTCCAGCCCGGGGAACAGACACAAGGTGATGCTGTAGGTCACTGCTATGGACAGCATGTAGGCCCAGATCACACGGGCCACCACGTAACGATGCAAGATCATGTCTGGTTAGAGGAGACACACACACACACACACACACACAGATACACACAGGGTGATATTCAAAAGCTCTCACTTGAGCAGGTTAATCTCTAAGAATGTTCCCCTCTTTATGAATCTACAGGTGATGCATTCACATGGACATCCATCTCCTGGAGTCAGAGGGTCATCGAGCACTGAGTACACAGGACATAAAGAGAGAGAGAGAGTACCGCGGACACCAGGCCAGCTCCTCCTTATCTTGGCTTTCGGGGCATCGAACCGCACATACGTCCCTCCCTCAAAGTCCTCGACCACCTCCTCTGTCGGGGTCGGTGCTGTCCCACCATTTCCCTGAAGAGACACACACACACACACACACACACACACACACACACACACACACACACACACACACACACACACACACACAATAAAACAAACACATGACAGGCAGAAAGACCTCTGAGCCCAACAATTCAATTACAAAACTGAAATATAAAACATATGACCTCTTACTGATCAATTATTTAAATGACTTGGGTACACATCCTCACTTTGCTCCTCATCTCCCCCAAAACATTTCACGGCTTTTTGAGGGACATCAACAGTTCATTGATAAAACACTAGAGGTAGCCACCGCCCCGTTGATAAACATGTTCCCTTGCAGTGTTCAGGTGACTTCATATTATCAGCGTTTCTCATTCAGACACCATGACATCAGCTTGTTATGGCAACCAGTGTCAGAGATGATGACCATGAGTGATGCAGGTTGATGTAATGATAATGGAGACACGACAGGATGGACTGTAAATAAGCTAAGACACACACACACACACACACACACACACACACACACACACACACACACACACACACACACCCACACAAAGTCTAAACATATGTTTCCTCTTCATCCAGTATACATCCTTTTATTCATGCTTTTTTTTTTTTACTAAACACACCTTTTCATATGATCACACACACACACACACACACACACACACACACACACACACACACACACACACACACACACACACGGATGCATTAGTTGATTGGAGGGACTAGCAGGCCAGAAGGCACCACTCTTCTTGATTATCCCTTTGCATAGATTGCTCAGTATCTCCAGGCAACCAGAACAAAGAGCTGCCTGAATCAGCCCCCAGATGCGGAAAACTACACACAAACACACAGACACACACATACACATGACTATCAAACACAGGGGGGCGTCCTTCACACACTTGTATTACGCGTAATGGCGGACAAACACGCACACATGAAAAGATGAGAGCCTGAGGTGATGTGTCTTCCTTTGAAGGCTCTGAACACACACACACACACACACACACACACACACACACACACACACACACACACACCAGCTTCATGTCTTTAGGCGCCAGAGTGCTGCTTCAAGCATGAATACAAAGTGGATTTCCCACTTCTTTCATTTTTCTCTCATTTCTTTCTCTCGCTCGGTCGTGTTTCCCCCGGTGTCTCATCTCTTTGCCTCAACAGTTTTCTTTCACAGCCTTTTTGTGTTCAGTGTTGTGACTCATTTTCTTTCAGTTCACGAGAGGCCTCAACCTCTCCCTTTCTCTCTCGCCCTTTCTCTCTAAAACGGCACCTTTCCTCATATTTTTTCTGCATCACCACTTTCATCCATAATATCCCCAAATCCCGTTCTCTCTCTCTCTCAACATCTCTTTCTGAACAGCAGCCAAAAAGCAGCCCAGCTTAAATAAATGATACTGCATTTTAAAACCCACACGGCCCTCCATCCCCGTGTGCACGCTCCCACTGAAGAACCGACACACCCACACACACACCCACACACACACACACACACGCACCCACACATGCACGCCTCGCAGAAATCAACCAGGAAATGGGCGTTGCATGACATCACAGTTTAGAGGTCTAACATTTCCTCCCTGCCGTGCTGTTGCAACATTCATGACAGATTAAGTGAATGTCGATTAAACTTTAATAAGAAAATCTCATGAGATGTGAAGAGGCGTCAGGAAGAAACACAAAAGTGAGCCTCATGGTGGTGCTAGAGGAGAAGTCAGGAGGAGGTGAACGCCTCAGTTCATCTATCAGATGAGAGCTCGACTAAATATATTCAGCATATACACACACACACACACACACACACACACACACACACACACACACACACACAGTCGAGCGGATAAGCTGGCCACAAACTTACAAATCTTACTTCCTCTGCGGTGACGTCGTGGTGAACTCGGTATCCCGTCCCGTTGTCGTGCGGGTCGTGACCTTTGACCGGCCCTTTGCCCTGGGCGTGGCTGGTGTAGTAGCGGACAAACTGAGAGCGGCGGACCAGCAGGTGAAGCAGGAAGCAGAGCATCTCCATGCTGATGGAGACCAGGAAGAAGATGAGCGTGTTCCTCTGCTCGTCCGGGATCAGCAGCTTGGTGAAGATGCGCGAGAGGGAGATGATGACACCTGCTGTGCCTGGGAGCAGCCGAGGAGACAAACAAAGGGGTGAGGCTCAGGGACGAGCGCGTGCAGAGCTTTGCCTGTGTGAGGTTACTTACTCTCTCCAGTCATCACCCCCTGCGTGTACCTCTTGGGCAGCATCCCCATGTAGCCATAGAAACTAGACTGCTGCACTGGGGAGGGATGAGGAAGTGTTTATCAGTCAACATTGTACCAACATCATTCACTGAGAGGCACAACTTCCCGCAGGTTGACACAGCACGGCGCCGCTAATCGAAGCCTCGCGACCGCCGGCTGAAAGGCTCTGATCACACTCACTGGGGCCAGAAGGAGACGGCCCAGATCATGACATCATCATGTCTTCAGCAGCAGCTGAGAACTGAAACCTCGACTGACGCTTGTTCATTGGACGGCTCTGACTGAGCAGCACCGCTTTGCTTTGCTCTCTACTTGATGGACAGGAGGCGGACTGAAGGATATCACCAACATTTTAACCGCCAACATTGACTTATTATCACCACATGGCTTTTTTTTCCTCAATTGCTTTAGCTATGTTTTTTTATAGAAAAAGTCTCAACAATCTCTAAACTGTAAGAGCAACTCTCACAACTGTCTCATAGGACAACACGACTCCATTGTTTGTCTGCTGAAGGGAACTTACCCAAAACGTTTCATTCTCCAAAACCTGTTTTTCTGTCAGTAAATTGGTCAAAGCCACCAAAATGAAAAGTCATTGTTTGGTTCTACTCTTTGTTGACGCTGACTGCTCACTGTGCTAAAACAAGACGTGTTGCTGAGCTGAATGCTGTATGAACTGATACTGGTTGATGATATAAAACATTGTTATGCATAGACAGACAGACAGATACCTGTACATCCGAAGGCCACCACCCCCACTGACACCAGGTTGACGATATAAGCCTGCCTGGTGGTGAACTTGGCCAGCCACACGTCAAACACACTGACAAAGATCAGCGGCCCCAGAGCTAATATGTAACCTGCAGAGGAAGAGACAGACAGACGGACAAGTGGACAAGTGAATGAACAGGTCACGTTGCGATGGCGTGACGGAGCACACGCTGCACGGGGCCGTCGTGACAGGTCCCATCCTGAGTTTGTTAACTCCAGAGACGAGCTCTCCAGCAGACGGCACACTTCACAAGACATTTGCTCAAGGATGCAAGAGAGCTTTGCTCTTACATATACATACAAATATGTAATGATTTCAAAATGATCAGAAACATTATTTTTAAAGAACATTTTGTTCATATGGGGTGGAGGCTGACTCGCTTTAATATTTGCAAAGATGTGAATTAGCATTAGAAATCAGCTTTTTAAAGAATAATTTGGAGTTGAATCTCTTGGTACCAGGCTCAGACTTTCACAAACCTGATGCAGAATCGGCCTCAATGTGCATGCTTGCATCTGAAGGGTCTACATAAATAGCACAGTGAGTTCTCTTTAAAAATGTTTTGAAAGCTGACAACAAGACTGAAGATGATGCAAGTTTTTAAAGAAGAAAATACCAACGCTCTTGAAAGGCTCTAGCTTTGCCCCTTGTGAGTTCACAGTCTTGGGCAGTTAGTTTGAAACATTTTATCAACAAAACCCACGGGGGAATCGTTTCTTTTTCTTCTTTTACTTTAAACTGTCTTCTCCATTTTTGCTCTGCGCATTCTGCTCTGATAAGCCACGAGGTTCATAAAAGAGTTCACAAAAGAGTAACAGCAGACGTTCGCATAATGAGAATTATTTTCACAATTAAAGCTCGGCCTGCGAGTTCCTGCTGGACTCACCCACAGTGATTCTGGTGTGCAGGCTGAGTCTCTCCACCAGCACGTTGTTGAGGATGACGGCCATCAGAGCCACCAGGATGTACGTCAGGCTCATGTCGAACACAATGGACGTCCCTGACACACACACACACACACACACACACACACACACACACACACACACACTCATTGGGTTTTGATGTGCAGTCTCCGGGTGTGCGCGTGTTTATAGAAGTCCCACATTGTCTGGCGGTGCAGTTCCTGGGTTTATTCATGCATTTTCATACCTTTAAACTTGTTGTGCAGGTAGTCCACGTCCGTGATGAAGCTGTTGTATGGGAGCAGGAAGCCCACGCCGGCCAATAGCATCGCGAAATAGATGCCATGGTAACGGTCGTCAGGGATCGGCTCCTCGAAGTCTGAGAGGGAAGGAAGGAGTCAAGGGTTGAAGAAGCATGACATCGCACTCAAACGGCAGGGATAAAAATGACTTGAAACGTATGAATTAGGTCTGCAACAAAGCTCGTCAGGACGCATGGAGCTGCAGCAGCAGGAACGTTGCTGTTGCAACGCAGAGATCCATCAGATCAACGGCTGCTCAGACTCGCTGCCAGAGGAGCTTCACGTAGAAACTGGACTCGAGCAGCTGATTCTGTTTATTGAAGGGATGTGAAGGTTCTTCATCTCCTTTTCTTTCCTCATCCTGTCAGTTGACTACTTTATGTTTTTGAGCATTTCTATTTTTCCTCCGACTGAAGGAAAGAAAAGATTTATTTGAGACGACCTGTTTCACTTCTTAATGCTACATATAGTTTATTATTATGGTACCTGGGACTGTTGCATTATTTTGCTTTTCATCTGATGATTCATAGAACTTGATTCCTTGATTATTCTTATAAATAAAAGCCTTCTATAACCACACGTGCAATCGCAATAAATACACCACATAGAGTTCCTCACAGATTCTCCATTTCTGCTGTTCAGATGGATTCAGTGACAGAAACCTGGCATGAGTTGTGTAGTTAGCAGTTAGCTGTGTAGCAGCGAACATCGCTGTGGACGCACTGACAGAAGGAGGACCACAGCCTGCAGAAACTCAAACCACATTAGCAGGAAATCAACTGACATGTCGGTGCAGCAACTGACGGGATGGAAATCTTTTATGGTTTGTCTCTTTTTGACATATTTCAGGACTGTGTGACAATCTCTGTGGATACTAATGTTTTATTTGAACCCTCCCTCTTTTCTAACCCTCTTTAACCCCTTTTACTTTTCCTGAAGTCCTTCAGTAGCACTACAGATTGTAGGTGATGAACTTTATTGACAGGATAGGATTGATTCAGTCTGCCTTTTTTTAGCGACAGACTTCTGCAGACTTCTGCTGTGTTCGCTGCACACTGAGATATTGAGGCTGACAGCAACAGACTGGCAAAGGAGGAAGAGACTCAAAGAAGAGAGGGAGCTGTCTGCAAACCTCAGGGCCCTCGCAGTGGGCCGTGTCCTCGGTCGCTTGTGATCTGATTAACGTGCCCTTTGTGCAACCTGAGTTACCAGGCAACAGCAATGTTCTCTGAACAGGCCTGCATCCTGTCGGGTGTTTTACACATTTCCTCTCTCTGTCACTGTTTTATTCTCTCAGCCTCCACACACACACACACACACACACACACACACACACATACACACACACACACACACACTGCCAAAAGCATGTAAAAAATATAATATGTCAACATGACGACTGGTTATCAGTGCAGTTTGTGTCAGGAATGATTTCAAAGCGTAACTGAACTCTGGATACTTCTCACAAACTGTCATGATATTGTAGCTTGTGCATAGTTCAACAGAGGGTGAAATCTTTCCTGGAAACAGTGGCTTCAAGCCTCTGGGTGTTTCCGGTGGAAGCGTGTGATTGGCATGTAGCGTGGGAGTCGCCAGATGACGCAACGTCAACTACGAGATGTTTTTTTTTTTCTTCTTTTATCAGCGAGCTTTCGGTCCCTCTCTGGTTACGCAGGAAGCTGAAGCTAACTACGCTAACTAGCTTCCACCTGGTGCAATCAAAGCTAGTTGTGTAATGTTAGCACCGTCAGCTTCAATGTCCAGTTTTTCATTCATGTAACTAAAAATCTGTTGAGTCGTGTGTTGTGTGTTATAGTCGATAAAGGGTCATGCGTCCAAAATGAGTCACAACAAATGTCTTTTCACTCAGGATGTATACGCTAAACTAATTACTCAGCATAAATTATTTTCATTTTTCACTATGGAATATAATAATAGAAATGAAACACCGAGATAAGATTGCTAAATTAGTGGATATATATATATATATATATATATATATATATATATATATATATATATATATATATATATATATATATATATATATATATATATATATCCATCTACTCTACCTGATACATCTCTTCCCATCCTTCTTCTTTTGTTTCTCAGGAAATATAAATGATACATTTTACAAATAGGCAAAGTTACTTAGGGTTTTATTTTGGATATAACAATTAAATTGTGTCTAAAATCTTCATCATTTCACCTAATTCCCTGCAGTGGTCCAGGTACTATGGCACGAATGGTTAATATATACATGATTTCCTGTTCCACACCGGTATGTACACACATAAAGATTATAATGTGAAAATGTGCTGCTGCTCCACTCAGCGTGTTGTGAGACAGAGAAGTCTGTCGGTCTAAACACACTTTGCTGGTGCTGGAATTTTGGAGTAGAAGACGGATATTCCTTGTTGCTTGTCTATTTATAAGACCAGCACACACACACACACACACACACACACACAGAGGAATAGAAACCCCCTCACCGGGCTCGGACAGCGCCAGCACTCCTCGCTCCGGGGCGTCTTTACTGATCTCCTCCTCCTCCAGCTGGTACGAGTCGAAGCTGTAGCTCTGCACCACGCCGCTTTCTCTGCCCTCCCTCCAGCCCTCCCTTCCTCCATCCCTCCATCCAGCTCTTCCTCCATCCCTCCACACGTCCCTCTCCTCGGGCAGCTGGACCGGTGTGGGCCTGCGGCGCTCCGCCCCCACCGAACCCATCTCTGTGCTTCAAGTGGCCTCGACACACACACACACACACACCCACACACACACCCACACACACACACACACACACACACACACAGCAAACTTTCCTCTCGATACTACAAGCTACACTCTCTTGGGAGCGCGCATGTCAAACACAATCCCCAAGACACCTTGAAGGAGAGCTCAGGAGTAGAAACGCAGGAGATCTTCAGATGATGAGGATCTGCAGCGGGAGACAGAAGAGGAGACAGAATTAAAATGTAAAAGAAGAGGCAGGGACCAAAAATAAAATAAAAAAACATACTGACAGTGCCTTGCTGATAGTGACAAGAGTCAAGGTTATACACTCCAAAGAAAAGTGTGTGTGTGTGTGTGCGTGTGTGTGTGAATCTGTGAGAGGCATATTAAATGAGAGAATCGGTGACAAAGGATGCGCGATGACAGACAAGGTGGGCGAAGTTGCAGCTCTGCATTCAACCGGCACCACAACACACATCATGACTGTCGAGGAGAGACGACACTGACACAAAATAAACAGCTTTGATGAGCAATTAAACAAAAGCACCAAACCTCTATCAAGCTTCTGAAATGTGAAGGTTTGCTGTTCTTGTTTCTCTTCAGAAATGTTGCGTTTGACTGTAATTCAGACAAAACAAGCCACCTCAAGACATCGGTTTGGGCTCGGGCTGAATTGTGACGAGTCAAGTTATCTGCTGGACTAAGAGTTAGTTAAGAATAACAAGTCAGGACATAGACAACAAAGTAGTTTTCAATAATTCAGCTGACACAAAGCTTCTTATTTAGCAAAGTAAAGTAAGCTTACAAGTGTAAAGAACTGTTGATGTTTATTATATTTATCTGCGTGAAATACGACCATGGCTGAATACTGTCATGATGGAGATTAGTTGCTTTATTAATTAATCAATTGTTTGATCTATAAAACATGAGAAAATCCTGCCAGATGCCAATACAATGTCCTAAAGATTGAGTTAACATCTTTACGTTGCTTGTTGTGTTCAACCAAAAGTCCAAAACCACAAAATATTCTATTTACAGTAATCAAATATCAAGATGGTTTCTGATCAACTTCCCGAGGATAATCGTTTAAATGACTCTATCATGCAACACCGTCACCATAAACATGCCTGGAAGAGTAAAAACCAACTAAAGGAGCTGAACAGTAACCTGCTTCCTCTCACGCGGGTCCACAGTGAACTGTTATTGTTACAGTCTGCATCCATATGAACGGGTATTGACATTGTTCCACACACAAACACACACAAAGGAAGCACAAAAGCCCATCTATGTGCACACCTGTGTGGCTACACAAACGCTGGAGGACATCTGCACAATTCAGCTCTGTCGCCACACATCAACCCCGAGGCCTCCCTGCAGCCCGACGCCCTGCGACGCGGCTGCTCTGCAAGCAGGAAGCAGCTCGGTCACCGGCCCGCTCCGCTTTCAGGGTGAGAGCTCATGTTGAACGCTGCAGGACCAGATGCTGTGAGAAGCTCTCGTCTCTGCAACGTGGGTTCATCCACGGCCTCCAGTCAGGATGCAGAGGACCGAGGAGACGCGTCATCAAACTGAGGCTCCTCCTGGACGTAAACACTGGGAGCTTATTGAGAAAAACTTCTGTGTGTGTGTGTGTGTGTGTGTGTGTGTGTGTGTGTGTGTGTGTGTGCGTGTGTGTGTTTGTCTTTCTTTTCTGTTATCTCACAGTGATGCCAATTCACTTCCCCTAACCATCTGCAGTTTCCTGTGCAGACTGGAGGCGGCGCTCTCGGCCCTCCCTCCTTTGCATTAAAAGGCTCCAGCCTGCGAGCATAATTGAATGAATTGCAGTGTAATATGCAGTTTGTATTGTTTACATAAATATTAATGGAATCAGCATCGAGAGTGAGCAAAAGCACTTGATGTGACAGCTAAATCCCCGACATCTTGGAAATACTTCTTAGTGTTCAATGCATTAACTCCAAATCAATTAAGGTCACGTGTTTTGCGTGTCCGCTGGACGGGCGCGTGAGAGAAATTGAAATCGGGAGCTCATAGAGCCAAAAACACACGACGGCGGGGCAGCGGAGGACACGCGGAGATGCTCGCTCAGTTATTCCGCTTCTTCTTTTCCAAACCATCATTAAAACGATCTTAATCAAGCCCAACAAGGTTTAAATGTCGCGTGTGTATCCCTCCGTGGGGCTTTGACTGCGACCGCGGTGATTTTTTTTTTGTTGCCTCCAAGGGAAAACAAAAACACACGAACAACAGGTTATGAACGGCCCCTTTACCTCCGGTGCCTCCGCTCGCGCTCCCCCGGTTTCGTGCCGGCTCCTCCCCGCACAGCAAGGAGCAGCGAGAGACCCTCAGCAGCGGGATCCTCGAGCTGGTCTCTGCCGGACGGACCTGGTCCCTCCTCACTCAGCCCGTCTCCATCAGACACAAGGGAAGCCCCGGTGCCGTCCTGCCTGCGAGCGCTGCGACGCACCATCCAGCAGCGGAGAGGAGGGAGCGGGGATGGAGGGAGGAGGAGGGAGGGAGGGAGAGGGAGGAGAGAGAGAGAGGAGAGGGAGAGAGAGGGAGGAGGGGGGATGTTGCCTCTGGCTGTTCATCTTTTGCAATCAGTCTTTTCAAACGAGTCGAGGATGAAACCATCGAAATGTTTAATGACGGTGTTTTCCTTCGCGTGCGTGTTTCCACACATGGGAAGTAGAAGAATACATTTCCAGGGAGGACATTTAGTCAATGCATTACTTTTCTTCTGCAGGCTAATACAACTTCAGAAGCTCCGTGAGCGAACAGAGCAGATCCCAGGACATCCTGCGGCAACGATAAGAAGTTGACATTTTTAATTCAAGATGTGTCTTTGTCTCATTTTTGTCTTTTATTCCTTTTTATTTGGCTTTATTGGCACCATGTGTGTGTGTGTGTGTGTGTGTGTGTGTGTGTGTGTGTGTGTGTGTGTGTGTGTGTGTGTGTGTGTGTGTGTTGCCGAAGCACATAGATAAGAAAAACTGTGGATATTAAAGAAAAGAAAAAAAACAATAGAGGGAAAGTCTCTCACACACACACACACACACACACACACACACACACACACACACACACACACACACACACACACACACACACACACACACACACACTTCTGGCACTGGAGCCTCTGTGTGATTGACAGTTTCATCAGTTTAGTTCAATATGCTAATGCTTTATTATTGGCAGGGGCTCCGTCATATTGCACTGGAGGAACAGCCAGATGGGAATTAGCTAAATGGTGTCTCTGTCTTTTAGGTGTGGAGTACAACAGACCCAGGATCTGTTGCTTGTGTGTTTGAATACCGTTCTTATAGGCCCCGTCTTTTAATGCTGTCACATAAAAGACACATTTGATGTTTTGACTCTGCTAATGCCAAAATTCAGCCTGAGTTCTGGCTCAACATCACAGAGTGCATCGAAGATCAACGGCTCATCTGATGCTTCCTGAAGAAGATTTTCCCCATCAGTCATCAGTAAACCCAATCACTTCTGGTGAATTATAGCATTTACAAATGATGTCATGCTGATCTTCAGGAGATTACGTACAAAGAGCATTCACTTTGGTATCCTCCGGTTTCTATTTCTGATTCCATCAAAATCCTGCACACTGCTGGCACATATTGGAGGAGGCTAAATTACATCCAGTGATATATATCGTGATGAGAGAAGACAAGTCAATATAAACTGTAGGCCCAAAACACATGCACTGTTACAAAAGACAAAGTGTATTGCTAACACGTAGCCTCCTCTTACTTTTGAAAAGACTCCTTTACTGGACCTGCAGGAGATCTCCATACTGCTGGTGCTCACGTCGTCCTGGCTGCAGCTTCATGGGTCTCACACGTCATGCTATCCTGCAGGGTTTTATCAGGATGAGAATCAGAATCAGAAACATTCACTGTCATGTTTTCACAGACTAGGAATTTGTCCTGGCGGGTGATGCATGACATTAAACAATAAACACAGTGCAAGGAATCAGATATTACATTTACAATAGAGTATAGCATTAAAATAAAGTGCACAGACAAACAGATAACACAACTTTAAACAATGTACTGACAGCAGATTTAGAACAAAACAAATTACAGCAGGCTTTGAGGGTTTTGCATCATAAACTTTATTGTAGAAAGCTTCACTGTAGAAGCCGTACACACGTTTAACCTTGTGGCTGAACAAATTGCTGTCTGCCTGTTTGTGGAGGTACTAGTGGCTCTTTAGTGAAGACTGAAATATCACAACAACTATTGGATGGATTCCTGTCCCCCTCAGAATGAATGAATGACTTTACATGAGTGCCATCGTCAGGTAACCCGACCTGCAAACGGTTTGTTCCACATCCGAGGAGCCATCATTGGAAACATTTTAGAAACCGGCAGGCACTTGAAATGAAAATAAAAATACTCGGAAGGCGATTGAATGAAGCGTCTGTCAATGAAACTCTTACAGAAGCCACTGAGGAGAAAAGCGAAAACCTTTTCCCCGCTGAGAAAAGCCTTCAGTATCATTCTTTGCTCTTCTTTCAATAACACACAAAAGCTCTCCAGTGTTGATAGAAGCGACGCCACTGCACCTCTTCAGCAGCCTCCCTTGTTGTTCAGAGTGAGCAGTCGCCTTCCTGTCGAGTGTTGCCTCACTCACACCTGCAGGCCCACATCTGGCCGTGCGGCTCCTCACAGGGCACCGATTGGTCCGCGCTGCTGCCCGGACGCATGCAAGTCTGGCGGGATGGATCTTCGTGTGAAATGTGATCCTGTGATTCACGCGTGACCTCGAGACAATGAGACAATCCAGCGGCCCAAACGCAGACGTGCCAAACTTAACAGGAACACACACCTGCGCAGCGTGCTCGCGCTGTCATTGTGAGCACGCTGGCATGATGACATGAGCATTTAACTCAAGCTGGCAGTATATATTTAGTTTATAATGATGTTTATTTTAGGGTTTTAAATGTGCAATAGTTAAAATTGTCATTGCAATGCGTAGTTTTGCAAGTTGTGCTGGCTGGTGGTTGAGTTAGAGATGAATAAATAAAATCATATTTTACTCATCAACTGCATTTTATGCAAACGTAAATAAAATGGAGGATTAACATCTGCCATGTGAAGAATGTTTACACTTTTGGTTTTCTTGTATCCTTGAGCTCTAAACAGATGGGTCAAACGCATTTCCTTCTTTGAAAACATTTGCAAAGATTTCTAAATAGCAGCTGCTATTTAGAAATCTTTGAAATCCGAAATTGTTTCCATTTTATTTTATTCTTCTGTTTGCAGCATTTTGTTGTGTCACCGGTGAAAGCCTGAAACTCCACAGGGAACCTTTAAATAAAGTGCTGCTGTGCAAACGTTAGCGATTTGAGAGACCGAGCTTGGAATTAAAATACCAACAATTACACATTGGGCCAAAATCAGGCCTAAATATATTAACACAGAAATGATACTTTACTCCGCAGGTCATTTCAGTTCCACATTGCTATCCAAGGAAATGAAGTCACAATGTACAGTAACAGTGACAAACAAGATGGAGGCCAAAGAAACACTGAGACATGCTGACTGCATTGGAAACCGCTCAGTCCACACAAAGAAACAACACTAATCTGTGATTCATCAAGCGAATTGTCCTTTATGAGACATACAAACATATCGTGTGGCACAGCGGGCGTTTTGACGCTGGTCCACAAAAACATTCTTGAAATGAATTTAATCTGCGTAAAATCCTCTGGATCAACAGGGCGATGTTTTCTGCTTTATCTCTTGAGCTGGCTGCTGGTTTACCTGTCTGCCTCTCACTGCACCTGTCTGTCTGTCTAGCTCTCCATCTCTCTCTCTCTCTCTCTCTCTCTCTCTCTCTCTCTCTCTCTCTCTCTCTCCATCTCTCTCTCTCTCTCTCCATCTCTCTCTCTCTCTCTCTCTGTCTCTCTCTCTCTCTCTCTCTCTCTCCCTCTCTCTTTCTCTCTTCTTCTTCTTCTTCTTCTTCTTCTTCTTCTTCTTCTTCTTCTTCTTCTCTCGTGGGAAGCGTTGCAGCTCTGGATCTATGCTAATAGTTTATCGTGTTGTTTTAGCCCAAAGCAGTCTGTCCAGTTACTCAACTTTTTGGGGTTTGTGTGTGTGTGTGTGTGTGTGTGTGTGTGTGTGTGTGTGTGTGTGTGTGTGTGTGTGTGTGTGTGTGTGTGTGTGTGTTGTGTGAGACCCATTTCTCTGTGCAGATCATTGTAATTAATGTGTAAAAAAAGGTTAGACTATGTTACACCTCTTTTTTATACATGGAATTATTTTTCTGTACAACCCACAGCCGGCAGCACAGACTGAAGCGTCTATAAGTGTGTGTGTGTGTGTGTGTGTGTGTGTGTGTGTGTGTGTGTGTGTGTGTGTGTGTGTGTGTGTGTGTGTGTTTCAACCGTTTCATTAATGTAAATATTTACATGCATGTGTGTTGGACTCCTGCGTTGTGTATGCATTCATGTTCGACTGATTTACGGCCTGTATATCCTCTATTACACTATCTCACAGTGTGTGTGTGTGTGTGTGTGTGTGTGTGTGTGTGTGTGTGTGTGTGTGTGTGTGTGTGTGTGTGTGTGTGTGCGTGTGTGTGTGTGTGTGTGTGTGTCTATCTCTCCAGCCCCTCATCTATCCCTCCTTCCAGCCTGCTAAAGATGCTGAGCCTCACCAGTGTCTAAATTTAGCTGCCGGTTCAATCAATGACGGCAGAACCACAGCGTCATGACTCTGCATACTGATGGTACGACTGCCTGCCGCCACCTCCCTTCACCTCTGCTGAAGGAGATGAAGAAAGGAGGAGGGGAAGTAGGCAAATTAGAGAAATGAAGGCAAGAAAATGAGAGCAAAGCCCCCCCCAAAAAATGACAACAAAATCAAAGGGAGAGAGACAGATGGGGCCTTAATCCTATCTCACGGTGCGAGGAAGACAGGAGGGAGAGAGAGAAACAGGCACCGGGAGGCAGAAGAGGAGGAGGTAATGATGTGCATGATGAAAAAGAAGAGAGATGAAAGGAAAGAGACATGTGTAAAAGCAGAGGAGGAGGGATTGAGGGATGTAGACGGTTGGAGAGAGAGGGAGGGAGATAAGGGGAGATGGAGATACAGGGACAATATGGATGGAGACAGAGAGAAGGAAAGCAGAGAGAAATGGGTTCCTGAGAGATGGGAGACCGAGGGAAGAAAGGGAGAGAGAAAGAGATGCCAGGGGAGGGAAGAGAAAAAGAGAGTTCACACAAGAGCCGCTGGAGGAAGCTGCAACAGACTGCAGCGGCCGCTCGGTCGGTGTGCGATGCAGCCGAGTGGATTTGGAGGGAAATGAAAGCCAAGAGGTGTAAGAGGAGGCGGGAACAAGGTGCACCGAAAGGAGAAAGAGTCCGAGCAAAAGAGAGTCTATCGACTCTATTGAGTCTCTATCGAGTCTCTACTGAGTCTCTACTGAGATGAGAACAAGTAGTTTAAGTCATTTGACTTGCACTGAGCTCTGTGGGCTGGAGGGAGCTCAGTGAGTCACTGCTTGCCGGTGTTACACCAAATCCTGTCACCCGTCAGAATATGTGACCTGATTAGGAATGTGTCCATATTATTCCCCGAGTATTTAAGGAATATTTTTTTTAAAACATTGGATAAAAGCTGAGAGTGAGTCAAGAAGCTCAACACAGACACACATACACATGTGTTCTGTCTATTTTTGCAGGCGGCACAGAGATACACACTCGCACAGGCACATAATCTCTCACTGCTCTCAAAGTATCTCTGTATCTTTTTCTCTCCCAGGACTGGCATACAAATGCAAACACACTCAAACAGAGTAGACGCACACACTCTTGCACACCCATGCACGTACACACACACACACACGCACACGAGCTTGCGCTCTAAGTTTCCAGGAAAACCAAAAAAGCGCCTTGAGCACTTGGAAAGCGCTCGCTGTAAATCCACACTCCAGTTATGTTTGGCTGTGATCTGCTCTGTGCTGGAATTACATGAAGGCTGAGCACAGCGTCTTCTTCTCTGTCTGTGGCACACAAGCACAAACACACACATCATCTATTCTGATAAGGAGCCATCTATTGACACCACTCTGTAATTTATCACTGCGTCCTATTTATTCCATCCCATGGAGCTAAAACTCATTTATTAAAGCAATACTTTGACATTTTGGGAAACGCATTCAGATTGAACAACATCTCTCTCATGTCGGTATGTGAAATGTGAAGCGACAGCCAGCACCTGGTTAGCTTAGCTTAGCATGATTAGGATATGTACCGTACAATTAGAGATTGGTATCAATCTTCTCACCTAGTTTAATCTGCACAAGAAAGTGAACACATGTATCTATCAAAATGTAGATGTATGGAGGGATGGATAGACAGACAGCAGTGAATACAAAGAGGCGGCGAGAAGAGATAAATCTTCATTCTATTCATAGTTCGGCTCTGTTTTGCTGTTTCCTTTCATATCTGATCCGTGCTCTCTGGAGAGATTTGTCTCTCCGTGTGTGTTTTTGTTTGTCTGCATGTGTGTGTTTTCTCTCTCAGTCGGTTCGAGCTTTTAAACATGCTGAGCACTCTTACACTCACATCAATCTCTCTCTTTCTTTCTCTCTCTCTCTCTCTCTCTCTCTCTCTCTCTCATTGTCATCGTCTCCATCTTACACCGGTAGTTTATTAAAGGTTGCTATGTAACAACCGGCCCATTGTGCATATTTGTATTCGGGGTGTGTGTGTGTGTGTGTGTGTGTGTGTGTGTGTGTGTGTGTGTGTGTGTGTGTGTGTGTGTGTATGTGTGTGTGTGTGTGTGTGTGTGTGTGTGTGTTGTAATTCTATTTTTCTCCGTCCTCAGCTGCAGTATTTTCGCAGTAAAGCAATCGGACCAATCTGTGTCTAATCTTCAGCGGAGGCTTAAGGCCATGTCTCCTTCACCGTCCAGTGCCACGCAGACGACTCTGTCAGCCAGTTCGTTTGGTCCTGCAGTGGGACCCAGAAAACACTGCTTGACGACAGAAAACACACAATTTAGAAGAGGAACATAGGAACATAGGAATCCAGATTAAACCAGAAGAGTTTGCTCTGTGAGGCTGTAGCACAGCGGTGCTTTGAGCTAAACGCTGGTTGACAACATGTTCACAAGACGATGTTAACATGCGTGTGTTTAGCAGGTGTAATATTATGCTCAATCTCTTGGTTGAGCATGTTAGCTCGCTAACCTTTGCTAATTAGCAGTAATCACAAAGTGCAGAGGAGGCTGATGGGAATTATCAGGCAGTGATTAGTTGTGCATGTCGAATTTGAATTTTGACCGTGTGATGGCGCTACAGGAGAGTTAATCAGCGTAGAGACATTACAACTGATTTGGAAAGAAAAAGGTGTCATTCAAATGCAATCCAGGTGTTGCAAGCTTTTTATTAAGATTAAGAAATGTGATCTTGGAAATATTTTCCATTTGAAAGAGAAAGAAATTCACACAAAAGCGCGCTGCTCCTGGCTTTATATAAAAATCTGCTCCGTCCTGCTCTTTATCTACTGGCCTGTACCGTTACGTTTTATGGAGACACATAACGGCGTCCTTGCAGTAACAATGAAAATTGATGTTATGTTCAGAATTAATAGGGCAAAGTGAAGGAGAAGCGGAGTGCCAAAGATGTTGCCGGCTGTTTCTGCTCCGGGGCGAGGATAAGAGGGTCAGATCCAGCGTGGAGGACAAACACAGCACCACAAACACACTGCTGGAATCAATGGGGCTGATGCTTGTTAGGAGATTGTGCAGCTGGTATTTAGAGTAGTGGAGTTGTTTTTCTCCTCAACCCAAGGAGAAAAGGACACCATACTGGGATAACAGGATATTTATCCACGTGAGCATGTTTAAAACTAGTTGCTAAAGTGGCTAATTAATGGAATGGAAAATAATAACAGCAATAATAGTAATTGATAGATATTAAAAAGTCTCTATTAGCCACTTTGGGGCTTGGTTAAACCATGAATCTTGACATCTCCTCTGTCCTCTGTCAATGTTCAGCAAAGTAAATGCAGTCTGCAGCCACAGCAACACTGAGATGCCCTTGAGCAAGGCGGAGTATGAATACCGTCGCTGTACGGCTGACTGACTATACAGGATGAAGTCTGCTCCTTACGCACAAATTAGCGACAGGCTGGTGAACATAGTGCAGCATTTAGCTGCTAAACAGCCAGAGACTTCCCCAGGAGGTGGAGACCAACACCAGAGCTTAAAGGAGAAAACATCGTGGACGCACTTTGTAAATAGGCAACAAGTTCTTCATAGCTACTTAAAAAAGGTGCTGAGATGTTTGTGTTGCACTCACAGCTTATTGGACTGAGCTATGCTAGCTGTTTCCTCCCTCTACCACTCAATATGCTAAACTAAGCTAACTACGCTAAGCCCCTCCTGGCTCATGGGAGAGATACAACAGTCTTCTCATCGAAGTCTCGGACAGAAAGCAAATAAGAAATACACATGAAAGTATTTCTCTAAAAGTAGAAAGAAGGTCAGGGTCGAGCTCATCCTCAGCAGGTGAAAAGGTTTACTCCGACAGACTTATGAAGCGTAGTACCATGTACACTTTGTCAAGGTGAAGTGAGAATAACTACATCTTGACAAATAATTCCACCACTTCTTCCACTACCAGATTTAGGCAAACTTTGAAGAGAACTGCAGGTCTGTTTCTCACTGTGCTGTTTCGTATTCAGCAGAAGAGCAGCTTCGATTAGTCAGCGTCCCATTAGCGGCCATTACATTTAAGTGTGTGAGTGAAAGTGGATGGGAACCTTTGATTTAGTGTCTGAAGCCAATATCGCTGTGAGGAATGAAACGGTCCCTGTGGAGTCTTTCTTCACATGTAGTATCCTCTTTCCCTCTCTCTTTATTCATCCATATCTCTCTCTTTCTCTCAAACACACATAGGTGCCTCTGGGACCCTCATCAGGCCAGCGAGCTCCTTTTAGCAGCTCCCCCGGTGATCTCCATATCTCTAATGAGACTATTGTAGTAAAAGGAGGGTTGATAAATCCATTTCCCACAACCCACTCCTCCTGCCCGCCTGTCTATCAGTTTGTCTCATTGTTGCCCGTCGTTCCACCTGTGAGCGCTCAGCCGGGACAGAGGGGAGGAGAAAAGAAACACACAGGTCAGAGAGAGGAGGAAGAGATGGCATCCATGACAGGGAGCGGGTTAAGAGAAAAAGAAGAGAGACACCGGAGGGCGAAACAGAAATAATACAGAGGAGAGGAATCGATGTGATGGGAGAGACGAGAGGAGGCGGTACGGGTGAGACAGTTACAGATGGGGAGAAGAGGAATCAACGGAGGGAGCAGAGGAGTGTCGATTTGAAAGAAAACACAATGGGAAGTCTAAAAAAAATGGAATGAAAGAGGAGGTGGAGCGTGAAGGATGGATGAACAGGGAGTGACTGGGAGAGTGGCTGCTTAAAGGTCATGTGTGTGAGAGAGCCGTGTGCAGAGAGACGTGGACTCAGTCCTCCTCCCTTCTTTCCTCCATCCCCCGCCATCATTCGTCAACTTTATTCATAACACCGACAGGTTTACAAATAAACTTGGGTTGGGTCCATCAGACAACGAGCATCTCCTCTCATCGGTCTAAATCCAACTCCCTCGTAAACCCCAAAACATTTGATAATAAACATGATTTAATCCAGCTATCAAAGGCCCCACCTCTCTCCTCATATTCTCCTCATTTGTTATTGACCAAGCCCACCAATCAGTTCCCAGATATTAGTGTCTGTGTGCGATGTTCTGCTGGCCTGTGGCCCAAACTCTGGTTTCCCGCTCGAAGCCTCCCTTCGGGCCAGTACTTGGACACGACCCCGGTCACGGTGACTGTTTGGAAACACCTGAACTCTTCACCAGCGGACGTCCACAGCCTGAGATACGGCTCCGTCCTGTTCTTCTGACTGCTCTCGACAACAACATGCTTTTCCTTATAAAATGTTCTGATCGTTCGTGAGCTGCACAAACTCTTAGACAGGCCTGGCTTCTGCCAACAACATGTACACGGGAACATTAGGAAAGTGTGTGCTGAAGTGTTGTTGCAGTCGTTGCTGGTGCCGCTGTTCTTATGAGACGTACAGCTACTCATTGGATTTAATATCAACTCATGTGGATAAAACATTCTCTCATATGTATGTATATGGCCGTGACAACATGATTCTCTAAAACATTTTTCTTCCACACCTTCCTGCTATCAGTTCATCCTTTTTGTATTTACAGTCTCCATCTTTGTTCTGCCATCAACCTCTTTCATCCCTGTCTTCTCTCTCTCCCTCTCTCTCTCTCTCTCTCTCTCTCTCTCTCTCTCTCTCTCTCTCTCTCTCTCTCTCTCTCTCTCTCTCTCTCTGTCTATTCTTCACCCTCCCTCCCTCTATCTCTTATTCTATCTCCCTCCATCTCTCTCCATCAGCTTCAAAGAGTTGTCTCTGTGGCAGACCTCGAGGGCACCTGCCTCTTGAGGTGGAATAAAATCATCCGTTCCCTAGTGCTTTGTGTGTGTGTGTGTGTGTGTGTGTGTGTGTGTGTGTGTGTAGCTGGTACACACTCTGAAGTGCAGTGAGGCCCTAGGCAGTGCTATAACAAACAATCTAAACCAATGAGCATGCAGGTGAGCCTGGACCACCGGCTCCTTCTGGTCTCTAAATGAGTTTATGTTGCAGTGTTGTCGTAACCTTTACAGTCCAAATGAAAATGTGTGCGCTCGTGTCTATCTCTGCATATTTGCACAGTGTGTCATACGGCTTTGTATGTTTGCATCTGAGTGCATATGTGTGTGTGTGTGTGTGTGTGTGTGTGTGTGTGTGTGTGTGTGTGTGTTCAATGAATGCATTTGGGAGTCTGCCACCTCTGTGGGCGAGTGCTGGCTTCTCAGCGGCATCGAGTGAGATTGGATTAGAGGTTCAGTGTGTAAATCAGACAGAAGCAAGATGTTGGTTAAAACAAGTGTGTGACGGAGTGTGTCCTTCATGACTAGAAAGAGCAGACTGTGATGTTTTCTGCCCAACTGGGCACCTTTTAATTTAATTGGGCCTCTGTTGAACAGTTATGCTCAGCTTTTACAAGGCCGTGTTTTTGTTTTTATTAGCTACTTTCAAATTAGTACAGAGAATGACTGCACTCATATGTTTAGCAATTAATCTCATGAGTACTTGTGTTTAAAAGGAGTCGCTCACATTGATGAACCTTTAGGTTCATCAATGTGAGCTACAACGTGAGCAACAATGTGAGCTACAATGTGAGCTACAATGTGAGCTACAATGTGAGCAACAATGTGAGCTACAATGTGAGCTACAATGTGAGCTACAATGTGAGCACTACGGAGAAGTATAGCACCAAATATGCAGCCCCTCAATATTTCATGGACAAAAGAACATAGAAAGCAAAATTGGCAAAACTGGAGAGGAGAGGACAACCATTTGGGTCAACATCAAAGACTGAAACCTGGAAAAGATTCATCCATGTTTAATACAATTCCGTTTTTAATGTTACTAATTGTATATAGACATATATATATATAGACATATATATATATATATATATATATATATATATATATATATATATATATATATATATATATATATATATATATATATATATATATATATATACACAGATAGATACTGTTGGTTTGTATGTGGTGAGTTAGAGAGAGAAGCAGTGACAAGGATGAAGAGAGGAAAAAACTGGGTGGAGGTTGGATATCTATATGAGTCCCCCATCTAATTAAAGTCATTAGAGTGAAGCAGGAAAATCTGTCAGATAAAGGAAATCGGTTACCGCTCAGTCTTGGATGAATGCCAAAACCACAGGAGATAGAACGAGAGAGAGAGAGAGAGAGAGAGAGAGAGAGAGAGAGAGAGAGAGAGAGAGAGAGAGAGAGAGAGAGAGAGAGAGAGAGAGAGAGGTCTTTATTGATCGGTGGGCGTGTTGAGAAGGGACCTGAACTACCACATCACCATCTCTGACACTCACCTACACAAACACACGAGCCTCAATAAGATGTTCACTATATCTTCAGGTGCATTGTGTGTATCGGTGCTACTGGCTGTTGTGCTGCTCATTGATTCCTCTCGTTTGAAAAAAATGTTTTTCCCTTGATAGATTGTCAAGAGACTGTGTGGTAAACCCTTCAGGTTACAATTTTAAAAATGTATTAGATCTGACTTGCTGTTTTAAAGGAGAGAGAGGTTTAACATGAGGTTGTACAGGAAACTGAGGAATCACAATAATGTGTATATTTAGATACCTATAGAAAGCTGGATCCAAGTGTTCTTAAAATGTGTTAACATATAATAATGCATACAGTATATGCAAAATATACTTTGATTTTAAGGATAAATCCAGCATTTTCAAAGCTGGATTAACTAAATCCTTACCTTACCTGTTGCTTGATCTCTTTACAGCCATCTTCCTCTTTAGGCCTCATGGGGTCACAGCACCCACAGAAACGCCATCAGGCCCCTGAGCGCCACAGCCTTGAAGCTGGTTCACCCTTTTCTGCCCTTAGTGTACCTGAATAACTGCCATTAACGTCTTAAAATAATTGTCTTGCAATAAAAGATAAATGTCTTGCAACATGCCTCAATGGATCTTTAAATACATCTACCGGTAGTTCGTTGTAATTTGTGATCGTGTCTTTGGTTCCTGGATGCCTGCGTTCAGTGTGAGACTTGTGGTTGTGTTTGTTCTGCTGCCCTCTAGTGGAAAGAATTAAAACCTAGATATTTTCCCATAATGCACTTTGCTCATTGTATACCCATCATTCCCCGCGGCCAGCTTTTCGCACCAGTCAAGATGGCGGACAAACCAGGTAACACAGCGTGTCCTCTGCCAAAAAAACACAATTTGTGTCTGTTTTGTGTGTTTTGTTGTTGGTATATTGTACGTTTTACAGACGCTGTGTGTTTAGTTGACAGACGGACCGTTTATTAATCGTCTTTAAGGCTTTTGGCGGACTGAAGGCCGCAGTGAATCCTTTAAGATACGTCAAGGACTTTGCGTGTCATTGCCGGTTTTGCCGTTAGATTGAAGCTGTCAGTCGTTTTTGAACATGTAAACCTCGTGCCTGGTGATCGAAAGCTTTAGATGGGACTTCCAATTCGGCCGGATCCGTCATGATTACGTTGTCTTTGCAGTTTCTATTGGCTAGCTTGCACGGTAGCCTGCAAACTGCTGCACGTTAACTTTACCCCAAACTCTAATGTCCTAAAATCCTAAAAACGAGTTAATTTAAATGAAACACTAAGGCAGTGATTTGACTTGCACGGGGGTTGAACGTTGGGCCAAGAGTGCCTTGTTCAAAGTAACCAAAGTAGCTAAACATGAAGTGTCAAAAGTTATCTCAGATATGGAAAGTTGATGTAACAATTGCAGAGTCGCTTCATGTGTGTTCATTTTGGACAACGTGATCAAACTGTCTCTTGTCTCCATTTGTGACCAGTTGCAGTGATTGAGAAGCGGCTGATGGACGTGAAGCTCCGGGAGCTGGGGTGCTGGCTTGGAGGTCGAGACTTCACTCCCAACGGCCTCATTTCAGCCGTCCGCAAGGGTGAGCCGACCTGTTCGGACACAAACTCAGTTGTGGACCCAAAACACTTCATTAAGGGAGGAACTATCTGTTAAAACGTTTTAATCACAAAAAGAGTGCCGCAATCACGATAGTTGACTTGATTTAATCCATTGCAATGGGGTCAAGTCCCCTCAGTGGAAACCTTTAAATCGTATTTTTAGTGACATTAATTAGAGTGACAATCACACTGTGGTTTATGCTGTTTGTGTTTCTCCCCCAGGCCACGACAGATACTACAACAAGTACATTAACGTGAAGAAGGGAGGCATTGGCGGTGTCACTATGCTGCTGGTTGGTTATGTGGCCTTGAGCTACATGTTTGAGTACGACCACCTGAGTAAGAATTTGTTGTTCTTCTCCAATATTGTTCGTTTCACTTCACACCAACTAAACTGGCATTTAATGTGATGTCCTTTTCCCCCCATCTTCTCTTCCAGAACATGATCGCTGGAGGAAGTACCACTAAGCCCCTTCAGCAGTTTTCAGGGGTGAAGCTTTTACCGCTTTGTTTCCCCTGTTCTTTCTACTCTCGGCTGTGTGTTGAATATGTGACTATTGTGACCAATAAACAATACTAAGATGTATTCATGGGTATCATGGTGGGTGAGTGAGAGTTTGTTCCACTTATTAAAGGGCATCTAAATGTCAGCTATCAGGAGTTGAGTTACCTCACGCTTATGTGAATATAAGTACAGGTAGATCTGTAACAAAGACATTTATTTGTAAGACACTGTACAGACTTCCAATACAACTTTGCAATTCATCGCTGAGAATACGAACGACAAAGGGCTCCCTAGTAAGAAAAAAATTCCATGGATTTAGGCTCTGATTAATTACAGTAGTTTGAGTAGAAACATGAATTTACAATCCTACTGGCATTTATCACATTCATTTTTTTAAAGTTTTTATTTTTATTTTTTATTTGCACAGAAGAACAAGAAGTAGGAGAATAGAACGACTGGTCTGTCACTGATGCAGTCACATGACCCAAGGAAACGCGTATATCCTGTAAAGACGCTGCAACATGTTACAGCACTCCACCCCTGTTGGACTCTGAGTGCGATGTCTTCAAATATTCAGTGTGTTTCACAGTACAAATGTAGAAAACAACGAAGACTCCCGCACAAGTCATTTGACCACAGCCACACCGATTGTGGCCTCATCTGTTTTTGTTCTTCCATGTATCCACAAAAAAATAGAAATAGCCGTTTCTTTTTCCTACTGCCTGTGTCTGTATAAACTCACAGTGGCAGCCAAAGTCTTTCAGTTCAACCTGTGAAGCAATTGGGCTTCCTGTCATCTCCTTGGCTCACATTGGGAGGACTCAGCATCGTGGGGACCTCCAGGCTGAAGGCTATTGTCCACTCAGAAAGGCAAGATGGCCTTTGGTGCATTTGTTGGCATAGTGGCCCTTCTCGCCACACTACAGAGAAAGGGAGGACAAAACATGGACAATACCTTAAAAGAAGAAATCTGCTGGTGATTGCAACAAATATTCTCTTCTCCTAATATTTTTTTTCTCCACTCGTATGGACAGTAAATATTTAGCTAGAGGCAGCAAGCGCTTGGCACAAAGGCTGGAAACAGCGGTAACACAATATGCCTACAAGAACCCCTAAAGATCAAACAATCAACATTATCACATTTTCTTTCTGGGAAAAAAACTAAGATGTAAAAACTATAATTTTAATTTTACCCATCCTTAGTAATGAAGGAGCTTTGTGGTGCTGTGAAGCACTGGGGCTTTAATGTCTTGCTCAAGGACACTTCAACATGAAACTATGGGGAGAAAACAGGGATCCAACCGGCTTCCTTGCTAATCTTTTTGCCAAACATTAGATATTTTTTTGTACATATATAACTTTATTTGCATTGTTTTAACAAAGTGATTGCACATGTTATTAGTTTTTGTCAGATGCAGCAGTCTGGTTTACTTGAAAGGGATTTCAATTTTCTTTAATCTATTAATTAAAAAAGAACAGATGGAGTCTAAAAAGTTGGACCATTTTGTTCCAAATTTGTTGGGGCGGTGGGCCCCGAACATTTTGCTTCCTCCAAAGTGGGGCGTGACAGAAAAAGTTTGAAAACCACTGGGTTAAGGTCTCTACTTTTCCTTGGCTTACTTATTATGAATTACTATGATCTTAGTTTATTTTCTTTAAAAAAAAATAACTGTGCAAAAGTAAAGAATAAAAGCGAATGCTGGCCGTAGCTTCATATTTACTGAGAAGACACAAGTGTGGTTTTGATCCTTATCAAACTCAAGACAGCGAATAACATTATCTGAATGTCAAACTTTCTTCAGGCATTACGACTATAGTGAGAGACGGGTGCCTCAGTGGCGATATTTAACACACACACACACAAGCAGACAAATGTTCAGAAGTCTCACCTTATAGCAGGTGACCTGGTCCAGTGGCCGAGGCCCTCTGTTGCCAGTCATGTTATTGTGCTGATGAGGAGGAGCCATTGGCATGTGGTTCTGTGGCCGCATGCCTGGACTGGAGTTGGTCAGCTGGATGAGAGAGAGCGACGAGCGGCCGATCGTAGGAACAGGCTGCAGCAGGAAAAAAGATCAATCTTTTCAAATTAGCAAGTAAATAACATGACGCAGGGCACTGAGGCAGTGGCTTCAGCAGAGGTGTGTTAGTGTGTCTTGGTGGTTGTGTATGTTTACTCTCACCTTTGACTGGTTATGGATTTGTTGTTGCAGAGGAGGCTGTTCAGAAGCTCCCATAGGCAATTCAAAACGAGGGCTGTGGAGGAACATCTCACTGTTAATCTACATTTCTGTCAGGGGAAGTCTCCAATAATTTAAATTGTATTGCTAACAATAATAAATAAGACATAGATAGCTGCTTTTAATTTTACCTGCAAATAAAGACATTTCTATTCTGTAAGAATCAAATAAAAAGGATAACGTACTGCATAAATTTACAAGTTTTTCCCTCCGGACAGAAGCCCACCAGATAATTCATACAGATCACTCTCCTTGTGTGTCTGTGTCTGCAGTCAGGACCTTTGACAGAAAGATTAACAGAAGTAGTAAAATTAAAGAATTCAAACCTGTGTCGGGAAACTATGTTTATAAACAGTGTGTTAACATTAATACTGCTGGAATGTTTCTGTGAGCAGGACGTACCGTGTTTGCAGAAGCCTCGGTCATACCAGGGACAGTCTTTGATCTTGGACTCCGGATCAATGTGCAGGAACGGACATTCCTTGTTGCTGCACTCACCTGCATGATTTTAACACAAATAAAAACAGGGTATTCAACTGGGGATGCAAACACAGTCCCTGGGCTCATCTTGTGTGATTTCATGAAACATCGAGTTCACCAACCAAACTTGGAGTAGAAGTAGCATTCAGGCATCTTGGTCATGTCGTATTCATGGAGGAACTCGCACTGGTCTCCCTTCTTACACAGACCTCTGAGCCAGTGCTTACACACCACCGTCTTCTCTCCACTGATGTGACGGAACGGACACATCCCACCTGGAAGCAAGGAACAAATAAAGATATAACACAAACGGTGGTACAACTTTCCTAATTCACAACACTCCAACCTGTAAAGTCAGTATAACAACAGGCTTTTAAAAATGGCCAATACCTATCATCAATAATTTACTGAGCTAGGCAAATTTGAGCAAAGAAATGACACTTGTTTTGTGCAAAAGATTGTGCATTAGAATACATCCTCTGCTTGGATCTTTGAGCAGCAAACTCCTTTTGTATTTTTCAATGTCTACTGCAGCAATCCCACCATGTCAGCTTTCATTTATCATTCCTTTTATTTTAGCTCCATTGGAATTGTTATCATCATATGGTATCATATTTGTTTTCAATCATTTTACCTGTGGTTATTATTTTCTTGACAAACAAAACAATATGATCATAATACCACAATGTGATTCCCCTGAAAAACAAATCAAAACTTTAAAAAAAATGTTTGTATGTTTCAGAAATGTACTATTGTTTTTGTTTTGTTATGCATTTAGTGAATGATAATACACTATCCTTTAATATTTGTGAATGGCGTATGTGATGTCAACAACACGACCAGTACTTATATGTATCTAAAAATGGTCCAATTGCATTGTGGGAAATGTAGGATCCGGTGTTTTGAAGCTTGACTCGTACTAAAAAAAAAAAAAAAAGTCGGCATAACTCTGTCTCCGCTGTTTCAGTTTGAAGCATTAGGTTTATAATGCATCTGTTGTGAGTCCCCACCTTTATTTAATTGAAATACTAACTTGTGTTTTTAACTCACCTTTCTGACACGCTGCTCTCATAAAGAACTCGCACACAGCAGACCCGGACTCTGCGGGGACACACAGTATTATGACATGAACACATTGAGGGGACACAAAGCTGACATAAACGTCCACACACTGCCAGGTGTCAGCGGTCACCACCGGCCAGGTGTCAGCGGTCAGCCGTCTTTAGCTCCTCTCCGTTGTACCATTCACTCGGAAAGTTTACCCACTGCGGCTAAGTACCAGCTAGCATCCCAGCACTTACTGTCCATGCCGGGGAAGGGCAGCGGCTGCGCCCCGAGCTGCTGCTGCATGGCCAGCTCCAAGTCAAACTTGAGGTGGTCCACGGTCGCCAGCATGTCCTGCATGTCTGCGGTAGTCGGTAGCGCTCCGGTCGAGAAGATCAAGATCTAGCTAGCTCGAGGCTGCGCTAGCTCGGTAGCTAGCTAGTACCTTCTTCCACAGCCAGCTAAAGTGGCTAACGGGGCTAGCTCGGCTAACCAATAAGAGAACAACAATCGGTAAGCTTCCTCGTGAGAAACCACAAAACGCTGCTGCTGTTCTTCGCTTTGTATGACAGTTTTTTTTAATGGGAAACACGCTAACATTAGTCGGTCTCTGACTTTGTATTCGTCACAAACTGCTCTTCGTTCGCAACCAGTTGGTTCTCAACGGTGGATGGATGGAAGGCGCGCAGAGTGACCTCTGACCTCACGGATTAAGGCCAGACTAAACGAGCACCGAGTGCTTTGGTAAACACGCACCATACGGTCTTTCTTATCAATAATACTTTAAGGAGGAAAAAGTAAATACATTTAAGAGAAACTGTCAAAAGTTTACATTTACACTAACGGTACATTAACGTTATTCCTCTCAGAGCAAACAGAATAAACCCAAAAATAAATTTACATTCATTATTCAGATATTTTTTTCCATGTCTCTATATTTGAAAACCTGTTAACCTTTAACTGTTTAAAAAATGGCGGTCTAAATACCAACTTTTTCACACTAAAAATAAACTTGTAGATACATCATTTGTAACAGAAGAATAAATGCATGGTGACATGAAAAGGAAAAACATGTTGTGCTCGCTTGAACAATTGTGCATTCAATTTCGTTATTTGTTCTTTAAATTAATAATGAACTTAATACAATAGCATATTGCCATAGTTTTGCACTTTGTATACACTCTATATATCTGTTATATGCTTGGATATAATACTATTTTATTTTGACTTTAGGATGGGATTTTTGTGTGCAGTGTGTTGTAAAATTAGTTACATTTACAAATTAACCAATAATACTTAAAATAATTTAAGAAATGATTCAAACTAACCAATCATTATGCAAGGATTTTGTATGCAATAATACAATTTTTATTTGATCCACTCATTTCTGGAATTTATGAGATATGGCAAATATCAGGTGATTTCGTCATGATAACTTTAGAAGAGAACAACATGTAGTTTTTTTAAGACAACAAATTACTTTGATCAGATTCAGAAGAACCCTTCTGCACAATTAATGCTGCAACTTTACAGAGGAAAGCATGTCAGATAGCAGTTCTGCTGATATTGTTCATGTCACCAATTAATACGAGGTATTGCAGATATTTGGATTAAATAGAATGTCACTAAAATATGAATGTGTTGGTTTTATTTAAACGAGGGACTTTATTGAGCAACAGTAAGGTTCTTACGTACACAGTCGAAGGGCAAGCTAAATGTACGTCTTTTAGGAGGCATGATCAGAAAGGTTTCAACTTTCATTAATCTGGTTGGGGAAAACTTGTGTGTTGGGAGGGGCGCTCTCAGTGTGTGTAGCAGCAGGAGTTGATAGTGAATGTGCTGGATGTAGAGGAGGAATACGCATCTTTGCTACACACCTCTTGCAAAGGGAATTTCCTCTGGCAGAAGCTTCGGGTGGCGCTGGCAGTAGGTGGAGTGCAGACAGTGCAGGTTGGTGGGAAAGGAAGTAGGCGGAGGTACGGGCTGCATGTGCATGTACATGAAGTGTAACGGGACAGCTGTTTGAACGTGGATCTTGCTGGATTGAGATGTAGGTGGAGACTCAGGGGGAAACTGCAGAATCTGTTGGTGCTGGGTCGGCGGAGGTAGTTGTAAACGGTTGTAGACCACTGAAGGAGGCTGTTGGTGGAGGTTCGGTCTGCAGCCAGGATCTGCAGATGTAGGCGGCAGCTGCAGGTAGCTGGAAGAGACTGTAGGTGGAGGTTCAGGCTGCAACTGCGCTCCAACTTCCGCAGCTGTGGAAGGCACTTCAGCTGGTTTGCAGAAAATCTTTGTGTTATGGCAGAGTATTATTATCTTAACTTAACCAACAATTCTTAAATTTAAAACTACATTATTGTTTTTTACAGATGTGATCTTATATGATCATGATTTAGTTCTGAGCTCTTTTGTGGCGTTGTGCTCTTCGGGTCCCCTGCAATATCCTCACCATGAAGGCCAGGATGTATAAGACGTCCACATGTACCAGCCTGTCTTCACCCACTGACCCTGTCAACGTGGGACAATCCAGTCTCCCCCACAGATGAGAAGGAACAGAAACTGAATCAGAATGATACATGTGAGTTCAAAGTTGACATTTGAACAAATTAAGGTACATTTTTACTGAGAGCGAATGTGATAATTATCAGATACATTTTTGGCACAACATACCTCAACATATCATCCACGTCACGGCAGAGTTGCTGCTCCTCTGCCACTGAACAGGTTGCCTCGGGATCAATTGTGAAACTTTATTGATCCCTTCACCTTTTTCTCAAGCGACACCACCAGGACTTTAAGTTGTCACAGACTACCACAAACCTGCCGAACTAATAGGTTTCCTATCAGCCTCAGCTGCGCTTAATGTCAATGACCAAACAGCAGCACGCTGACACACCAAACTAAGATAGTTAATTTGGTAAGCACTTATTTTCTGAACCTCGGCAAAGCGCTGTCATTGTGAGCTGATTTAAACATTTAGCTCAAAGGAAGTGCATTAGTCTGCAGCAGTTTTCAGTTTAATTGAAAGACAACACACAATATCTGTCGTTTCATTTATTATCGATCCTTTAATTAAATGCAACAATTATTTTTTGTTTTTTTTCAAATTGTATTCATTATATTGTAAACATATACAGTATTAAGACTCATGTCTGGGAGGAATATACATGTTTTGTGCTTCAATCCGCACTACAGTGGAACAAAACTTTTGAATTGTAAATGTAATACAATAAATTACATTTAAAGATTAAAGCCTGAATGTGATCGTACTATTGGAGACCAAAGCAACAGCAGAGGATGTATTCTGCAGCAACAACGCTGGATAATTTGAGGACAAATCTTTCTTTCTATTCAGAAAAAGTCTTTTCCAAGCTGAAACCGAACTGTAGTGAAATAAGGAGAAAGTATCTTGACTTTAGCAATGACATATTAACACAAATATACAGAATAAAAGAACACACCAGCAAAATTTGGCATCTGTTTTTTTACTAATCGTCATCAGTCCGGCCCTCTACAGCTCAGGTAGGCCCGGCATGGGGAACTGCCCGGAGAAACTCTCCACCTCGGCCCTGATTTCTGAGACCCGCTGCTGGAACTTCTCTCCCTTGGCGAGCGCCTGAACAAACTCCTTCAGAGTGGCCTTGGGATCCAGGCTTCTCTGCACCTCCAAGGTCAGCTCAATACCTGCAGGAGGAAGGAGAGCAGGGAGGGCTTTCAGATTCCAATTTAATTCACGGGAAAACCCGTTTTGTTTTTTCTTTGTTTTCTTTTCAGTGAATAGTTCTACGTACTACGACAGCCTCAGTTGAGGGAGCTAATCGGAGAGTTGAAACAGTTAAAAAAAAAAGCTTTTTAAGCTATCTAGATGTTAATTTAACTGGAGTTTGTCAGGGAAGAGGGAGAGAGAGGACCACCTGCACAATCTGTGAGCTCTGCAATTTCAGCTTTTATGTATACATACATTTTATAGATATAGGACAATTAAAAGAATACCTCTGTGAATGAACTCGGCCACCTTCTTGAAATCATCCTCCACCATGCCTCTGGAGGTCAGAGCTGGAGAGCCAAACCTCAGACCACTGGGGCGCAGAGCGCTCTTATCCCCTAGAACACACGCAAGGGTGTCACTTTACACAAATATGAAGCTACATTCACAGAAACAAAGGCTGGACTTCTTTTCCTCACACAAGGGCCAACACAAGCTGCATGTTTAATTATTAGTTCAAAAACACAGACACACTGTACCTGGACAGGTGTTTTTATTACAAGCAATGGCACAGGCCTCCAAAACCTTCTCAGCTCGTCCTCCATCGGTCCCTTTGCTGCGAAGGTCGAGCAAGATCAGATGGTTGTCAGAGCCGCCTGCACAGGAAGAGAAGAAGATTGTTAAAAACTATGCAAGACTATGAAGTTATCCATTGCCATCAGAAATCTGTTACAGCCCCCTTTTCATGTACCAGTAAAATAAAACAGAGACATCGAGCACGGAAGATCATCATATTATTTGAAACCAGATGAAAAAAAGATTCAACAGGGATATATGAATGTTAAAGTTAGTGAAGAAGTGTGCAGCACGTCTTATTTATCACTTAGCATCTTGTAATTAGAAGAAAAACAATCTAAGGGCATGATCTTGTAATCATGAAAATGATGGTGCATAATTATGAGAAAAAATAAATAAATATGGGGGGAATATCAGTTCGAACACAATCAGTCGGTCCTTGAACACCGCTTCATGGGGGTTTCAGAGATTCAAGTGTTTTTCTTGTAAACATGTTCTAAAAAAAAACACAAAAAAAAGTACTAACCTGAAAATGAACATAAAATATCCCCTTTAAATAAAAGAGGAAATAAAAGCTTTTCTTTGAGGTAAATGCAATAGCATCCGACACTCTGGATACGTTCCAGCTTCATTTTTGTTTGCAGAGCGGCACTGTGGCACTTACCAGTGACAATCTTGTAGCCGTGGTCGATCAGCGCATTGGAGAGAGATTTGCAGTTCTCAAGAACCTGCATCTGGTAGGCCTTGAACTCTGGCGTCATGGCTTGCTTGAGAGCAACGGCAACACCTGCCAGGGAAAGAACCCTGAATGAGCCGGACGCTGAAACGATTGAATGCCAGTCGAGAGGAGACTAAAGAGGAGAGAAATCAAAGGGAGGAAGATGACGAGGTGAACCTGCAATAGCGTGGTTGTGTGGTCCTCCCTGCAGCCCTGGAAACACAGCCTGATTGATCAAGGACTCCAAGTTGTACAGAGTCTCCTTCCCCTTGGCGTCGACGCTCCGCACGCCTGGAGGAGGGAATCGGAGAACACAGGGCAGAAAAATGAACAAACAAAAAAGTATGTGTGCAGAGAAAAAACAAGACAAGTGGTTTGTTTTGGCAGAAGCAGCGTATTCCTTCTCCACCTTTCCTGCAGAAGATGAGTCCGGCGCGGCAGCCACGCAGCGTCTTGTGTGTTGTCGTGGTAACAATGTCACAGTACTCAAAGGGTGAGGGCACCACTCCAGCAGCCACCAGCCCGCTGATGTGAGCCATGTCCCCCATCAAGTATGCACCGTTCTCATTGGCGACCTGCTTCAGGCGGCCGTAGTCAAGGTTGCGGGAATAGCAGCTCGTTCCTGGAGAAGAAAGAGACGCGGGAGGTGAATGGGATGTTTTTTGGGTGATTTTGAGAATAAACTCCTCATGTCATTGTTTGTTTTAGTGTGTGAAAGTAAGAGTCACAGCAGAAGTACCTGCAATGATGAGTCTGGGGTGGAACAGCCGAGCGTTTTCTTGCAGTCGGTCATAGTCAATGTAGCCAGTTTCTGGATTCACCTGCAACAGAAGAACCGTCTCATTAGAGACACCAAATCATCCGATAAGCAATACATACATATTTGCCCATAATTAAACTGAAACAACCTAAAATCACTTTGAATAAAAACATCTTTATTGTTTTAGGTTTCAGATCACTTTGAAATCGTACATTTTATGTATTTAGCTTTTATACAATGTGCTTTGAAGCACACAAGGATCAGTAATGTTTTAACTGTACACATTTTAAATACATGGCAGCACTATTTCCTCCACAATAAGAGCCTTGTGCTTCAGTCCTTATTCATCCCATAATGGCTGTGTGTGTATGTTGACAACTGCGTGATTGTTTTGCACCTTATACGGCATGGACTCAAAGAAGATGGATGTGGCGGAGATTTTCTTCTTCTCAGTCATGAAGCCGTGTGTCAGGTGACCTCCGTCAGGAAGGTCCAGGCCCATGATCCTGCCGTGGGGCTCCACCACGGCCGTGTAGACGGCGAAGTTAGCAGGTGAACCTGAGCGGGAAACACAAGCAGAAGCTCAACAAATAGAAAAAGAAAGTACAGGGAGGAAGAGTTTAAAGATATAAATTCTCATCACATCAATAAGACCCCAAATATTAAACAGAGCTTAAAATGTTCAATCACTATTTGATACCCGAGTATGGCTGCACGTTGACGGCCCATTGCTCAGAGTCCAGACCATAGGTCTCTAGTGCCCTCTTCTGACAGAGCCTCTCCAGCTCGTCGACATGCTCCGTACCACCGTAGTACCTGAACGCACGGATCACACAGAGCGTTACTGCAATACTCATCCGGTATTAAATTGGGAAGAGAAAGCAGAGTGCGCCACCTACAGGCTGTAATCAAACATTAGGGATTCATAGAGAACTGGATTCAGTCTGTTACCTCTGACCGGGATATCCCTCAGAGTATTTGTTGTTCATGCAGGAACCCAGCGCCTCGAGGACGGCTCTGCTGGCAAAGTTTTCTGACGCTATCAGCTCCAGACCGTACGTCTGCCTGCGCTTCTCTTTTTTTATGATGGAGAACACCTAAAAACACAAAGATTGTACCGCTCAGGGGACAACAACAATGCAAAGGATCACTAGGAATAAGTCTGCCGTCACTTGATCCAACTGGATCATCACTCAAGACCTTCTACTCTTATTTAAAATACACTGAACACAAACCTCAGAGTCGTTGACGGCCAGAGGCTCCAGCAGCATCTTGTTGTGTGAATCCCACATTTCTTTGCTCACAGCAACATTGTGTCCATTTGATATAGACATGGTTTCTTCGTTTCTGGTCACACAAAGTGGAAATCTAAAAGAGGAAGATAGTTATCTGTTTAGAGACCAGATATGAGCCAGATAGTGAGACCACTTTTTTTTAATTGAAAAATAGGAGTGCTGCTGCTGACACACATTCATGTTAACTTGTTAACTGACCTGAGCCTCAGACAGAGCAGCAGTGGGACGTTAATCTTTGAACCATGAAACAGGCCGATAAGCAAATCAACTGCAGAAGCTGTCGCAACGCGTTACTAGTTAACTCAGAAGACCTCTGAGGCTTTACAGCCGAGCTCTCAGGGGCCAACTCTGTTATCTGATGCTGGCCGTCCTCTCTACACTGTCTACAAGTCACTGCAGGTCACTCATGTGTCTGTGTGTGTGTGTGTGTGTGTGTGTGTGTGTGTGTGTGTGTGTGTGTGTGTGTGTGTGTGTGTATGCATTATGCATGCAGGCCTATATGAGGCTGGCCATCCTCGCTAAAATGTCTACTTTACAAATCACTGCAGGTCACTCGTGATCTCGTTGACTTTATTATCTGATCGACTGACCCAGAAGCTGAGCAGCAAAGAGGAAAAGTTGCAGATGTGTGAAACGTTTGATAAACACAAGATAGCTTGTGGTTCTCCAACAATATAACTACACAAGCAAACAGTTAGCCTTTAAAATTGGATATATACTATACATATATCTATATTTCTATATATTAATACATTATATATGTTTATACACACGCACAAACAGTTACTAGACATTACATAACAGGAACCAGCTGGCTGACACTCACTCGGTGTCGCTGCCGAAGAGCAAACCAACCGAGCATGAAAAGAGTAAAATGCAAAAAGCTGAGCCGGTTCTTCGTGTCATAAATAATTTCTACCCGGCAACAGAAACGTTTCCATTTCGCCCACAGTGACGTGAACGTGCACGCGGCGGCTCGCTCACCAGTGGAGTGGAGGCTGTCTCGCTGTCCCGTGAAACTCTGGAGACCGCGGGGCTGGGACGAAACGAGGCGTCTCTGCGAGGAGAAAGTCCGCCAAACTTTTCACCAATCCGCTCGTTTGTTCTTTTTCTTTTGGGTTTTGTCCAGCGCGTGAGGCGCACTACCGCCCCCTGTGCTCTGCTCGGGGTACAGACTCTGACCCGTCAGAATTTGGTTTTACACCGGTATGAACCAGCCGAATAGAAAGCAGAATAAAAAGCAGAATAAAAAAGCAGAATAAAAAAGCAGAATAAAAAAAGCAGAATAAAAAAAGCAGAATAAAAAGCAGAATAAAAAAGCAGAATGAAAAAAGCAGAATAAAAAAAGCAGAATAAAAAAAGCAGAATAAAAAGCAGAATAAAAAAGCAGAATAAAAAGCAGAATAAAAAAGCAGAATAAAAAAGCAGAATAAAAAAAGCAGAATAAAAAAAGCAGAATAAAAAGCAGAATAAAAAAGCAGAATGAAAAAAGCAGAATAAAAAAAGCAGAATAAAAAAAGCAGAATAAAAAGCAGAATAAAAAAGCAGAATAAAAAGCAGAATTCTCTGACTACGCGTTAAGCGCTGTGTCCAGTGTTTTCATGCCTCAGTATTTTAAACCTATTTTAAATGTTATACTTCTCTCACAGTTGCTTAAGTGTTACTCATTAAAATCTTTGACAAAGTTAATAAAATATATACATATTAGTATTATGTGATAATAATCTCCTGAGGTTTAATTTGTATGTGAAATGATATACAGACGTACACACACACACACACACACACACACACACACACACACACACACACACACACACACACATATATATATATATATATATATATATATACATATATATATACACATATATATATAGATATATATATATATATATATATATATGCAAATATATATAATATATGTATATATATTATATATACATGTACACACACAGACACACACAGACACACACACACACACACACACACACACACACACACACACACACACACACACACACACATCTACTATGTCTGAGCCAGATTGACCAATGACCTTTTTTTTCAACCTTTTTATCTTATATATTATCTTAACTGTTCAGTTATTCTGCAAAGCCTGCTCTCATTTTCACATCAGTGGATGCAGCGTGGACTCCTGCAACCTAAAGCTGGTAAAAGCCTGCTCGAACTCAGTCGGGACAGTTTTCTCACAAGGAAATAAAGCAAATAAAGAAATGTACACATTTTACTGGTTCCTTCAAAACAATCTGAAATATTTTAATAAGTCAGTTATATACAATGTAAGATCCCAAAAAAACATAGCGGCAAAGCTCAGTTAGCAAAGTCAGAAATGTACCATGACAAGTTTACCGTTACTAATATCATGTACAAGATCATCAGTTAGAAGGGGGTTCATTCAAAGTGCACATGACGACCCGTGTATTCTCAAATGCAGCTTTACTCCCTGGAGGGATCAACAAGGCCAACATATACACAAACCCTCTCTGGTTTCTTCGCAACCATTTTCCAAACAACCATATGTAACAGAAATATTATTAAAATAGTCAAATATGTATATTGCACCAGTCCGTGAACATGTAAAAAAAAGCCTCTGATAAATTCTCTGCATCATTTCATGGAGAGGGAGTTTATTCCTCTTGCTGCCGCCGCTGCTGCGTCTTTTGCTGTAAAATAAAAGAGAGACACAATCAGCTTGACAACCTGACAAACTGTGTTTCCATTTCAGATCATTCAATATGGTAATCTGTCATCTTTCACTGGAATCGTATTGTGATTCAATCATGTTGAGATGTCGTGACACACATGGATCATGAGACGCACAAAGTAACTTGAATTCCTCAGAAACTCTGACGTGAAATATTTGGAGAGAATATCATTTGTGGAGTACAAATTAGTTTTTACTTTTGCTCACCTTTTTTCTCTTCTTCTTTCTTTCTTGCCGCACCTTCTCTCTGTTTCTTGATGATGGCGAGACGAGCGAGGTCAGCTTTGGCCTGGTCTGTTTTGCCAGCCAAGTGCAGCTTCATGTAGCGCTCCTTCGCTTTCTGCTTCTCTATATCCTCTCTGAGGCAGAACATGTGTGTGTGTGTGTGTGTGTGTGTGTGTGTGTGTAAAAAAAGTTAGAATCAAACATGTTGGAGTAGAAATTTACAGACATAAAATGAAAACAGAACAAACCCATTCGTCTTTTTCGTGTTGATGTCATAACCAGTTTCAGAATGTGCTAGTAATCAGTTAAACTGATTGTGCAATACTGTTGTCATATTTTTGTACCTTATTTTATATATTTTCTTATACTATTTGCATTGATAGTAATGTTTTGCAATGTAAGTTTATTGTAATTCTGTGTGTAAGGAGGACCCAGCTAAATAAGCTTTTCATTGTATAAAGTAACTGTTATCTGTGAATATGACAATAAAAATATCTTGAATCTTGAATACTCTCCAAATGTCATGCATGCAACTTCTACTGTGAGGATGTTTTTACTAAATACTATATACATTAAAAACAAAGTTTTCAATGTCACAGCAAGCACACACCTCTCTCTCCTTGACAACTGCTTCTTGGGCTCGTCCAGCTCAATCTGCGTCACCTTCTTGGACTTCTGAGCCACTCTGTTGGGGTTCTCGATCTCTATCAAGCCCTCCACACCCGCTCTCCTCCTCTGTAAACACATCACAACAGCTCGTACAATATGAAGTTAATGCTTTGAATATAGCAAACCGTGAACAAATGACAAAAACTTCTGTGCAGGAAAAAACCTTACAAGGGGGCTTCAAATGTGCACATCAATAATTAATAACAAATGATGTTACTATCTGAATGTGTGTTTGGTTACAGAGCATGGGAATGACAGAAACAGTGTGGCGGTACATCTGAGTTTTCATCGTCGCTGTCTTCTGAGTCTGATGCCGGGAGCTTCTCCTCTGCTACGTTATTCTGAGCTGCACCTCCGGCCTCTTCTGCTTCCTTCTCTTGCTAGAACACATGGAGGAAGAGAAGCGTCAGGTTAAACACATGCATTGAAGACAGGGAATACATACACAATCTGCAGTTGTTTTCTTCTTTTTACTCCGTTCAAACACACCATCGGCTCCTTTCACATCAATCCCTCTCTTCCGGCTGGTTGGAGGGCACTCCAGCAATGTCAGACATAAAGATTAGTTTACACAGATTACTCTTTCCATGGGAAAGATGTTATTGAGGTACATTTTGGGAAGTGTTGGATCCACTCTTCTTGACCCAAACTTTTGAGAAAAGCTGAGCACTTGTCTGTGACAGTGATTTCAACATGAACATGGTTCAAACAGTAGTTGAATGTATTGCGATCCACCAACCTGTTTCCTCTCTTTCTCTGCCTTCATCTGGGCGTCTATCTCCTCGGGGCTGGTGTACGTCCTCATGCGACCCTTGTTGCTACCTTTCCTCCCTGCATCAAGAACCATGATGACAAATTACACCTCACACAGAAATGCATACACCGTGTTTAACATGGGTGAAAAACAGCAGGGGCAACCGCAGAGAGACATGATTGTGTAATAATGCCGTTACAGTTCTCATGGCCTTTTTTCCAGTGCTTGTTTATGACCACACAGTAAGTTAGAGAGGCATCTCTTGGACCACTGCCTGTTGTTGGGTCACTAACAGCAGGTTAACAAATGTGCAAAACTGATATCAAGCGGGTTTTAAATCCTTCTTACCTCCTTTGGGCATTTTGAAAAACAAATCCTCTATTTATAAAATCTTTATCAACTAAATACTGACAGAAAACACAAGTGTCAAAACAGTACTACGAACTGACAGCTGGCTTGTACTACTCAGAGTATGGAAATACTCTGAGTAGTTCAAGTATTTGCCTTTTAATAAATATTCAATACAGGGTTTTCCCCCAACGAAATAGTGAACATATGTATTGCTATGAACTAAATAATGCACATATTTCCATATAATTTGTAGTTATTTAACTAAAGACGTGAATTTTGAAATACACTAACATAAAACATGCTGTTTATTTTTAGGCAATTTGCTCGTGGGCTAAAGTGATGCAATGTGCCAGGAACGACGGAAAGACATTGCTTTAATGTGTACACTGACCCAAATAAACGTTACCATGAATGTAAATAGTGTGTTATGTCGAGAGACGATTGAATAAGTCATCGCACGCAGTTAAATGGAAAATGTTTATTTGCCACGGTGACGTCATTCAAGCGACAAGAAGGTCAAATGGACCCCACGTGACGTCCGATTTTAGCGACGAAAACGGGTTCGCGAAATCAAAACGAAAACACGGAGAGCTTTTGTTCTCTATTCATATCAAACAGAGCAAAATGCCCAAAGTAAAGAGAAGTCGGAAACCGCCCCCGGACGGCTGGGAGCTCATTGAGCCCACTTTGGACGAGCTGGATCAGAAAATGAGAGAAGGTGAGCCGCGAGAAGACGAAGATTGTCCCGATGCCCCGCAACACTTTGCCGTCGGGCTACAACCACAGCACGCAGTCCGTGCGGATGAAATGGTCACTTTCTTCACTATGTAATAGATTTAAAGACAATAGACCCGTTTAGTCTTATTTTTCAGTCGGTTAATCCTTGGGTGATGTCTGTGAAAAGGTTTTTGGCTGACATTTTGAAAATGGATAACCAACGTCTGCTGATCGCTAACGACAGTAACGCGACTGTAGAAAACTTAATCAACGGATCAAACGACCGGTGCTAGCTACTGGGGAAGTGGTTGTAATTCAGTCAGACGCAATTGTTTATCATGTCTGTAATTTCCCTTTTTCTGTTGAGTGTTTACACCATAAGATGTCCACGTGTTTACGTACGGCTCTACCAGTGAGCGCTAATGATGAGGACATTAGTGTTACAGCATGTATGCAGTTGTACTTAAGACAAAAGTCTGCGTGCAACAGAAAATGCCCCCAAACACACAACCTGGTCAATACAGATGGAAACCTGCACATAGCGCTGACCTCAACCGCATCCAACATATATTTAGGAAAGTAGACTAATGGTAGTGGAGGCTGTTCTCGTAGCATCTCTTTGTGGCACTTCTCACCTAGAGGTGCGTTTGATTTACCCAAGCAGGTGCACAATTCATTTCTGCTTTCCAAAGGTAACCATCCTGATTTTTTTTCTTCTGTTTTCTAGCTGAAACAGAGCCTCACGAGGGAAAGCGAAAGGTAGAGTCCCTTTGGCCTATTTTCCGACTGCATCATCAGCGGAGTCGATACATCTACGACCTCTTCTACAAAAGGAAAGCCATCAGCAGAGGTAGACCGAGTTTCCCCTCTACCTGGCGATTGTTTCCAACTCCACTTTGTTTTTTCTTCTTCCTCTTCAGTCTACTTCACCATTTGATATAATCCCTCAAATTCATCATGAAGAAATTGATTATCTGTTATGTGTATTTGAATAACACTTTATCCCTACATGTACTGTAGACATGCCATGATTTCAGCGACGTTTTTTTTGTTTTTGAAACATTTGTATATGCACAGGACCAAACATTTTAAACTCAATCTTAGTTACACGTTGTTTACTAGATTCCAAACCAGGGTTGTCCTTCTGTGTGTCCCCTGACAGAGCTGTATGACTACTGTATAAAGGAAGGTTATGCAGACAAGAACCTGATTGCCAAGTGGAAGAAGCAGGGCTACGAGAACCTGTGCTGCCTGCGTTGCATCCAAACCAGAGACACCAACTTTGGAACCAACTGCATCTGCAGAGTCCCCAAAAGCAAGCTGGAAGTCGTAAGTCTGAAATAATTTGAGGGATTCTCACTGCAGTCGTTTGCTATTATCAGTGAGAAAATTCACATGATGCCGTATGTGATTGTGTATTCATTTCCTGTGTGTCCTTGTGATCTAAATCTAGCTCTTTTTGTTTCCTCACTGCAGGGAAGGATCATTGAATGTACCCACTGTGGATGCAGAGGATGTTCTGGCTAAGTGTTAACCTCCCGTCTCTTATCCGTTGGGCATCGGGTCACCCAGCCACCATCTGTGCACTCAAAACCCCAAAGCAACATTGTCTTTATTTCAGTTGGAAACAAATCACGGATATCTTTGCCATCATCCTCAGTTGCCTTTAAAGGGGTCAGTTTTTGATTAATGGGGAGCAAAGGAGAATACAAAGAGGGGCCATATTATATGACTTACTTTTGTTTTTCTACTTAACGAAAGCCCTCAACTGTAAAAGCTCAAAGTAGAAAGTTGAGGTCAGCTGTTTCTGGATAAGGCCTGTCATTCCAGCTAGTTATATCCACTGTGAGGTCATTTTAAATTCAGTTTTTCATTTAACTTGAGGGCTGGGAGGGAGGTGAGTTTAGTTTTGAAATGTCATTGTTTTAATCCTCAACATGTTGTCTTCAGTGTTCTTGTGTAATTTTAAATAAAACAATTCTGATTTACCTGAGCTTACTTTTTGTATTTTATGATGAGTGTGAAATTAAATTTAGACTCAAGTTTCATTGTTCTTGATTGACACAAACATTTTCTTGAAGTAGCATGAATCAATAAAGGATTTTATAACTTTTCTCTCAATATTTTTCATTCATCTGATCTTTGAGAGGCTCAGCTCCTGTACAAAAGGTGAAATTTAGGCCTCAAACGCAAAAAATGTAGCCAGTGGCTACTCGAGATGAAGTATATGGTTGTCAGTGACAAGTTTTCTGATTTGGGAGTCTCTTAAGCCAGTGGTTCTCCACCTTTTTAACCTTTTTGGTTGAACAGATGTAATACAGTGCTTTGCTATCAGTGTTTGATTTAATATAGAATATATACAATTCAGTTTATGAACCTATACTTACATTTTATTTTTTTAATTGCCATTTTTAAAAGTACTTAATAGATGCACATTTTAAATATAAAAAAATCTCACGTACCCGCATTTGAGAACCACTGCTTTAAGGTACGTCTGTAGTAATATCAGGTTTTTTACATTCTTATTGCTAAAATGGGAACACATAGCTGCCCGCCCACTCAGCCTTTCCCTGCATGACAATATTATTGTGATATTGCTGCAAACATGTTCTTGTATAATTTATTTACTGCTACTTTCTCCTTCAGTCCACCACCTGCGGCTCCTGCGGTGCAATTAGTTGTTTTCACAGATGAGCATTAATTATTCACGACACCTCAAACACTCGCACATCCGTCATCGCGAAAGCAAGTCACACAGATGGAGTGTTTGCAGTGAAATGATGATCTCGTGTCCTAAAGTCATATTCACCGTGATCACCTAACTCCCGTGTTATCCAATCAATCCACATGAAAACAAAATGGATTCAAATAATTTAATGGAATTAATGAATTTCAGCAACATTTATATAAGAGCATCAAGACATTCACAACGTGCTTCTTTAAAATCACTGGCAACAGCGACGTCTCACAGGCCGACGTGAGCAGAACACTTCCTCATGGTGGATTACAAAAGGTGGGCATGATATGGCAACATAAGGACACTGAGTGACGACGCGTTAAGCACACTGTGGTATGGCTTATTCAGATTACATTCACCTTTTTGCATCAGAGGGACAAAACATTTTTTAAATTAACAACTTAGCAGTAAAATGTGTTATTCAAGCGGTAAAAAAAAAGAAAAGACATAAACTGTTGCATAAAATAAATAACTGAAATAATACATTATGTGACGTTGCTGTTGGTTAAAAGCGAATGCCATTTTTAAAAAGTGTCTTGTTCGTAGCAGGAAGCCGTGGTCCAACGTTGTTTGACCTCTCACATTAAAACTCTGACCATGCAGTCACAAGTACAGAACTACAGCTCCATCACTGACGCCACAGAATTAGGAACAGTAAAATCTCAAATACGCTGGTTCTGTGTCGTTTCACTGGCCCATGAGACAGAACTTTTTTTTTTTTTTAAAACCTAACTGGGAAATTCTCCAACATCTTCCAAAGAGAAAAATCGGGGTATTATCAGCATGATGGTCATCATCCACAACTTGTCCGAAATAAATATATAAATACAGTTGAGTTTTGTTCAAATAACACTTCCAGCAAGGGTTGTTCGGAAGAAAATAAATAATAGTTTACGGTCCTAATTCAAGCGTCAAGCTTAGAGTTTTGCTTTTGATGGCACAGGACATAAATTCCCCACTCATAGTTACATCTTTACAAACACAACATCACTGTCTCAGCAACTTCCCAGAGTCAGTTCACTCAAATACACAACAAAACAGAAATATTTTCACTAAGGCGATTCACTCCGGCACAAGACAGTCTTCATGCTGACACCACAACACCCTCAAACAACTTTAAGACAACAGTGAAGTTCAATACATTTAGGTTAAGTAGCTTTAAAGTGTTTCGGACTGTGTGAGTAAAATCCATGAAAATGCTCGCCAGCACATTATAGTGACGCTGGCCCAACATGGGTATATGTATCGCAGTGACGTTATTTCGGGACATGCAAATATCACGCGGGGCCGACCAGATCTATAATTCACACAGCAAATACGCTTCCTCATGCATCACGACCTGAAAGCTGGGAATCTTTACTCCATGCTCTCAAAAAGTCAAATCTTCTGAGCTACAATCAGACAACGTGACAGAGAATACTGCGGGAATGTGGGTTAAGAGTTCATTCACGAAAAAAATATTAAAAGAAAAAGGTTTGGGCTTTTGGAAGTTATGTGGTAACCCTCAAAGAGTGAGAGAGAGAGAGAGAGAGAGAGAGAGAGAGAGAGAGAGAGAGAGAGAGAGAGAGAGAGAGAGAGAGAGAGAGAGAGAGAGAGAGAGAGAGAGAGAGAGAGAGAGAGAGAGAGAGAGAGAGAGAGAGAGAGAGAGAGAGAGAGAGAGAGAGAGAGAGAGAGAGGCATGTCACAAAACCAGCTGTAACAAGCCTGCGCAGAGCTAAAAAGGTTTCACGGACAGATTCAGAGAGGCGTCTGTTCTCCACAGGCAAAAAATATCAGCATATGCCAGCTGGTCGAAAAACATGTTTATACATAACCGAGATGATATCATAGCAAAAAAACAGGCTCAGTGATTGGTAGGTGTTATCACAGAGCTATGATTTGACCGATTAGCGAGCTGGCTGAGGTCAGACCAGCACATACACAGACAGCCATGTTGGATTGGTGAGTGTGTGGGTGTGTGTGTGTGTGTGTGTGTGCGGTAAAGAGAGGGATGGAGACTGACCTTAAACAAGCGGCACACTCATCGGACAATAAGTAGAAGCGACCTTTGTCTGCTCCGTTATGTGTTTGTGAGTGTCAACGTGCTCTGGACCAAACACAGGCAAAGTGAACCGCTCAGTGACATTCACAACTCACTCGGACTCCTTTTTCCTACACAGAGGAAAGAGAAAGACCGGAGAAGAAGACAGCAAGGCGGAGAGAGATTACACACATAAAACAATAACCAGTGCAGACGTTTGTCCTGAAACTAAAACGTTCGTGGACCTTTTTAGAATCGCCTTTGGTCCATTAAAAACTATAGGTCAAAGATGACTTTTGCTAAAATGTGTGTGGGAACCCTCGCCCCGATAAAATATCAGATTTTGTATAAAACGCTGGTGGTGTAGTTAAAACTAAAACAAGTGGCCGGTGCTCTGCCCCCGGTGGCCGGCTGGAGGTACTGCTCAGTGATGAGCTGGCTGAGGTAGAGCAAGATCTGGCTGTCCTCTTCTCCCAGCCCCAGCTGCTCCTGCAGGAAGCAGAGGCGTCTGCCCTCCACGACCTCGGGCCCCTCCGTGGAGCTGACCGGCAGGTGGAGGTGGTGGGTGAAGGTAAACAGGAAGGCCTTGGCCGCCAGGTGGCAGAGCGTGCTCTGCAAGTGAAGGAAGTAAGTTGAGCCGCGGCGGATGTAGGTGCGGTGATCGGCTATTTTGGCAAGGAGTTGACCCCGATACGACGGACAGCGCAAGGTCTTCTGGTCGGCATCCAGGATGGAGATGTAGCGACTGTAGCGGGAGAGCGAGTACAGCATGCTGGAACCCACAGGGGACGCCACTCTGTGAGGGACAGACGGACACAAGCCGGCATCTGTTGCTTAGTTAAGGCAGCTTGTACACAAAGATACATTTCATCATTACATTCGTATGTTATCCAGTGTTTGAATTGAAATTAATGTTTCTTCAATGAAGATGAGCATGCTCAGCACAAAGAGGTTTACATATTTGAAGTCACCCATATTTGCATGTGCCAGCTAGTCCTGAATTAGTTGATGTCTAGAAATGCATGGTTTTTACAGTTTAGTAATTGTACAACTAAATAGATAATACGCTGTATAAAAACAGATTTATCTGCATGGATCTACATTAATAAGGCAAGTGTAAAAATGAAGGATATCCAGTTTGACATGACTTGTATCTGTCCATTCAGAATAAAGCTAGACCTCGTCGTCCTGACTCTCAGTGCCTCCAACCGTCCCAACAAAGACACAGGTTCAAGAAGCCAAGGCCTCCTCTCTAAATGTAAAATATTGCAAAAAAACAATTCTGTTGTGGGAAAGAAGAGTAGAAATGGAAGCAAAGTTCAAGGACAGATGTGAGGCTGGAGGTTTATTTGTTGAATAGTTGGTTGTGTGAGTCAGACCAGATGAGAAGCAGTACAATAAGGTGTGATACAAACTCCAAGCAGGAATAACCCATCATTTTCCAACTTCACTATGATGGAGACTCTCCAAGATCTGTGATCATTAAGCTCAATATTTGTTTTAATGAATGTTGCGAACACCATCTGTTTATTTCTATAAAGTGAAAATATAAATGCAAATTGGAAGTACCTTTGCAATCCAACGAGTTTCCACCTCTGCAGGTCAGTAAGGGTGAAGGGGCAGGACAGCCAGGCTTGAACTCTCTCTCCACACTTCCCGGGACCAGGCACGAAGAGGGCCAGAGCAGCAACCAGTCGGCGGACCATGCCCTCATCTGCCCCGAGCACCACCAGGGTCCTGCCGCTTAGCAGACACCACAGAGCCTGCATGGCAAAGGGGTACTGTCGGACAAACTTCAGGGCTCCCTGTCCAGCCTTCTTCCTCTGACGCAGGGTCATCATGCCCCCGTAGCCCAGAGGGGAAGCAGCCCGATCAGACCCTGTAGAAGCACTCATGGTACAGTCAAACCCATCTCCAGCTGAGGTTTGGAAATCTGCATCGCCAAGGAGCCCCACATGCAGCTCCAGCCCGGCCGCAGGGCTCTGTGAGGATGGGGAACCCACCGTGTAGTCGTCCTGGAGATGAAGCAGGGCCTGCGGCTCCTGGTTGACCACCAGTCTTTCACAGGGCTGTCGGTGGGAGTTGTGGCCAGGACTCGGCACCGCCTCTGGGGCAGAGGCCTCATAAAGGAAACCCTCTTGGGCCATGCAGCACGCTGTGTCCAAAGGAACCAGCAAGTCAGACTGCAACTCACAAGCCCCATCGGTGACTCCATCACTCTCGTCGTCTCTGCTGGCCTCCAGCTCAGACACCACCTCCAGCAAGGACACAGGAGTCCCGTCCCCCTCATCCTCCCCAGCTGTGGTCTCTATCTCCTCACTGCTGCTCTCCCTCTCCAGGTCAGTGTTGTGGTCCGGGTCTGGGGTCAAGTCAGAATCAGGAGCTTCTGACTCCACACAAGCCAGATTTAGTCCCTCCGCTAGACCAGTCCCACTCTTATCACTGCTAAAGCTTCCTTTGGTTTCCTCCGAGCTTCCCTGGGTCTCCAGAGTCTGGTCTGAGGGGGAGGACTCCAGGTGGCTCTCCACAAGCCCCAGCCCACTCTCCTGAGTGCGGCTGGTCACACAGGCTGGGTCCAGAGGATCTGGAGGCTCCAGAGCATCAAGCTCTAGAGGTTCTGGTCCGAGCACGATGGGAGGTGGACTTAATAGTGTAAAGTTATCTACAGCATGGTTCACAGCACAGAATGGTCTTAGTGTTCCCTCTTCATCCTCATCCTCATCTCCGGCGTCCTCCTCAAACAGGAAGTTGGTCACTCTCTGCTTCCTGCGCAGTGCTCTGTCCAGGCGGCGCGTGTGCAGGTAACACAGGTCGCCCCGGAAACTCCTCTCCGTCTCCTTCAGGAGCTCCACGGTGGCCTCGTAGAAGGTCTTGTCACACAGCTCCAGCAGGGTCTTCAGGCGCTTGTCGAAGCACTTTGCCGACTTAGCTTTGATCAGCTGTGGCGTGTAGGACGGCCTGCGCTTCACGCCCTCGTCTTCCTCCTCGTCCACTTCCTTTCCACCTCCTTCATCGTCAACCCGACCCTGCCCTTCCTCCCTCTTGCTCTGTTTGTCGGTGTAACTGAAGGGGTTGGCGAGCTTGGCGTATCTGTCGAACAGCTGCTCGCACTCACTCAAGCACTCGTTGATACACTTCTGGCAGGTGACGGCGTGAGGATCTCTGCGTGGGCGGTGATGGTAGGAGCAGATCTGTCTCAGCAGGTCTCTGTGTTCGTAGATGCTCTTTTCCACATTTGCAAGCTCGTTGGCCTTCTCCACAGCATGAGCGGAGTACATGCACTGAGGCCCCGCCTCCCTCTGCAGGCCCTCCTCCCGCTGCAGCACGGAGTGAGTGTACCTGAGGGGAAGAAAACACAGGTACAGGGACCGGATCACATTCATGGTTTTGAGTGAAATGTCTCCTATGAATTCTGACATCTTTCTCCATCAACAGATTGAAATAATCAATACTTTGGTTTAATTTATGACCACAAACTCACAATACTAATGATATTTCCATCAGCCTCAGCTGTACTTAGTGTTTTGCACCCATTAGTGAATGTTGGCATGCTGGCACGCAACCAGGAAGGTGAACATGAAACCTCATTATCAGCATGTTACCATCGTAAACAAGACGGAGAGCTCCGGAGACGGCACCATTACTTGACAATTTTTCTCCCCCAATATGACAAGAGTGTTAAAATGTGGTTGAATTGAACAGTTTATATTGTTTTGCAAATGAAGGTTTAAGGACCAAAATTTCAACCATTCATCATTTGTATATTTATTAATTCTGGACCAAAAGTATTGAAATTGTGGATAATCTTGTTTGTGCCGGCCAATTATAGAAATATAAAACATCAGATGGAATGACTAGTTTATAGTGTGCTCACAAGATGCATATGAATGCTGATTAAGCTGTGTTTAATCAAATTACCACTAAAGCTAAGTGACACACAGAGACCTTCGAGTCGGTGGTTTTATTCCAGTCTCGGAGCCCTGGTTGGTCTCCGGCTGTCTGAGCCAGAATCAAACTGCCATGAAGTCTTCTGTGAGTGCTCTACTTGATAGCAACGAGGTGCATGGACAATGAACAGAGGGCAGGAGGTGAGGGGTCTATAAGGGGCCAACAGCAAGTACATTTTTTAAAGCCCCCAAACTAATTATTCCAGCCCTGCAATTACAATTTCCTCAAAGATGATTCTGTTCGCCCTGTACCTAAACGACTACATAATGGACCTGAGAGGATATCAGATCTGTTTTGGCAGTGAAAAAGAGCTTACTCCAGGTCTCTGAGCTTCCTCTGGAGCTCCTTGGCGAACGCTCTCCTGTTCCCAGCCTTCAGACACTCAGAGGCCTGCGAGAAGCGGAGCGACAGCTCCCGAAACTGCAGCATGATTTTCCTCTCGTCCGCCGACACGTACGCCATGCAGAACGGTCGAACAAAGCCCCTCGCCTCCAGGTCGTAAAGGGTAAGGTGGTGGACGTACGCGAAAGCCCCTTCCTTGGAGTCGCCCAACACCACCCTCGAGTCCTCCACAAAACTGAGCCTTGGGTAGCCACTGCCAGGTGGATGTCCCACGAAAGAGGCCTGGTAGTCCACTGACATGATGCGCAGGGAGAAGTAGTTGAGATCGAAGGTGCCACAGACTTTGGGCTCATCGGGGATGGTGAGGAGAGGCTGAGGGCCCACCTGCTCAGAGAACTCAGAGATGAGGATGAAGTCTTTGGTGAACTTGGCATAGGAGGTCTTGGCCCATGGGTTTGAGTCAGCCAGCGGATGGAGAGGGAAAGAGAACTCCTCAGGGAGAGCCCAGGGGTCCGGAGACGTCTGCCCATACTCGTCCTCTTTAGTGAACGCCACCACGTCAGGTGAGCCTATCATCGTGGTGTTGTTGAGCAAGGCATGAGAAACACAACACACGGTGCAGCACGACTAACCAGCTGTCGGAGCACGGTGGTGGAGGGCAACCACAGGAAGTGCAGTCAGATTGACCATCCTGATGCACGATTGTTTGCGTGGTTAAAAAAAAGATGAAGATGCTCGCGGTCCAGAGATGCAGAGGGTCCACATACACAAAAATCACGCTGATTATGTCATAAAAATACATAAAAGGGGGGTCCCAGAGCAGAGTCGGCCCAAAATTCAGCTCCACACCTGCAGAGCAGAGTCCCTCGAACAAGAGCTTTTGTATTCGTGGGATTAACTAAAAGTAGAAACCTCGACAGAAACACAAATCAGTGTCTCCGTTAACAAAAGCAATTATCTTGCGTCGATCAGGAGGTCCGTGCAGGCATCAGACCATTCATGCTGAATGCCGAGAGACCAAAACACGCAGCCTCAGTGCAGCGCCTCTGTCCTTCTCCCCTTCATGTCTTCACGTGTCGTCTCCGGCGCGTTACTGTGTTCAGGACGTTGGTGCGACAGAGACACCGCGAACAGACAGAAGCGCTACATGTAATTCCCACAGCCAGAGACAGACGCCATGTTTACCCAGCTGGTTGTAGTCTTGTCAGGTGACCAATCCACCGCCCCGTCTGGGGAAGTTCCACCCTAAAATAGAAATGTAACATTTTATCTTTAACGCTTCATAAATTAAGTGCTTGCGATTGTCAAAGATATGATTATCAAAATTAAAAATGCATGAGCCTTTAAAGTAACTCATCGTTCGGTTTGGGAGCACATTTTTCAAACATGGTTTTAAAAAAGCCACAGAGAGGCATTTGGGATTACCGAGGTCATGGGTGAGTCCAAGCGTCTCAAAATGTTTGGTTATTTTGATTTTTGATATAATGCATATATTGGTAGCTGTTAGGTTATACGAAATACAGTAGTATTTAATACTACTTAAATGTAGTATTTGCATGTGTCATAGGGTTCCTTTAGAAATCAAAGACAGTTTATATACTCAGCAATATCTATCTCAACATGTATTTCACCAAGTTAGTAGTAAATTACTTCCTGCAAAATTACACGGAAATGGACCTGTACAATGCAACATGAATCGTTTTCTGTTCTAACACGAGGGCAAATTTCTAAACTCTGACCATGCTGCCAGGAATAATACTGTGTTGGAGTAATACTGAATTGTTCGACAAGAAAGTAGTCAAATTTAAATGCAGGCCTGTCTGATCTAATTCCAATGTGCGTTGGAGTGCATTGAAATTAAAAATGTGTAACGCAAAGTTAGAACTTTCAGTGACATTAAAATGAAAAAATGCAAGTTCTGATTTAGGGTGTATTTTAACTTTCTATTTAACGTTGATATAACGTAGGACATAAATTTACACTTTAATTGTTATTATGAACGATGTATTTAAAAAAATATATATATATACTACATGCATGGAATTTAAATGCAAGTATTGTGCTATTATCATTACGGACCTGTTTTAGTCAAAAGTTTCGGTGGTTCAACGATTTTACGACAGTACTACGACCTTGATTTACGGCAGTATTTGACATGCGACTCGAGCGCGGAATTTGTAAACAAAACCAAGGGTCGGCGTTTCTCCTCATGTTTTTTAATGAGCATTTTTTTATTTGGCTTTGAGGAAATTGTTTTTATACTTGTTTTTTAATCAAAGTGAAGAGAGTAACGTTTGTCAACCGGCGACTACTTTACTGTTCTTTAAAGTTTGGGTACACCATAACTTTAGCTATCTGCGTTAGCTAACACGCTAGCAGGCTGTCTGAAGGACCGGCTTGCTCATGTGAGAGTGGACAGTTATGCTCGTGCACCTTTTAGGGAGAGCTGTACTTCGATCCGGATTGCACCGGCTCGTGCTCCAGAGGAGGTGCTTCTGTTCGGCGGAGAGTGACCGGTGTCCGGGCACACCGCAGCCGGCAGACATGAACCGCAGCCGGGCTCAGATCAAGCGGGTCCTCTGCGTGGCCGAGAAGAACGACGCGTCCAAAAGCATCGCAGCGATCATGTCCAGCGGCACGTCCAGAAGGGTCAGTCATGTCAACATTAATGTTATTATTAGTCAGCATAACTCTCCCACTTGAACAAAATCTCCCCAAATCAGGGCATAGTATTATGATATATATGTATGTGTGTGTGTGTGTGTGTGTGTGTGTGTGTGTGTGTGTGTGTGTGTGTGTGTGTTTCTCTTTCTCGTTGTTCTGATTGCCTTCTGTCCCATTCCAGAGAGAGGGGATGTCAAAGTTTAATAAAATCTATGAGTTTGAATATCATCTCTTTGGTCAGGTGAGTGGATACAGTGGAATAGTAAGATATGCTCACATGCAGATGTACATCTGTTCTGTTTGGGTTTTTACATATTTCTGGTTTCTTTCCCCTCCAGAATGTGACGGTAACAATGACTTCAGTATCGGGACATTTACTGAGTTTGGAGTTTAAAGCACAGTTCCAGAAATGGTAAACTGAAACTGGATTTTTCAATTGTTTTCATGGTATACTGTATTCAGAATCACACAGTATCATACCAACTGATGATATTTGTGCCTTTTTCTCTCCACAGGTACAGTTGTAATCCTGTGCAGTTGTTTGATGCTGAGGTAGAGAAGTACTGTCCAGATAACATGAAACAAATCAAGGTATGTCCTCCAAAGAGTCACACAAATATATATATATATATATATATATATATATATATATATATATATATATATATATATATATATATATATATATATAAATCCAGGATGTACCATTATTGAGCCAGTCGGCAGCAGACAATGTACTTTAATTTACTTTTCCTCTATCTGCAGTATAGACGACCATTTTATTGAGAGGAAATAATGATGAATATGGATACTATAAATAGACTGTGCATATTTTTCTTTCCTTTCTCTTTCTTTTGTCCCTTTTGCCTTCATCTCTCTAGTGGACGTTGGAGAAAGAGGCGAGGCAGTGTCAGGCCTTAGTCATCTGGACCGATTGTGACAGAGAGGGAGAAAATATTGGCTTTGAAGTCATAGATGTCTGCAAAGCAGGTTTGATAGTAACGTGTGTGTGTGTTGTTGTTGTTGTGTGGCTGCAACTGACCGTGCATCTCTAAACTCCTTTTAAAAGTGATAATTCAACATTTTGGAAATACGCTAACTGCTGAGTTAGATGAGAAGATTGATTCTTTATTGTTTATTATTGATTCTCTATGTTTGTACGGTAAATATAAAGCTGGTGCCAGACTATGATTAGCTTAGCTTAGCACAAAAACTGAAAGCGTGGAAAACGCTTGTTAATCTGTCCAAAAACCAAAGAGTTAAAACGACATGTTTTGTGTATGTTTGTCCACAAATTGCTTCTGATAATATAATGTGACAGTGTGTGTGTATTACTTTTTGTTTGCTTTATAGTGAAGCCCAATTTACAAGTATTTCGGGCCAAGTTTTCTGAGATCACCCCCAACTCTATTCGGAGAGCTTGTGAGACACTAATGGAGCCAGATGCTAAAATCAGCGACGCTGTCGATGTCCGTCAGGAGCTGGACCTGCGAATAGGTACCGTAGCTCTCCTCGCCTAATCGTAATAAATACTGACATACTAATGCAGGTGAAAAAGATTATTTTTCATTGGGGATTCTTTCATCATCATTCCTTGTACGTTGCCCTTTCACATTAATATGATCCTCTGTCCTCTGCTCATCTTCTTCAGGCGCGTCCTTCACTCGATTCCAGACGCTTCGCCTGCAGAAGATCTTTCCAGAGTCTCTGGCCAATCAGCTGATTTCATATGGCAGCTGTCAGTTTCCAACTCTAGGATTTGTGGTGGAGCGTTTTAAAGCCATCCAGGCTTTCATACCTGAGACTTTCTACAAGATTAAAGGTACAAACTGCAGACACACAGATTGGTAGCATTCAGGTCTTTAACTGATACTAACTCTTCATCCCATCTGTTCTTATGTCTGTATTTGTCTCAGTGCTGCACAAGGTGGAAGAGGACACTGTCGAGTTCAGTTGGAAAAGAAACCGTCTCTTCAACCACACAGCTTGCCTGGTGCTCTACCAGCTCTGCATGGAGGTAAGTTTGCATATGTTTCATATCATGTTATAGATTTTGCTATCAACTTTGTTACTAGTTTGTTTTTGTGAATGGGAGGTTGACGGTCTCGTTTTTTGTGTTTGGTCTTATTTTTTTCTAATGTCTGAAAATGCTAATTGTTGAGATGATTTGAAATGCCATGAGGCTTAAACGTAGTTACTGCCAGCTGCCCTTCCAACACCACAACACAGACAAACTGTGTCTGCACAAAACCAAATGGAAACTACCACGCTCCACCTGTACTAACGAACCTCATCAAGCACAACATTATTAAAGATGTAAAGACGAAAGAAGTAAGAGAACTGTTACCTTCTTCGATTAGTACCACAGAATTGAAGTATGCCACTTTCAGTGACAAAATATTTGATTCATAATAATAAGTTTGCACATGTGGCATTGTCTGAAAAGCTCTAAAACATTCAAATGTTTTTAGAATAAAATGTCTAACCCTAAATACACCATTAGGAAAATCAACGGGATGTCTGCCTCATCAGGTCTGAACATTACTCAATATTTTCCCAACATCAGATCGGTTTTGCGTAATACGAGCTATTATGTTATGGTAGTAAAACATAACAGTATTGTTATTTTACTATGAGGAAGTCTGGTAACACAGCCACACTCATTATCACCCACACAGAGCCGTGTGTGTGTGTGTGTGTGTGTGTGTGTGTGTGTGTGTGTGTGTGTGTGCGTGTGTGTGTGTGTGTGTGTGTGTGTGTGTGTGTGTGTGTGTGTGTGTGTGTGTGTGTGTGTGTGTGTGTGTAAATTCGTCCCCACATGTGTAACCGCCTACTGCAGCTGGAGGACGCAGCGGTACATCTAAATGTGTGTTGTCAATCTGCTGAAATTAAACGGGCTAAAAGCCACATGTAGGAAGGTACACACCAGAATATCCTTTCACTCATTTTCAGGATCCCATAGCAACAGTCACCTCAGTAACCAGCAAACCCAAGAGCAAGTGGAGACCGCTGCCTTTGGACACGGTGGTAAGAATACATAGCCGAGCAGACACACACAGACACACACACTGCATCTCAAAGCACACCTGTTTATGCTAAAACGTGTACGCAGTTTTTTTTTCTTCAGTGTTTTGTCCCACTCTGAACAATCCTTTATCATTTGAGACCCTCAGGAAATGGAAAAACTTGCATCTCGGAAACTAAAAATAAGCGCCAAAGACACCATGAAAATTGCAGAGAAACTCTATACCCAGGGGTGAGTGCATGTTAGGTAATGTACATTCAGACTGCAAATTATTGCTGTGGTCTGACCATATGCTCAATGTCGTCGTTAGTTTATCATCCCACAGTCGCTTTGATATTTCCTTTGAACTTGTTTCAGTCGGATAGCTGGCTCGACGCCCCCTTAACAGACGCTTTGTTGTGTCAGTGAAACGGTCAAATGCTTTTTTTGTTTACCTGGTTGTTTACCTCAAAGTTGTGCCTATTTTTACACATGGAAGAACACCAGTTCCCTTTTTAGTTTGTCTGAGTGAAGAAGAATTGTGACGATATGTTTTTTCTTCTTCTCAGGTATATCAGCTACCCTCGGACAGAGACAAACATTTTTCCTACAAACTTGGCTCTCGGTCCCCTGGTGGAGCAGCAGACTCAAGACCCGGTCTGGGGGACGTTCGCCCAGCGCGTGCTTGACCAGCCTGGGGGTCCCAACCCACGACAGGGCAAGAAATCAGACCAAGCCCACCCCCCCATACACCCCACCAAGCACTCGGGCACACTGCAGGTAGGTCTGCAAAAACTGGAGCTCAGTTTGTGCAAATGTACTTTCTTTTTTTTGACCCCTTCCTAATCACAACTAAAATGCTCTTGTTTACTTTTTTGACCAAAGTAAACGATCATACCAGAATACACCCGCAGGTCGCTCTGCGCACAAACAGTCCTTGTCAAATGTTCCCTCTTTTTTTTTTATCTCAACGATACAATGGAAACAATATGTTTTAAAGGGTTTCACGGATTGCTTCTGTTTCTCCTTCGTCCAGGGCAATGAAGGACGTTTGTATGAGTTCATTGTCCGGCACTTCCTGGCCTGTGTATCCCAGGATGCTTTGGGGCATGAGACTGTGGTGGACATTGACATCGCCCATGAGAACTTCTCCACCTCGGGACTCATGATCATTGCAAGGAACTACTTGGACGTTTACCCGTATGACAGGTGGAGCGCTAAGGTGTGGAGTGTGTCTGTCTTTCTACTAACCAACTATGAACTTGATTCTCAAATACTTCATTAATTGCCAGCCTAATCTAAAGGCTTCTTCACTACTAAACTCAGAAGGTTGTGTGTGTGGTTCCAGTGGCCTGCTGCTTGTGTGTAACACATCCAGTAAACCTGCTTTGTGTTTGCCAGGTGATTCCAGTGTATGAGCAAGGCTCTCAGTTCCAGCCCTCTGCTGTCGAGATGACGGACGGACAGACGAGTCCTCCGCAGCTGCTCACTGAAGCCGACCTCATATCCCTGATGGAGAAGCACGGCATCGGTACGGTGTGAACACACGGGCATGAGACAGATTGTCTTTTAACCTGTGTGTTTTCAACCATTCACAGGGAGCGGCTGTAGCTCATGGGGACGAGTGGTTTTTCTGAAACCACAAAGTAGCCGGTTTGATCCCTGGTCTCCCCATAGTTCACATGGAGAAGTGTCCTTGAGCAAGACGCTGAACCCCCGGGTGCTTCACAGCATAATAGCAAGATAATTTCTTTCTTTCTTAATTGATGGATCCCACGAAAGGTCTTATCAATAAACTCATATACTCTTAGTCAGGTTTTCATGAAGCTCGGTACCAAATCATATGTCACAGTAGACATAGTTTTAATATAATATAGTAAACCTCTCAATTGAATATTCTCGGAAACGTAACTGAACATTTCTCTCTATCATTTCTATAATGTTTTGGGCTCATTTAGTGAATTCAATACCTGACAAAATGTATTTGATCACACTGATGCAAAACGTAGGATAAAGCCCCCGCTCATGGATTTGCATTATTAAAGAAATCATCCAGCCATCATTCCTTGTTCACTACCCTTTTCAGTTCAAGCAAACCCGTAACAACTTAGGGACTCTTTTGTCAAGTCAACAAAGACTTGTTCTTTGTTTAGTCTCAACCCGTCCTGTGTGAACTGTGTATATTACAGGCACCGATGCAACCCATGCAGATCACATCGAAACCATCAAGAGCCGCATGTACGTGGGCTTGACCGCTGATCAGAGGTTTCTGCCTGGAGAGCTCGGCATGGGACTGGTGGAGGGTGTGTACACACACACACACACACACACACACACACACACACTTTATTCCACAATACATAATGTGCCTTAATACATAGATGGCCTCCCTCTTTGCCCGTCACTTAACGTGGGTGTGTGTGTGGTGTGTTGTGTGTGTGTTTAGGTTACAACTCCATGGGATATGAGATGTCCAAACCAAACCTGCGCGCTGAATTGGAGGCTGACCTCAAGCTGGTATCGGAGGGCAGGAAGGACAAACGGAGCGTGCTGCAGCACCACATCAAGAAATACAAGACCGTCTTCATCGAGTCCGTCAGGAAGGCGAAGAAGTTAGTCACAATTTAGCCTGGAGTAGATTTGTATATTTCTGAACCCAAATGAGCCGAACCGTGTCATGTTTTAAAATGACAGATCAGTTGCACTCGTGCTGGAGTCCCTGCAGGCTGCTGGTGGTTGTGACCCAGGTAAACGGGCCTTTTCTGTTGTTGCCTCAGGTTGGACGAAGCCCTGACGCCCTACCTGGGGGCAGCTCAGGAGATCGCTGAAGCAGAGCAGCATTTTGACATGGAGATGATGCTGCCGGTCAGGAAGTGCCCTCACTGCGCCCGGGACATGGTGCTGAAGAAGAAGAGGGATGGAAACAGGTGATTGTAAGCTACAAAAAAAATGTGCGTGTAAAGGTTGGAGAGCAATCTAACAACGGTAACGTAGGCTTTAGAAAAATGTGTGTGAACAAGGTTACAGTATGCTCGCTAACGCCGGCCGTCCTCCTGCAGTACGTACCTCTCCTGCACGGGCTACCCAGCATGCAAGACGGCCGTGTGGTTCCCCGACACGGTGCTGGAGGTGAGCAGAGACGACAGCATCTGTCCCACCTGTCAGCCGCACCCGGTTCACATGTAAGTATTCATTTTGTACTTGACCGCTGTTTACTTAACATCAAACACAGGAAACCATTTAATGTGGTTGGTGAGAAAATAAAGTTTATTTTGTGTAGGACCTGAGATCGAGATCACAAAGTGCACGACAAGAATAAAAAAAAAAATTGGAAGAACATAACCCATAAAAACAAAAGAAAGTACCCGGTTTCCTTGTTTACCTTGAACACACAGCTTCAATCTCTTAGCTTAATGACAAGTGTGTGTGTGTGTGTGTGTGTTTGTGTGTGTGTGTGTGTGTGTGTGTGTGTGTGTGTGTGTGTGTGTGTGTGTGTGTGTTTGTGTGTGTGTGTGTTTGTGTGTGTTTGT